>NC_064614.1:591399819-591742319 GCF_023898315.1 Schistocerca nitens
GGTGGGGAGAGAGAGAGAGACAGGGGGGAGAGAGAGAGAGACAGTGGGGGGGAGAGAGAGAGAGACAGTGGGGGGGAGAGAGAGAGTGGGGGGAGGGAGAGTGGGGGGAGAGTGGGGGAGAGTGGGGGAGAGTGGGGGGAGAGAGTGGGGGGGAGAGGTGGGGGAGAGTGGGGGGGAGAGTGGGGGGAGAGTGGGGGGAGAGTGGGGGGAGAGTGGGGGGAGAGTGGGGGGAGAGTGGGGGGAGAGTGGGGGGGAGTGGCGTGGAGAGAGTGGGGGGGAGAGTGGCGTGAGAGAGTGGGGGGAGAGAGAGTGGGGGAGAGGGGTAGAGGGGGAGGGAGAGAGGGGGAGGGAGGAGAGAGGGGGAGGGAGGGGGCAGGAGGGTGGGGGGGTGAGAGAGGGGCAGAGAGGGGGGGTAGAGAGTAGGGGAGAGAGTGGGGGAGAGAGGGGAGAGAGGGAGAGGGGGGCGAGAGGGAGAGGGGGCGAGAGGGAGAGGGGGGCGAGAGGGAGAGGGGGGCGAGAGGGAGAGGGGGGCGAGAGGGAGAGGGGGGCGAGAGGGAGAGGGGGAGAGAGGGAGAGGGGGGAGAGAGGGAGAGGGGGGAGAGAGGGAGAGGGGGGAGAGAGGGAGAGGGGGGAGAGAGGGAGAGGGGGGAGAGAGGGAGAGGGGGGAGAGAGGGAGAGGGGGGAGAGAGGAGAGGGGGAGAGAGGGAGAGGGGGGAGAGAGGGAGAGGGGGGATAGAGGGAGAGGGGGGAGAGAGGGAGAGGGGGGAGAGAGGGAGAGGGGGGAGAGAGGGAGAGGGGGGAGAGGGGGAGAGGGGGAGAGGGGGGAGAAGGGGGAGAGGGGGGAGAAGGGGGAGAGGGGGGAGAAGGGGAGAAGGGGGAGAGAGGGGGAGAAGGGGGAGAAGGGGGAGAGGGGGAGAAGGGGAGAAGGGGGAGAGAGGGGAGAAGGGGGAGAGGGGGAGAAGGGGAGAAGGGGGAGAGAGGGGGAGAAGGGAGAGGGGGGAGAGGGGGGAGAGGGGGGAGAGGGGGAGAGGGGGGGAGAGGGGGGGAGAGGGGGGAGAGGGGGGAGAGGGGGGAGAGGGGGAGAGGGGGGAGAGGGGGGAGAGGGGGGGAGGGGAGGGGGAGAGGGGGAGAGGGGGAGAGGGGGAGAGGGGAGGGGGAGAGGGGGAGAGGGGGAGAGGGGGAGAGGGGGAGGGGGGAGGGGGAGAGGGGGAGGGGGGAGGGGGAGAGGGGGGAGGGGGAGAGAGGGAGAGGGGGAGAGGGGGAGAGGGGGAGAGGGGGAGAGGGGGAGAGGGGAGAGGGGGAGAGGGGGAGAGGGGGAGAGGGGGAGAGGGGGAGAGGGGGAGAGGGGGAGAGGGGGAGAGGGGGAGAGGGGGGAGAGGGGGAGGGGAGAGGGGGGAGAGGGGAGAGGGGGAGAGGGGGAGAGGGGGAGAGGGGGAGAGGGGAGAGGGGGAGAGGGGAGAGGGGGAGAGGGGGAGAGGGGGAGAGGGGGGAGAGGGAGAGGGGGAAAGGGAGAGGAGGGAGAGGGGAGAGGAGGAGGGAGGAGGAGGAGGGAGGGGAGGGGGAGGGGGAGAGGGAGGGGGAGAGGGAGGGGGAGAGGGTGAGGGAGGGGGTGAGGGAGGGGGTGGGTGGGAGAGGGAGGGGGTGGGTGGGGAGAGGGAGGGGGAGAGGGAGGGGTGTGGGTGGGGAGAGGGAGGGGTGTGGGTGGGGAGAGGGAGGGGTGTGGGTGGGGAGAGGGAGGGGGGTGGGTGGGGAGAGGGAGGGGGGTGGGTGGGGAGAGGGAGGGGGGTGGGTGGGGAGAGGGAGGGGGGTGGGTGGGGAGTGGGAGGGGGGTGGGTGGGGAGAGGGAGGGGGGGTGGACAGTGGTAATGAATATAGTGTTTAATGACACTAACATTCCCACAAGATGCGTATATCACTAATACTTTGATTCTGCTTTCTCTGTCTCTATCGTCACATATGCAATAGTAGTACACTCGTTTTAAAAGTAATGTGTCAAGCTGTTGACCAGTTTAGCATACAGCTAAACTAATAACATGAAATCCAACTCAGTCGTGGTATTTAAACCTTGAAGTTTTCTGTAGTGTTAAATAATGATACAAGTAGATAACAATACATTCAATACACATATTCTGAATCAGAAGCACACAGACAGCTATTGTTTTAGTCGAAACATGCAACATGCATTTCTTCCTTTGAAGGCTAGTACACCGACAGAACACTAAAGAAAAATTACAAATACATCCTCTGAACGTACAAATCCCTAGAAAATCACAGCTGTAAGCACTTTTACATCCCACCACCAAAACAACATGAATAATGACATAACTGAACACATTATCAAAGACAGCCATAATGAATTCTTCGTAAATACAAGAAGGAAAATAAAAAGTTCCCACGAATAATAATTTTCAGTATTTTTCTGCATAAATCCTATAAAAATAGTGTGTTTAAAGAAAATACAAATTGCATCACTCTTCCCTCAGTAGAGATGGTTGTTAACTTAGATTTCAAAAAAATTCAAACTAAGAAAACAGAACTGTGAATGACACCTGCTACAAAGGACAATACAGAGGAGCAAACCAAGAATAACTTTGGGGTACACATAGGTGGTACATGACTTAAAACACTGCTTTTTTAAGTTAACAAAAAATACATATATATATATGGTAACAAATTCTCTTAAACTTCTTAAATATGTTTTCACATCAAGTGAAACTGAAGGGATAATATTTAATTTATTAAAAGCTGATGCACTGTAATGCTTTTGTTTTTCTGCAAAATTGTCAGTTTCTGAAGTATTAACATACTTTTGTCTAGCAGAAAATGGAACAGATTGTGCGAAGCAATAGCTTTCATTACAATACGCGATGGTTTAAGGAACCCTGAAAATAGCTTACCAATTAAGGATTTGCATTCGGGGTTGATTATTCCACTTGGTAACAGATGAAAATCATACTCTCGTTCATCAACAACCACTGTATGGCCAGCATTATTTCCACCCTGAAAACAGCTACATTAATTCCATAAAAATGGAAGACAAAAAACACGAGTTATTGATGAGTAGTGGTTTAGTTACTTCATTTTTCTAATAAACTCCCAGCTTCAATTGAAAGGCTTAGACAATGTTCTTTATCCGCTTAAATAGTTTCTGCCAAGATATTTTTTGATAGCTTTTTTGATATCTGAGACTAATGGAATTTAAAATAGTATGTTACACCCCCAAAGAATATACTGAGATACTGAACATTTTGAATCAGCAGTTATACTATCATTACAGGTTCAGCTCACTACATAATTCCACAATGGCAACCATAACATATACATATGAACATTTACTGTGAAGTTCAATAGATTAATTTCAGTAGTGGATTACACACACATTGCATCAAACTGAAATTGTCTTAAAATTAAAAGAAAATTAATAAAAGTCTGACAAATTTAAGAGATATAACATAAGCTCCCAAATATTACCTCATTCAATTAGTTTGGGCAATTACTGTGCATTTAATTAATAAGGTTCAGATTTGCAGTAATTTATTTGCGCAAGTTACAACTGACATATTTGTACCGCAGAGTGAAACGGGCCAAAAGAGTTTCATGAGAATAATTTCTTTCCAACCTCAAGATAATGAATTTCATTTTCTTTAACACTCAAGCAAGCTGCTATAGTAAAACAGTCAGAGCATACAATAGAAATATACAAGATGATCAGAGAAACTGAATATTGTATTTCAAACGCAAAAGCATGAATTATAAAAATATGTCAATACAAACTGCATCTGTGCTGAAATATGACAGAAGGTGCCACTGACATATAAAATGTTTATTCTCCCTCACTCTCCACACAGAGAAATGCAATTTGTTTAGATGTTCTTTAGCCCAACATGGAGTGTACGGACTGAGGAAGTCTGCTGCCACATATGGACTGCGTGTGGGGCACGAGGCTATTAAACTTCATACATCTCTTTAAGTGATGCTAACCCAATAAGAAATGGAAACTTGTTTTCTTCATAAGGTGTGACTACAAACTTCAAATTGCTTGAGTAAGTAGCAAAAGTAAGTATTTCAAGTAAACTTCAGAATATTCTAAACACTACAAAATAACAAAAAATTATTCTATAATGCTATTAAGAATGCTAGCTTGCCACAATATTATTTTTAAAGGCTGGTAAAGCATATCACCTGAATAATTGGGACTTTTGTCAGTTCAGATCTAAAGAGCCCTAAGCAAAAGAGGGAGTTAACAAATATTATATCCAATGGAATGGTTTACTCAGACAATTAGTCCAATTTACATAATGAAGTTAAAGTATCCCCAGTTCAGTTACTATGGATGTGATATGGTGTCCTCCGTGAGTACTAGGTTTTCCTTATCGAGTTAAAAAGATTTATTTATTGCATATGCAGGGTGAGAATTAATAAAACCAACAAACTGCAAGGATGGATTCCTGACTGGAAATGGAGGAAAAAAGGTCCTACGAACACGTGTCCACAAATGGATAGTGGGCATGCAACGACAACAAGTCATCCCAGAACACAGTATAGAGCTGCATCACATCCACGTCACAACAGATGTTCAAAGTTGCCTCCATGGGATGCAATGCACGCATTCACATGTCACATTATGGATTGCTGCACTCCTTCCCTTACACTATGTTGGCAGGCCACTTGCCTAGAGCTTGTACTAGGGTTCACATCAATATCCTGTAGAACCTCATCCTCCAAATCTGGTGAATGCACAGTCCTCCACCTCCATGCATGTTTATCTGTCTGAAAGGACCCACAATCACACAGATGCCCAAAGAGAGCTTGAAATGCTGTGTGAAGTGGTTGGTATCTGTGAGGATACTTCTTTTGGTATAGCCGTGCTCACTCTCGGCCGTTTCTGTCTGCTTGGCCATACACAAACATCATCTCAGCTCGTTCCCAACAGGAATACCAGACTACACTGCTGCTTACACTACACTGCATTAATCACACATCCTGCAACACACAAGGAACACATGGCATGTTGTCACAAGAAGTTTCATTCATCTGTGTCGTCACCACAGTTTCTGGAAACATTTTCATAGGACCTTTTCCTCTATTTCTGAACAGGAATCCATCCCCGCAGTTTGTCAGTTTTATTAATGTTCCCCCTCATATAAAACTAAAGCTAATAATGAGAAGAACTGAACTACTGAATGAATACTGAGAAATATATACTATGCTACACACTGATAGAGAAAACTACATAAACTCATACTATAACTTCGCAAATCCAACTATGTTATAGACACTACATTATCTGGTTTTGGATCAATTATACAGTATGATTCAGCAGTCTTGCTACTGCAGAACAACAAAGGTGACAATGGTTTGAAAGCAGGCTCGGATCAATTAGGTTAATCAGTAGATATATTTTGGGGCTTTTATTATCGAGTGAGCCTAACAGTTTAATTCATCTAAAAATTCACTAAACGAACCACCTTTATTATCATCGTACTGTACATCATATTTGCAAGCAAGCTCGAAAACTACTTAATTTTAGTAAAATCTAGTGTTGCCATGTTCTGCCTCAGTTACGAGCATTGAATATGAATTTTTCCCCCTCCAGATAATGTTCAATGTTGCCCTACATTGATTGTAGTAATTAAATATCTGGAGTCATGGGCCAATTAAGATATCAGTCTGGGTAACACTGGTCCCCTGACTACATAAACTACAAGCGTGTTCCTACACAGCATCAGTAAATAACTATTGTTATTGTACACCTACCAGTACATAAAACAGGTTACTTTCCTAACTGCACAACAAATAAGGGCCAATTTAGATATCATAAACCAATGATATCCAGAATTAACAGTAGAAAGAAAAGAACTACAACCATACAATGTAGGCTATCACGGCTGATACTATCTTCACTTAAAACTTCCCAACTGATACAAGTCACACAAAGGTTTTAACTTAGTAACAATAACCAAATACAAGTAAGGTTTAAATTTTCTATTCATTTGATCACAACCACCTTCAAATTTGGCCTTATTTTGCCTCACCTTGTGGTCTTTTGTGGTGTGATTCAAGGACAAACATTCTGAGAGGCCACAACTGTCATATTACAAAAATACCGAGGAGCTGTATCATAATACACAACTTGTGGAATGCCCTGGGTCAACTGGCACCACTAAAAGACACCAAGATGGGGTCTGAAGAGACAGACGCCATTGAGCGAAGATGCACTTATCAAATCAACTGCTGCTGGTACACTAAAATTATCAATATCAGATATTAACTTCACCTTGTAACGTAAAGGTAATGTGGCGTGATATTCATGCACAAACATTAAGATAACAGAACAATGAAAATATTTTATTTGGAGCTATACTGGTTTTTGAAGTTTACATTGTGGTGACAGCCTGGTCTGTAGCTTAGTCCGAAGCCTGCTTTACTTTGGATGCAAGTTGTCACAGCCAGTAAATGCGAATATAAATTCTTAGATATGGTGAGATATTGATCCATATCACATCCAGAGATATTAGGTTGAGAGGCAAGTGTGATTGTGACTTGACAAAGCAATATCAAACACTACAGTTAATTTGCTACCAGTTATGTCAATATTTAAACCTTACTCGTGACCGACTGCTCTTGATAAGTTTTCATCCTTATACTTTGACTACAATATCTGAGAGTTTGACAGAACAGCATTTGTACAAACAAAGTTGAGATGTAGATAAAATACACCTTATGACAAACTACAGTAGATTCACATACAAAAAGACATGAGAATCTCAAATATTGCCAGTACACCTTCAATCCATACATCTAACAAGTTTCATGGCTAATAACTATCATTTATCATTTAGAGGTAAAAAAGTCAATTTAAAGCAATGGGCTGAAGTACATTTTTAATTTTTTAAGGGCACTGTAGCATAAGTGCTGAAACAAAAATACTGCATGAACAGGTCTTGTAAAATGTGTCCTCTTGCTGTGCACATTACACACCTAGTAGCAAGGAATGGCAAGTGAGGTAGTCACATATCGAACATTGGAAAGTACTCAAGCATGAACAAAAGTTAGATTCCTCGTGTTAAGATCTCTAATACAGTTCAGTCAATTTAAGTACAGTTGTGCACACACTCTGATGACTAGAAAATAAGAATCAAAATTTACTAGATTCCATCTAAAAGTTTATGACAGTATCAGCCTACCAATCAGTATTTAGGCATACTTGCTGCCTGCTTAAAGTGTGATAATGACTAAAAAATACACACCATTGATAAGTGCAGACTCTCAGTGCTGCTCACTTTTGTCAGATGGGCAATATTGGGAATATTTACATATATAGCTGATAATTTGCCTCTTGTTCAAACTGATACAGTTGTGCTGCCACTACTACTTCTAACATTTAATATAAACTTGGATGTACCAAATTAAAATATTTCAAATCAGTCTATGCTGCAAATAGAAACAATACACTTGTTTTAAATAACGTTTTTAGTAGTTATGATAGATTTGAAATTCCTGGATTATATAGCAACTACAGGCATTATGGCCAGACAAATTGAGAATGTATAAAAATATCTTCTGAAAATTGCAAACATTTCATAGCGTATCTACTAAGTGTCATATATCCTGAGAAGTGGTTTTAGAAAAATGTCCTAATTCCATGAACATGTGTGCCAAATGTGCTACCATTTGCAGCAGCTGGCCAGTGTGGCTATGCAGTTCTAGGCGCTTCAGTTTGGAACCGCGCGGCCGCCACGGTCGCAGGTTCGAATCCTGCCTCGGGCATGGATGTGTGTGATGTTCTTAGGTTAGTTAGGTTTAAGTAGTTCTAAGTTCTAGGGGACTGATGACCTCAGATGTTAAGTCCCATAGTGCTCAGAGCCATCTGAACCATTTGCAGCACTCTGTTACTAGAGAGGAAGGGGGCATAGTCTGGCCCATTTATTGGAGATGGTCTTACACCTGAATTCATGTAATTGCAGAAGTATGCGTCCATATAATGAGAAAGTCCCAAATACAATTTCTTATGGTACTATTCTGTAATCAAATCCACTTCTTTTGAAAATGTAGATGACAGGAAATGAATACTGCACCAGAAGTTAAAATGGAATCTCCTGTCACCCACTACCCTCTCTTTGTTAAAACTTGGGACAACAGATTAGGCTGTATGCTGCTGTTGTGTCAGAGGGGTGGCAGTCAATAAGAAGCCAGTCGTTCTCAAATCTTTAAAATTATCCTGTTACACCACGTTGTCAATCAATTATACACATCTATGGATGCCTTCACAGCTCTTTAAAAACCCAAAAAACCATAGACAGTTACTGGGAAACAGTTTGCGGTAATATCCACCAATTCTGATGTGTCAACTACTTGCACAAACAGAAATTTTAAATGAAACCACACCATCAGACAGTTAATGATTTTGAAATTGACATGTACATCCCAGTCATATTACAGTGTACCTTTAATAGCATACCGTAAAAGAAGCAAAACGTAGGCCTACAACTTTAGCACAACAGCAATAAGTTTTAGGACTCTGAAATACATTAGTGGTAGCACAACTGAATGGAATAATTGGTCCAGTGTATGGACTGTCAAAAGCTTCAAACTGTCAAAGACTCGTACCTATCTTCAAAGCTCTGTAGGTACATGTAAAGAGTACACACACACACACACACACACACACACACACACACACACACACACACACACACACACAAACAGATATAATACTGTCTGATATTACAGCAGCTAATTTGTGCTTGGTATGAGAGTGGACTGGTAGATCAGTTCCGAGACCTGGCATCAGAATGACTTACTAAATCCAATGTTGCTGTGCACCTCTATAGAGAAAAGGAAAAACAATTTTTTGCTGAACCCTTGACAAAAGGCCAAGCTCCACAGAAGGGAAATAGCATCCTCAACAACAGACATATATAAAAACTGTGCAGTATTTGTCTACATAAGTTTCATACAAACTGGGTCTATAGCACTAACAATGCAACACTGAACAAGTCACTTTCCATCAACCGACATTTTCTTAGTACATGTTCTTCAGTTTTGTAACAAACTAATGTACAAATTCAGTGATCAAACCAGGTTACAGAATGCAAACCAACCCTAACCACATCTAAAAATTATGAACACAATTACATCCTAACAAATACTAATGAACTGAGGTGTGGCCAGTAGCTAACAACATTGGTAACTTTCTGCAAAAACAACAAAATCAGACTTCTTTATCAAGATTTAAGACACAGAACAAACTGACTGAGTGGCAAATATGACTCACGCCACATCACTTCCAGCAATCATAGCTGATATTTGCGTTTCGTGAACAACTAGTAGTGATATTTACATGTTTGGCAGTACGGGCTACTAGTGAATCCGTGGAGTATACACAGACTCATCTAGCATAGCGAGTTTATGCCTCCAAATAAACATACTTATGAACGCGCATAGTCAATGTCAGATAACTTCGAACTCGTACCTGCAGAGCAACTCTGTCTTCTAAGCAGCACCTACGTTTGAGAAATTCTGTTAATGTTCGCATGACACGTGATTCTGAAGCGAAAATAAAAAAGTAGTACTGAACATATGCATCTTGGATGACAACGATTATTAAAATACACGTTACTTAAGCAGAGGTATAGTCTAACAAATAACCTGCACAATGTATTTTTTAATGCAGTTTACAGAAACAATAGTTTCGTGTGTGGCCTCCTAAACAGACAAGTAAAAATAACTTTATTAACTTACCAGAACACCTGCACAGTTTATACCACCTCAGATATATAACAGATCATCGTTGATAATTTGTTACAAGAACTTGGGCCGAATCTCCACTCAAACGCATCAGTTTATATCATGCTCACAAAGGGAAACCCGCGAAAACAGTAGTATAATACAAGTCTTACCTGACATCTACAAACTATGTCTGCCCCTGTTGCAAGCATATCCACCACTTTTCCTTTCCCTTCATCGCCCCACTGAGCGCCCAACACAACTGTCACTTTAGGAACATTCTGCAAACGAAATTTTTTTCGCGGCGAAGGAAGACCTCCACCATTTACTTCTGCTGCCACACCATCCATCATGGCCAAAGAAACCCGACTGCGCCTGTTTAGGCCCCAAGAGGTAACTTTACCAAAGATATGATTTTTGCGTTATCAGACGTACCAACAAGCAGAGTTAGTAGCTATCTCTTACACAATTGATAATATTGTACCTTATTTACGAATTAACACGTAAAATTTTATACGAATGAAACTTGAATTTGTACTTTTATACCAACCACACTCGCGAATACACTGCTCTGCGGTGGCAGGCCAAATGAGATGTCTGTTCAGTTGCAGCAGTGTTGGCACTCGCCACAGATTTCTGTCATGCGCACGGCCGAGCGCCGCAGTAAATTGGTGGTCGTTGCTGTATGTGAGTCTAATTTTGGTTCTTAATTGGCAGACCTTGAGAGTATCTCACTTTTGTTTGATGGGTCGCTCTGGAATGGTCATCAGACTGTAGATACTATTATTCGCCAATCTTGTACTTCTAAATCTTATTCACGATGCTTATATACTGCCTAAATCTGAAGGCAGATTTGTTCCCGGCAGGAAGCAGCTCACCCGCATTCCTTTGCGTGAGTTCATTTATCAGCTGAATCGAATAATTTATAATGGAGTTGCTCATTCCATTAGCGTCGCTTTATTGCGGAGATAATTACTATACCAAATAAATTCATTTATTGATCTGACACAATGAAATAAGAAATCCACTCTGAAATTGCATTTTTCCGTCGTAAAATATAAATACCATGTGATCATTCATTGTGTCTTAGTTCCCTTTCACAAAACAATTAGGTGGCTATAAAATGTTTCACAACATTAACACTTCAATTTTTCGGTGTAATCCTGAAGCCATTGTATTACAAAAACATAATTTAGAGAGAAAAGTTTATTTCTGCTAACAAATCGTGACATACGCACGCACCATTTTCATGCATTGTTGCCTAAAACTGCCTTCTGTTTTCGTGCCACAGATACGATTTGGAATGAACGGACGAAACTGTATGCCTTTATTACAAAAAAGAATAACTTTTTGGCAGATTACTAAAGAATTTGTACCAGTTTTTTGTCTTTACGATTCACTCCCCACGCCTTATCCGTGACTACAAGGAATATAGAAATTTATTCATGCTCATACCAAGTCACCTAGGTTTGGTGTTACAATGGTTAAAAATATCTAAACAGTGCTTTAGATAAGAAACAGCACACAAAGAGCAAAGTAGGCTAGTTTGTTGTGGTGCTCATACTGGCAACCTTTTATTTACTGAGATACTGAGTTATTTCCTTTTCTATGGAAAATTTGCAGAAAAATCTTTTTTAGAAAACGAAGGAGATATACTGAACATGGAGTCGAGGTCTATTGACTCAATTAATCCAATTCGATTACATGGCACTGAAAGTTTAAACCACAGCAGATCAATAGCCTTGTTCACCAAATTTAGTTCTCACCTTCCTCCTCCCTCACATTTATATGTTGACAGGATATATAATTACAAGCTTTAACAATTGTCAAATTATTGTAATATTATATTTTAGAAGAATTAAAAGTGTACATAGATTCAGCAAGTTTCCTAATGAAATAACAGCCACTATCTTGTATACAATATTCTTTTATTGCATTTTTCCCTCCTCATCCTGCAGAAGTTGTATCATAACCAGTTCAAACTTCTTAGAAAATCATCATCCGATAACATGCTGAAAAGGAAAGAAAGTGGCTAACATTAGAAAACCAGGAAACTAAATTACAGAAGTCTGACAAAATACAATAAATGAATTTCCATTACAAGTACACTGTGTGATCAAAAGCATCCGGACACCTGGCTGAAAATTACTTAGAAATTCGTGGTGCCCTCCATCTGTAATTCTGAAATTCAGTATGATGTTGGCCCAACCTTAGCCTTGATGAAAGCTTCCACACTCGCAGGCATACGTTCAATGAGGTGCTGGAAGGCTTCTTGAGGAATGGTAGCCCATTCTTCACGGAGTGCTGCATTGAGGAGAGGTATCGATGTCAGTCGGTGAGGACTGGCATGAAGTCGGCGTTCCAAAATATCCCAAAGGTATTCTATAGGATTCAGGTCAGGAATCTGTGCAGGCCAGTCCATTACAAGGATGTTATTGTCGTGTAACCACTCAGCCACACGCCATGCATTATGAACAGGTGCTCAATCATGTTGAAAGATGCAATCGCCATCCCCAAATTGCTCTTCAACAGTGGGAAGCAAGAAGGTTCTTAAAACATCAATGTAGGACTGTGCTGTGATAGTGCCACGCAAAAAAAAAAAAAAAAAAAAAAAAAAAAAAGAAAGAAAGAAAGAAAGAAAAACGGGTGTAAGCCCCCTCCATGAGAAACATGGCCACACCATAACATAACCGCCTCCGAATTTTACTGTTGGCACTACACACGCTGGCAGATGATGTTCACTGGGCATTCGCCATACCTACACCTTGCCATCAGATCGCCACATTGTGTACTGTGATTCGTCACTCCACTCAAAGTTTTTCCACTGTTCAATCATCCAATGTTTACGCTCCTTACACCAAGTGAGGCATGGTTTAGCATTTAAGGCATGGTGTGTGGCTTATGAGCAGTCGTTAGACCATGAAATCCAAATTTTCTCACCTCCTGCCTATCTGTCATTGTACTTGCAGTGGATCCTGATGCAGTTTGGAATTCCTGTGTGATGGTTTGGATTGATGTCTGTGTCTTACATATTATGACCCTCTTCAATTGTCATCGGTCTCTGTCAGTCAACAGACGTGGTCAGCCTGTATGCTTTTATGCTGTATGTGTCCCTTCACTATCACATCGGAAACAGTGAAACTAGGGATGGTTAGGAGTGTAAAAATTTCGTGTACAGACGTATGACACAAGTGACAGCCAATCACCTGACCACATTCGAAGTCTGTGAGTTCCGCAGAGCGCCCCATTCTGCTCTCACACGACGTCTAATGACTACTGAGGTCGCTGATATGGAGTACCTGGCAGTAGGTGGCAGCACAATGCACCTAATATGAAAAACGTATGGTTTTGGGGGTGTCCAGATACTTCTGATCACATAGTGTACCATACTATTAGACAAACCCGTCATACCGTGAGTGTAGATATAAATTCAGTACACTGAAAGCTATTTGCAATACAAGCCATTTTCGTTCCTTTATCAACACTTAGGGATTGAAGTTCAGAGTAAGCAGTTGCACAGGGTGTGAAAAAGCATCAGGTACACTAATATACCATTTAATATCTGTGCTTAACTATACTGATATTCCTGAGAATACACAAAAAATACAGATGTTAAAAACAGGGGTAGCTTGCTATTTTGGTCAAATGATTGAAGTAGCAGAAAGAAACACAGACACAGCAAAAGTATTTGTAGAGTTAAGGGAGGCAGAACCAGTCAGTATAAGCAAGATAGATAGGTCATGTACAAATATAGTATTTTGAGTTGTATGATAAAACAGGTGTAGCAAGTACAAAAAGAATGGGACTGTAATATATATATATATATGTGTATATATATATATATATATATATATATATATATATATATATATATATATATATATATATTCAGTTCAGGGAAGAATTTAAACTATTACCTGAAAGTTGTGGAATAAATTAATGACAGACAAGCTGCAATTCTTATCAAGGAAAGAAGACAACACACAGTGGACTGACAACAGAAAATAAATCTGGCCTTTTTCATAATGAAATTGCTACTTCAAACAAATTTTTCTAATAAAGTGTGATTCTATATAAACGAAAATAGAAAATAATCAATTCAAAGTGGAAATGCAATACAAAAGAGAAAAAAAGGAATGTAAAAATCTAAATGAAATTTTTATTATTTTTTTTATCACCACTGTGTGGATGTAGCACACAAACTGATAAATCAAGAAAACTCAAAAATAAGAATCTCACTTAAGTTTCCAAGGGTAACACAGCGTCTTTTTTCATTTCTGATAAATAAATCAGAGTTGTTAAATGTAATACAAAATCTTAAAAACGGACTGGATGATCTACTAGAAAATTACACAATGTTGTCACTGGTTGGTGAGGTCACTGTTTGATTATATAATTAAATCATGATTGAAGGGATCTTCTCTCAATGCATAAAGAAAAGTAAGTTATTGCTTCCATATGAAGGTGGTGATAGGAATAATGCCAGGAATTATATTGATGTATTGCTTGAAGTATGTTTAGATATAAATTAAAAAAAAAACACAACTAAAAAATACCACAGAACATCTCACATGATTTTTTTTGTTTAATGGTTGCTGTTGGAATCCCTATGCCCTCTCTTTCAAAAAAAAAATTAAGTATATTTCTGTACTTCTCTTTGTGGTCTGAGTACTTGGTAATTTTATGTAGATAAGGAACTCAGTCATATTGTCAGCTCCCAGATCATTAATGACTTAGCTCATGTACTATCCCATTAACCAATGGGTGGCATTGTGTTTTAATTAGGGAATTTTGGAACTGGTGGAAAAAATATTTATTATATTGGCAGTGAGTTAATGTGTACAGATCTCGATGCTTGTTACATGTATTTATAGGTATTTATGCTAGATGTTCTGTGTTATATACTGTAAGTCTTTGTAAAGTGCTGGGAACATGTTAAAAACAGTAAAACATATGTTGCTAAATAGTGTATCTCTGTCAACATTATTTTACTGTAGACATATGTAATCTGAATGGTTATGGATCCAGAAAGACGGAATTGGATAAGTTTGACTACTGATTGGGGGAAAACATTATTTGTGATCAGTTTATAATTTACAGTAATTATATTGTAACTACATGAATGGCTTCTGCTGAGCTACCACAGATTGAGAAGCTCATGGACTGAAAGAAATATGCAGCTCAGAAGTTTCCAGTAAAAGCTTGTTTACAGTTGGACGACCTTTTGGATGTCATTGATCGAACCTTGAAGTCCATGGATTCAGATTTCCAGAAAAAAGATCGTAAGGCAAAATCCAAATTAATTCTTCTAGTTCATCATGTAAATTACATCAATACAGAAAAGGCGAGCACAGCGAAGGAAGAATGGAACTGTCTAAGAAGAGCTTTTGAAGATGGAGGTTTAAGAACTAAAAAGGTTTAAGAACTAAAAAGGTTTAAGAACTAAAAAGGTACTTAGGACAGTTGACACACACAAATGTTTTAGTGCTGAACATTCCACATCGGCATGACTTACCGTCTTGGTCATGTGTAAGTAAAGAAATAACCAATGCCAACCAACAAATCTCATTACTTTGCAAACATTTCAGAAATGTAGAAGTCGTAAATGTTAATAATATTGGGCGCAGATTCCACACATTACATGGATTGCACATTAACAACATGAGGAAAAAACTGCTCGTCGGAAAAATTGAAGAAATTATCACCAAGAGGCATCAAACACTGAAAAGCAAAATCATCCTGGATTGGCCCCCCAAATATTCGAAGGAAACAACGCCAGCAAGACCTCACTCGCCAACATCAACAACAAAAGAAGGAACTAGATGCCTCCAATATTCAGGCACAATGAATGCAGTAACAGCTCTACCAATTGTAGACCCAGCTCTAACACCAGCAGCAATATTATCAACAGTAGGGGCAGCAGCTGAACAACTACCAAGGGAGCCAGACACAGAAGAAAATTCTGCTGCAGATGATAACAGAAGAATAGGTGCAGTCGGGAAAAGAAAAGCAGTACTTGCAGCACACCTGAATGATTTTTTATTGACAAGGTAAAGGTAAGTGATCAATTAAATATGCCAAAGTCTAACAATATGCTAAAGCCTAACAAACCTTTAATTTCATGCTGATTCATCAAAATGTCCAATCATTGCTAAACAAATTAAGTGAAGTTGAAATTTTATGTACTGATGAGCTAAAAAACGTTTCTGTAGTGTGTATAACTGAACACTGGCTGCCTAAAGATACAATGTCAGTCACAAAACTTGCAGACTTCAATCTTTCTTCATCATTTTCTAGAATTATGTCCAGTCATGGAGGGTCATGTATATTTGTTAAAATTGGTATTGATTATTGTAACATAAAACCCGTTGAACTGTTAGCTGAAGAGAAAATTTTTGAAGTATCCGCAGTTGAACTCTCTGCATTAAAATTAATAATCATCTGTGTATATAGGAGCCCTGATGGGAACTTAAATGATTTCTGTCACCAACTAGAAGCAGCTTTAAATACTATAAAAAACTTCAACAAAACAGTGATCATATGTGGAGATTTTAATATAGATTTTCAAGAAATCTCAAAAGACCAGCAAAGCTTGATGACCCTACTGGAAACATATAACATAAAAGCCACCATAGACTCTCCTACAAGAGTTACACCAACAACTAGCTCAACAATTGATCAGATATTAATAAACACAAATGTAAATCACAATTTCTGTGCCGGAAATCTTAATACTGTCTTCAGTGATCACTATGCACAGTTTATTGCTTTGCACACCCCAACTGAAACAACTGAGGAAGAGGAACTTGTAAAAGAAGCAAGGAAATTCACTAACAAACAAATAAACCTTTTTGTACAGAGACTAAGTGAAGAAACTTGGTATGAAGTGTATACTTGTTAAAATACTAACAAAAAGTTTGAAAAATTCATGGAAATCTTCATGTCATACTTTTAAGCTGCAGTTCCATTAAAAAATCAAAAATGTCAACCTAACTTCAAAAAGAACAAATGGATTACAACAGGTATTAGAATATTTTGTGCAGAGAAAAGGAGATTACACGCTATAGCAAAGACACGGAACATGCCTCATGAATTTCATTTGTACCTCACGAATTGCAAGAGGATCCTCAAAAATGTTGTAAGGAAAGATAAAACAATGGTAAATGACCAATACATTGAAAATTCAAAAAACAAATCTAAAGCTATATGGGAAGTTATAAAAAATCAAACAACAAGTGAAACTAAACAATATAAAAATATGAACTTATGTTATGAAGGACAAATGATTTGTTGCCCAACTGAAATTGCAGGGACCTTCAACAAATATTTTGCAAACGTAAGTGAACAGTTGGTGAGTGGACTGGAAGAACACAACAAAATATCACCTCCATCATGCAATAGTGTGTGTCTTCACACTGGATTTTCAGTGGGGGTCCATGGGCAAAGAATAAATAAATAAATTATAAGATGTATATTTCAGTACAAACATTCAACAGTGAATGTCTCTTAGTTGAAGAAGCCCTGGCCAACCCAAATGCAGATAGCTGGAAGAAAGCTATAGAGAAGGAATTATAGTATTATTCCAAGAATGAAACGTATGAATGGGTTGATGCACCACAAGGCAAGAAATCATTATGAGTGAGATGGGTCTGCGCCCTGTAAAGCTTCGTTGGTACAAAATGGTCAGTTGAAGATCTTGTAAGAGAAGCTAGCTAATGTCTGAGCCATTTCCAGGTTTGTGTAATGGCAGCACATGTAAATCTATGTACTACTGTATCCAGAAGATTATTTTTCTGACACCAGTTTGTTTGGCTAATCCCAATTGTATTCAACTTTTCATTTGTGTTGACTGTTATATTTACAGTCTTGTATCATGCTGTAAGTATTTCAGATGAAAGTCTGTCCATGTTGATATTTTTTCATCCAGAATACCATTCGATATTTGAATGTTTCCTTTCAATTTTGTTTCTCCTTTGATGATTTTCCAGTGAAGTATAATGTGTCTGACCGTTATGTGTTATGTGCTGCAAAGTAGTGATCTCATTGGAGAGGTAATTTATTTAAAAAAATACCTCCTTAGATGCTGGAGCCGCTGATTTATTCTTTTACACATGTACTGGTGCTTGGAGATTTTCGGGCCTTAGAATTTAAAGTTATTTAGATGTAATACTGTTTACCTTTTCTCTCAGAATAGTAGCAGTCATTTTTATAAAAACTGTGGAGACCTTGTCTTTTATGCCAACTAATTCTAAACTTCCATTTCTGAGATTTAGAGGGGCTGTTCTTGTGTCTACTCTGAACACTTTCCTTTCTGCAAGTAGTTGGTGGCACCACTCTTTGTCCTGACATATTTCTCCAATGAATATTTGTCATTTTCATTGGACAAGTAATGACAGTTGTTCCAAATGCTTTACACTGACCGGCTACCTTAGACCATTCTATATTAATCTACTTAAAGTCCAGTAGATTTAAACATTTGCTTTATTTTCTTTGGTGTTTGCTCCCAATGCAAGACAGTACCTTTTAATAACTATTTCTAATTTGGAAGTATCATCAAAATTTCTCATCATATTGACATACACTCTTATGACTGTCTGATTCCTTGATAATGTTATTCTTGACAGTCTGGCATGAACATTACAGGAGGACAGGACTAAATAAAGCACGTATAAGAGGACAGAGAAAGGGCTTCCTTGAGGAACTCCAATCTTAACTGTGTCCGCTTCATTTTCTGATATTTACTGATATATTAACACTGATTCCTGTTGCCATTTCTTAATTATATTTAGAATTCGTTCATGAAAACCCATTTTGTTTCTCAAACTTCAGTAAGAAACCTATGCTCCACCTGGTCAAAGGATTTATGAAAATCAATAAACATGAGTGCACCCTTTACATCAGTCACAGAGATTACAGTCATTATATCTCTATATTCTGCTATGCTTTCACAGAGATCACATTCATTATATCTCTATATTCCTCTATGCTTTAAAATACAGTTCTGCCAGGTGCACATGACTGATGCTTACTTACAGTCTTTTTGGCCAAATGCAAAAGTCTGCTGTTTATGATTCTTGAGATAATTTTATAATCGGAACTAAGTGGGGAAAAGCTGTTTAAGTTTTTGGTTGCTTCATTCTTTGGTTTTTTTCTGTATAACTTCATTCATCGACTGATTAAATTTATCACCAAGTACCGCTTATTAAATTCAATGGGCAAGCCATTTGGTCCTGTAGACTTTTTTATTGGTGAGTTACATATGGTCTCGCATATTTCCTCCTCAACAAATTTAAAAGAAGATCGTCATTTTCCTGTTCTGACTGCTGTGGGGCCATGACGTCAAGGAATTGTTCAAGAGACTCCTCACATATCTGACCCACAAAATAGAGATTTTCATAACAATAAGAAACCTCTGTCATTATCTCTTCCTGTTATATGAGGACTGTGCCATTCTGAGTTTGGCGTTCATGAATCAAGGTTTATTGTCTATTCTTGGTGTGCTTCAGGAGATGATACAGAGATGTAGTTTCTTCCTGCAGCACAGTTTTGTCCTTGGATTTCAATTTCAGTCGTTCCACATGCTTTCTCTTCATGTTTAGGAATTTGGCTTTGTCTTTTTTTAATATCTTCCAAGTGAATGTTGGATGCATTTGTCTGATCGTACAAGTTCTTCAACAGTGTGTAATAAACTTCTAGGTATGGTTGCTGACTATATTGGACAGCCGTCTCGAGTGGTTCTAAGAGCTGTAGTCTGGAACCACGCGACCGCTACGGTCGCAGGTTTGAATCCTGCCTCGGGCATGGATGTGTGTGATGTCCTTAGGTTAGTTAGGTTTAATTAGTTCTAAGTTCTAGGGGACTGATGACCTCAGAAGTTAAGTCCCCTAGTGCTCAGAGCCATTTGAACCATTTTTTATATTGGATAGTAACTTTCCTCAACTTTGCTTTTGTCTTGTTGCACCAACATTCCATCACTGTTACATGACTATCAGTTGCATGGAGGAATAATTCCCATGCTTCTTTCAAACTGTCTTCTAAGTCATGTTCTTGTAAGAATTATATGTTTAGCATCCACTGATTTCCAAGCCATCGAGTCAGTTATGTCACAACATTGACGCAAGCCAACATGCAGCAGTGGTCAGTGGAATACATGGGAGTTACTTCAACTTTAATCAAATTTGACACATAGGTTCTGTCGATTCTACTAAAGGTCTTGCAGCCACTAATGTGAACACTCAACAAAATGTGAGATATCTAATCTCCCAAGAATCCTTAAGTTTTAAGTCAGTGACTAGGTGCTTTAATTCATTAGAGATACTAAAATTCGAAGTTTGATTCTTTTTGTTGAATATGCAGTTAAGATTACCTCCAATTAAATCTCTTTAAGATTTCTTCCTAAAAAATAAATAATTTCTTCTTTAAAAAAGATCTTCCCTGCCATTTTGTTGGAGGTTCCTGAAGGAGTATACAGATTAAAGAGGGTAACACTAAAAACTTTTACATCTATTGCTCTGCTTGATTCTGATCTTTCAATTTTGGATACAGTTAACCCTTCTCTGATTAAAGTGGCAGTCCCTACATTTCTTTCGAGTGAAACATTTAGTACTTCAACATATCATGCAGTCTCAACCCACAAGTGAGCACGCCATTTTTCATAACATGAGTGGGCACGCAGCGCACTTTGTACATATGTGAAGAATAGATGTCTTTATTTTACCAACGTAAACATATAGTCCTTTGAACAAAATTACAGTTTAACCTTAGTTTAATTAAACAATGATAAAATAAACTAACATTACATAAGCTAAATCACTGTTTAATTGCACAATAATAAAATAAACCTTTTATTGTATCTCTCTGTTGCCACACACCAACGTTAGCCCACAGCAATGACCCACTCGAAGTATTAAATAGCTTAATAGCATTAGACCCCTGCCAAGTGCTCATTTGATCACTAATTATCTTGTAGATATATGCTTGTGGTGGCATCACGCTGCTAGTTGGGAATCTGGGCAATTTTCTTGACAAAACGGGTAGTAAATTTTTTCTCACCTACATATATTGGAAAGACAGATTAGAAACAATAGGAGGGTGAGTGTTCATGGCAGTTAACAAAAACATTGTTCCTATTGAGCTCGAAGAGGAGTGTGACAGTGAAGTTATTTGGTTGCGTATTACAGGTGTAGGTGAAACCAAATTAACTGCTAGATGTTTTTACTGGCCACCCGATTCCTCAGTGACAGTTCTACAGTCACTCATAGAAAGTCCACGGTCAGTAGGGCATAAATGCCCTGATCATGAAATACTGGTTGGAGGCGACTGCAACCTACCAAGTATTGGCTGGGACGTCTATGGATTCATTGTGGGGGCCACAGTCATGCATAATACTTCTGAACACGTTTTCTGAAAACTGCCTTGAGCAGCCAATGGGCAATGGAAATACCTTAGACCCTGAGCTACAAATAGGCTGAATCTTATCGACAATGTCAGTACAGAACTGGGTATTAGCAATAATGATGTCATTATAACAACTATGGTTCTGAAAGTTAATAAATCAATAAAGAAGGCTAGGAGAGTGTTTCTGCTACACAGAGCAGATAAGCCGTTGTTAGCATCCCACTGAGTGAGTGAACTGACATTACTTTCTTCCAGCAAGATGGGCCTAGAGGGATTGTGGGTAAAGTTCAAGCGAACTGTAAATCGTGATCTAGAGAGTTATGTGTCTAGTGAGTGGATAAAGGATGGAAAGGATCCGCCATAGTTTAATAACGAAATTCGGAAGATGCTGAGGAAGCAGAGGCTGTTGCACTCTTGGTCCAAAAGAAAACACACAAATGATGACAAGCAAAGGTTAGTAGAGATTCGTGCTCCTGTGAAAAGATCTATGTGCGAAGCATACAACGACTGCCACCATCATACCTTAGAAAAAGATCTGGCAAAAATCATGAGAAAATTCTGGTCCTATGTAAAATGGCTAAGTGAGTCTAAGGCACATTCAGTTCCTTGTTGACCAGTCTGGTCTGGCAGTTGAAGATAGCAAAGGATAGCAGAAGTTTTACATTACTCGTTTAGGAAATTGTTCACGCAAGAGAATCGTACAAACATACAGTCATTTGACCGTGGGACTGAATCCCATATGGACGATATAGTAATAAGCATCCTTGGCGTAGAGAAACAACTGAAGGATTTGAAAGCAATTGAATCACCACGTGCGGATGGAATCCCAATTCGGTTTTACAAAGAGTACCCTACGGCATTTCCGCAATATTTGCGCAGCAAGTTTTAGGTGATTCACCTGTATATACCCCATCCCGTACCTACCCTTTTAACTTACTCTTAGAACATTGTATCCTGTTCTCATTAATATGCCTCACTGTGTGGTGGTGTTACACTATGGGTGCGTATTTTGTGGTTACGATGTGATTCACATTTTGTGCTTAAGAAAACACTAAATTCAGAACTGTATGAACATATTTTACATCACTCTGCAGTTCACACAGTAGTGGAAGAGTTGAGAGACGATGACTGTTTGTATCACAATGACAATGCAACCTCTCATAAAGCAGCATCTGTGAGGCAATGGTTTGTAGACGATAACATTCCTGTAGTGGACTACGCTGCTCTGATCGTGACCTGAACTCGATGCAACATTTTGGGATGAGTGAAAACGTCAGCTTCACTCCAGACTCCAGTGTCAAACGTCAGTACCCTATTTGGTTTCGAGTCTTGAGGACAAAAGGGCTGTCATTCCTCTACAGATATTCAGATACCTCACTTAATGTGTGCCCAGCACAATAAAGGACAGTGTAGACACACCTCATTTTAATGTACAATGCTGCATTTTGGTGTAATATGGAGAGCAATTTGTTAAAGTTTTGCTGCAACATGGCAACAATGGCAATGTATGGGGAAATACTTACCTGTAACTAAACATAAACTTATGACTATGGGCAATTTATCATGTTTTGTTGAAATTTCTTATGGCTGTACCTGGTTTTCCTTTTGAAGGCAATGTGAGAAAATACAAAGAGAAGACAAACAGAGCCACAACGACATAAGAAACACACAGTGAAGGGGCAAAATAAGTAATAGCTGATTCTTCCCTAAGGAAGATGACTAATAAAATAATATGGAATAAATTTTGTGATGCAAAAGTAATTTTTTCCAAAAATGTAAACTGGCTCTGGCATTTTTGATCTGTGAGACAAGATATCTTATCTCTAGGGTGCAAAATTGACAAAAAAAACTTGTAAGGTCCTCATGTGCTTATTAAAAAATTCAGATACACAATGAATCACAGAAACTTAAAGTTTATTGATTCAGTTAAATACCTAGGGATTAGATGAATCATCATTGACAGATGAAGACATATGTATCGGTATGAGAGAGAACGAATTTAGTCTTCACTTGATGTAATTCATAATGATAGTTTGTTAGCATTAAAACAAAAAACTGCACACTATTTGAACATAATGTACGATTTAATCCTCATACTACGTTTAGTGTTTGTAGCTTATTCATATATATAATCTTAGATCCATTTTTAAATATCGACCATTTGCAAATAGCTCTTGAACTGTCGCTGCCAAGATCTTACAATCTTGCTTACAGGGCTATTTTTAGATCATCAACAGAGATCAATAGTAAAATCGGGAGTGCGTCACACAACCCTACTTTCTAACACTGTAGTGTGATTTGGCGACGGGCAGTGGTCAATGGCTGACTGCAGTCTGCGAAGCAAGACCGAGCACCTACCTTACCTCCCAGAGGAGGATGGTGACTGCTGACATCTGTTTTGACGTATGAGGCTTGGCGGCTTGGCTTATTAGGCTCGACTTAAACAGTAGCACTTAATTTTACAGCTAAATTGTGATTATTACCAGCCACTGTAATCCACACAGCACAGAGACGAAGAAAGGCAACATGTGTAATAGAGTTCCTTGAATGTGCAATTTTTTTTTTTTTTTGTGATATGTTACAATACAGCATCACCGGTCTATTGCGGTCTAACTGTGTTGGTGAGGCAGTAAATTTCCACAGGGCAGTGACTGCGTCACTGCAATTCACTTTGGAGGTGTGGCGGTGGGACTTGTAGTCCCGTACCACCCTCTGACGGTGACAGTACTACATGAGTCAGGCAGAAAAATTTAGCCTAACATGGGCAGGTATGATTGGAAAGTATTGGACGTAGAATGGGGGCTAGTCCCGCCAAAGGATGCGTCCGTGGTGGGCGTGCCAGGCCTATCGTTAGCCATGGTCGGAATCCGATTCCTCTAGGATGGTTAGGGGAACCGGATGTCGATGCCAGCGGCGTGGAAGTGTGGTCCCAACGTGGCGTAACCCATGGACAGTGTCCCGCAAGGCATCCACTTTCTCATAGAGCCGCCGCGCGTTGTTGCGTATGGTCGTCTTTAGGGGGACGATATCCGCTTCCTCGTGGAGAGTGACAATTCTCGTGAGTGGCGGGGCGTGCAGGCTCCACCTGAGCACCTTGTTCTGCAGGCGTTGCAATGTCCGCATCCTGGTGACACTAATCGTGGCCCATGCTGTTTCCTGTTGCTTATAATGTGGAGATGCAACACGCGCTTTTGAGAACGAGTTTCCTTCATTATATACACCTCAAAGCGTGAAAACTTCAATGATCCTGTTGATTGAAACGAGGGAAACGAAATATGATAGGGAAGAGCGACGCAATGCCGTACAGTGGGGTAATACCGTGCACCGCTTTATCCGGTTTCCCAGAGAGCGCAAAGAGCGATGCATGGTGCTGCCACATAGCGGAAGTAACTATAATCAGATACAGAGGGGTCTATATCGTTCAACGGCGCAGACGTCTTCGACAATCGGTTTCAACTGATTTCGACTGTTTTCTTATAAAATCTTAAGATAATAAGTCTAGAGGTGAGCGAAATATGTTAAGAGGAACAATATTTAAAGTAGCTCTATTTAATTACGCATTTCTTGATCTTCTTTTAAACATCAAATGTTAGACTTTAAATTTCGTGATTGTTGGGTTAGAATTTACAATGGCGAGTCATGTTGTCTCGGGGCAATAGGGTGCCCGATGCACGGTATTTCCCTGTGGTCAACGGTATTTCCCGATATTGTAATTTCTTTTGGTATTTTTGTGAACTATATATTTGGAAGTGTGTGTGTGTATGTGTGTCATCTTACAAGTTTTCTTTCTTTTTTTTAATCACAGATGGTGAGAAACAGAGCCAGAACCACAGAAAGGGGCAAAGGGTGGACGGAACATGAAATGAATTGCGCACTCCATGATGTTATAGAAAATGCAAAGCTACAGAGAGTAGCTGAAGGAATGTATGGAATACCTCTTTCCACTTTAAGAGATAGGCTAAAACAGGAGATTGCTCTATAGTAAATTTGGGAAGAAAACCTATATTTTCAAAAGTACAGGAAGATGACATAGCTAAGCATGTTCTTTTGCTAGCAAAGACATTTTATGGAATATCGTCGGTGGAGTTGAGAAGATTAGTTTATGAATATGCCGAGGCAAATAATATTCAGCATAATTTTAATAAAATATGAAAAAGAGCTGGACAGGATTGCCTCTCTGGGTTTCTTAGAAGAAATCCATCAGTCAGCATTCGCAAACCTGAGGCTACCAGTCTCAATCGGATTTCGGCTTTTAATTCAAGTGAAGTTAAGCTTTTTTTCTCGAATCTCACCACTGTGATGGACGTCCATAATTTCGATGCCTCCAGAATTTACAATTTTGATGACACAGGAACATCAACGGTTCAGAAACCACGAAAAATTTTAGCACCCAAAAGAGCTAAACAAGTTGGCTCAGCAACAAGCTGGGAGCGTGGGAAAAATATTACAGTGTGTTGTGCAGTGAGTGCCAGTGGGGCATATGTGCCTCCAATGTTTATTTTTCCGAGGCTTAGGATGACGCCTGCCCTACAGAGAGGAGGACCACCAAATCCAATATACGAATGTAGCAAGAATGGTTGGATGACTGAGGAGCTCTTCCCAAAGTGGCTGAAACATTTTGCTAACTTTACCAAAGCCTCTAAGGACCACACCATTCTCTTGATTTTAGACAACCACACTAGCAATGTCTCTCTAGAAGCATACAACTTTTGTAATGACAATGGAATAGTAGTGGTAACACTGACACCTCACTGCTCATACAGGCTACAACCTTTAGATGTGGCCTTTTTCAGTAGCCTGAAGGCTGCATTTAATCAATGTGACAATTTTATGAGGTCTAATCCCCACCAGAAAATAACTCCTTACGACATTTGTCCTATCTTTAGCAATGCCTTCATGAGGATAGCTAATATTGAGAAGGGTATCTCTGGCTTTAGCAAAACAGGAATTTTCCCTCTAAATCCTACCACATTTAATGACGAAGATTTCCTGCGTGTGCACCCAGACGAAGAAATAGGCCTAGCTTTACCAGTTGTTGGGGATCGCAGCGCTAATAATGATGAAAGTAGTGACACAGGTGTGCTCTGTTCTTCAGAGACAGCGACTGGTGTCCTCTATGATAGAGACAAAGCCTTAGGCCTACACGTTCAGCCCGAAGTTGGGCTACAATTCAAAGATATTTCTCCCTTACCAGGACCTCTTAAACTGAAGAAAACTGCCAGACAACATCATCCCTCAATTTTTACTTTGACTCCTAACAAAGCTAATTTACAAAAAGCAGCAGAGAGCAAAAAAGCAAAATTAATAAATAGAGAAAGAAAATCAGTTCTAAAGCCTAAGGGAAAAAGCAAGTTCAGATAAGACTTCAAAAATTTGAAACAAAGAAATATCGACGGAATCTTTCTTTTGATTCTTCATCCGTTCGCTCACCGATAGATCTGTACCTACAGATTGGAAAATTGCGCAGGTCGCACCAGTGTTTAAGAAGGGTAGTAGGAGTAATCCATCGAACTACAGACCTATATCATTGACGTCGGTTTGCAGTAGGGTTTTGGAGCATATACTGTATTCAAACATTATGAATCACCTCGAAGGGAACGATCTATTGATACGTAATCAGCATGGTTTCAGAAAACATCGTTCTTGTGCAACGCAGCTAGCTCTTTATTCGCACGAAGTAATGGCCGCTATCGACAGGGGATCTCAAGTTGATTCCGTATTTCTAGATTTCCGGAAAGCTTTCGACACCGTTCCTCACAAGCGACTTCTAATCAAGCTGCGGGCCTATGGGGTATCGTCTCAGTTGTGCGACTGGATTCGTGATTTCTTGTCAGGAAGGTCGCAGTTCGTAGTAATAGACGGCAAATCATCGAGTAAAACTGAAGTGATATCAGGTGTTCCCTAGGGAAGCGTCCTGGGACCTCTGCTGTTCCTGATCTATATAAATGACCTGGGCGACGATCTGAGCAGTTCTCTTAGGTTGTTCGCAGATGATGCTGTAATTTACCGTCTAGTAAGGTCATCCGAAGACCAGTATCAGTTGCAAAGCGATTTAGAAAAGATTGCTGTATGGTGTGGCAGGTGGCAGTTGACGCTAAATAACGAAAAGTGTGAGGTGATCCACATGAGTTCCAAAAGAAATCCGTTGGAATTCGATTACTCGATAAATGGTACAATTCTCAAGGCTGTTAATTCAACTAAGTACCTGGGTGTTAAAATTACGAACAACTTCAGTTGGAAAGACCACATAGATAATATTGTGGGGAAGGCGAGCCAAAGGTTGCGTTTCATTGGCAGGACACTTAGAAGATGCAACAAGTCCACTAAAGAGACAGCTTACACTACACTCGTTCGTCCTCTGTTAGAATATTGCTGCGCGGTGTGGGATCCTTACCAGGTGGGATTGACGGAGGACATCGAAAGGGTACAAAAAAGGGCAGCTCGTTTTGCATTATCACGTAATAGGGGAGAGAGTGTGGCAGATATGGTACACGAATTGGGATGGAAGTCATTAAAGCAAAGACGTTTTTCGTCGCGGCGAGATATATTTACGAAATTTCGGTCACCAACTTTCTCTTCCGAATGCGAAAATATTTTGTTGAGCCCAACCTACATAGGTAGGAATGATCATCAAAATAAAATAAGAGAAATCAGAGCTCGAACAGAAAGGTTTAGGTGTTCGTTTTTCCCGCGCGCTGTTCGGGAGTGGAATGGTAGGGAGACAGTATGATTGTGGTTCGATGAACCCTCTGCCAAGCACTTAAATGTGAATTGCAGAGTAGTCATGTAGATGTAGATGTAGATCGGATGATGATTTGGACCTACCATTGCACAAACTTTGTAGTGACGATGAGATGGATGACGTTGACCCTTTCCGAGAAACTAGTGTTAGTCCTACAAGCAAGAATGGAATTCAGGGACGACGAGTCTGTTTGCATGCTTTGCGGGGAGTTTGGGAAAAACAGGGAGCTGTGGTTTCGATGTGTGATTTGCAGTGGATGGGTTCATTCAGAGTGTAGTGCATGTGACACAGCTGAAAACTATATTTGCGACTACTGCCTTTAAAACAGGGGATAAATGTGTTCAGAGACAAGTTGACACCATAATCCAATAATTGTGTTTTCCCAGTAAAAGGATTTTCTGTCTTTAGAAACTCTAATAAGTTGTAAAATTTATGTTTTTCAATTCTAAATAAATTCTGAATTTCGAATTTATTAATTTGATTTATTTTTACAGAATTTTTGTCATTTTATGTGCTATGCTGTATCATAAGATATATTGCGTGGTATTACCCCACCCCTCGGGGTAATACCGTGCAACCTAACACTTTTGTAAAACAGCTGTAGGAACGTAAATCGATTTAATATAGCAAATATGAAGCCATAAACGTGTGGCGCATTGATTTCTTGCCCAGAAAAAGGTGTTCAGCATTTCAATTGAGTTCGAAAAATACGAAATATTTGAAAAATGGCTTACGTGCACGATATTTCCCCGCTCTCCCCTACATGTGCTGACAAGGGAGGACTTACTGATTAATGCTACTAATCATATTTTTTGCTGGGTGGAAAACTCGGAACTTGTGGCCTCAGCACGGTGGTGTGTTATAAAGCCAGAAAACTCGTTGTAAGTAGCTTGACAGTGTCACCATCAGTGTAGTCATAATGCTCATCATTGTTCAACGCTTTCTTCGTTTTAGGGCACAAAATGGAAGTCTGGCGTGCACTACACATCTCTTCTACTATAAAATTTATATTTTGCTTATCAATTGCTTGTCATAATGCAAGAAAGCACGGATTCTTCTGCTTACCTATTGCAGAAGTTGACCTGCCTGGATGAGGGCAGAAGTACAATATGCGCTGCAAGACTGCTGTCATTGGAGAAGGAACAACAGCACCCAGTACTAAGTGTGAGACACGTCAACACCAAATATGGAGCAGCGTTGTTTTATCTGAAGGAGTACGAAATATATCTGCTGTCAAGATCGTCAACTATCAGTGAACTTGACTTCCTCAACAGCTGCATGTGCATGATCTATCATGGCATACAGTGCAACAAGGACACAGATGATTTCGAAAATAGTGATACAAAATGACACATTTTTTCGTATGTACATAAAGTGTCAGTTCCTATTAATAACGTAGCATGCAATGTAACTGTAACAGATATTAACGTCCAGCCTCTAAAAGAAAATTTAATGCACAACAGTGTTTAGTTCTCAAATAATACATTTGGTTGAGAGGGAGTGCTTTACAGATTCTGAACACTTTCTGGTTTTTAAGTGGATTGGCAGGTATGAATGTATGTATTACACTGAACTGTTTCTGTACAACAGATTGGCTGTTACATTAGGATATATTATTTATATTGTATACAGTCTGCATACAAAATGTATTCAGCGTCATTTCGATTTTGTTGAGATGGATACAGTTGTCAAAACATGGTTATCTATTCGAAATATATGAAATATTTACCCAAATTGTAACAAACTACTGTTCACAACAAATGATATTCTAAAAATGTTGAAAATGATGAGTAAATTCGTATGTTTCCACTGTATGTCAACATAAGATAACAAATGATCTGTGTTGCAAGTCAAAGTTACTGTGATTTATTGAACGAAAATGTAAAAAAAAATTGTAATAAAATTGATGCCTATAGGACTTTTTGTTTGAGTTTTTCCTTTCATTCCTTCTGTAACATGTTATAATGTTGCTGCCTTATTAAAATAAGCTTACAGAGAAAGAGAAAGAGGAAATTTACTGTGGTGTGTTATTGGCTGGAGATGGGAGCAGAAGGGATGTGGTGATGTCATACATTCAAGATCGTCAATGACATCATATGGTCAAACTCTAAGGTAACAGTTGACATCATTGCTCCTGATAAGTAAACGACCCTAGGATAAAAGATCATTTTTGGTCTGGAGTCGCCATTGCAGGCCTACTTAATGGCTTCACACTCACTGAAAGCTTTGTCCAAAACGACCAAAAACGTACTTGCTGTGTCTACCACTGCTTTGATGTGAATGATCTTCACATTCATAGTTATGATGGGACAAGTTCTAATATAAATTCCTATCCGTCACACAAAGGTTCTCCCTATGTACAAATGTAGAAAAACATTCTTGTTCCTCCCTTGATAGTTCTTGTACTGAGTGTCTTGTCATAGGGTCAGCAGTAGTGTTAACATTCTCTGAAATCATCAGGTTTTGGAGTGAACATTTTCCTTATTACCTTCCTCTGTAATCGTTTCAGCACTTTGCACTTCCTTTTTCACGGTAGAACATTTGAATTTCAAGCGTCTGTTTTCTTTATATAATTCTTCACATTCCATCTTTTCCGTTTCTTACTTCTTCAGGATAACTTGTAAATCGGATGCCAAAATATGGCTCATATCAAAAAACGGTTCAAATGGCTCTGGGCACTATGGGACTTAACTTCTGAGGTCTTCCATCCCGTAGAACTTAGAAGAACTACTTTAACCTAACTAACCTAGGGACATCACACACATCCATGCCCGAGGCAGGATTCTAACCTGCGACCGTAGCGGTCGCGCGGTTCCAGACTGTAGCGCCTAGAACCACTGGGCCACTCCGGCCGGCTTGCGCATATCCTAAAGTTCTGCTTCTGGATCATTGTACAGATATCGTTCAGTTTCTGCTCCTTCTACATTTTGTACCGCCAAGTACTCTGCTAAATCGTTAGGGTGCAACAGTTCGTCACATCATCGGAATTCGATTTACTGTCTCGCATAGGATAATGATTCGCCATTATATATCCCTTCTTCTTCAACATCCACAACATCCCAATCGCAGTCTGTCGACATGCTTTTTCTTCGACCACATTGGTGATTTGTAAATTGCCCTCTTGTTCTCAGAAAACTACACACATCAAAAAAAGTTTTGCATCACCTTGGTTCCGAGAGTTAGGGAACATGTACAAAAAATTTGAATAGAGCTCAACATAAACATCATAAACATCATTTCCGCCCTTTTTATTGCTTATGAAAACCACACATTGCATGTTGTACCACCATACAGTGAGACCTACAGAGGTGGTGGTCCAGATTGCTGTACACACCAGTACCTCTAACACCCAGTAACATGTCCTCTTGCATTGATGCATGCCTGTATTCGTCGTGGCATATCATCCACAAGTTCACCAAGGAACTGTTGGTCCAGATTGTCCCACTCCTCAACGGCGATTCGGCGAAGATCCATCGTCCATAAACTTCAATCTACCCCAGGCATATTCGATAGGGTTCATGTCTGGAGAACACGCTGGCCACTCTAGTCGAGCGATGTCGTTACCCTGAAGGAGTCATTCACAAGATGTGCATGATGGGGGTGCGAACTGTCGTCCATGAAGACGAATGTCTCGCCAATATGCTGCCGATATGGTTGCACTATCGGTCGGCGGATGGCATTCACGTATCGTACAGCTGTTACGGCGCCTTCCATGACCACCAGCGGCGTACGTGGGCCCCACATAATGTCACACGAAAACATCAGGGAACCTCCACCTTGCTGCACTCACTGGACATTGTGTCTAAGGCGTACAACCTGACCGGGTTGCCTCCAAACACGTCTCCGACGATTGTCTGGTTGAAGGCATATGCGACACTCATCGCTGAAGAGAACGTGATGCCAATCCTGAGCGGTCCATTCGGCGTGTTGTTGGGCCCATCTGTACCGCGCTGCATGGTGTCGTGATTGCAAAGCCGGACCTCAACATGGACGTCGGGAGTGAAGTTGCGCATTATGCAGCCTATTGCGCACAGTTTGAGTCGTAACACGACGTCCTGTGGCTGCACGAAACGCATTATTCTACACTGTGGCGTTGCCTCAGGGTGCTCCGAGCCATAGGCCATAGGTAGCGGTCATCCACTGCAGTAGTAGCCCTTTGGCGGTCTTAGCGAGGCATGTCATCGACAGTTCCTGTCTCTCTGTATCTCCTCCGTGTCCGAACAACATCGCTTTGGTTCACTCCGAGACGCCTGGACTCTTCCCTTGTTGAAAGCCCTTCCTGGCACAAAGTAACAATGTGGACGCGATCGAACCGCGGTATTGACCATCTAGGCATGGTTGAACTACAGACAACACGAGTCGTGTACCTCCTTCCTGGTGGAATGACAGGAACTGATCAGCTGTTGGACCCCCTCCGTGTTATAGGCGCAGCTCATGCATGGTTGTTTACATCTTTGAGCGGGTTTAGTGACATCTCTGAACAGTCAAAGGGACTGTGTCTGTGATACAATATACACAGTCAACGTCTATCTTCTGGAGTTCTGGGAACCGGGCTGATGCAAAACTTTTTTTGATGTGTGTATTCCGTCCTGAACTACCCACATCTTCAGATAAAACTTAAAGGCCTTCTCTCAAAAATCGCAAACATGACGACTTTAGTTTCTTCTTCCAGTTTTCTTCAAACAAGAATACAACTTTTTGATTACCAGTCCATAACTCCACACTTATATTGCTAAAATCCATTCTTGCTTCTGCAGTTGTTGTTGTTGTGGTCTTCAGTCCTGAGACTGGTTTGATGCAGCTCTCCATGCTACTCTATCCTGTGCAAGCTTCTTCATCTTCCAGTACCTACTGCAGCCTACATCCTTCTGAATCTGCTTAGTGTATTCATCTATTGGTCTCCCTCTACATGTCTCAGAACATGTCCTACCAACCGATCCTTTCTTCTAGTCAAGTTGTGCCACAACTTCCTCTTCTCCCGAATTTCTCTTCTTCAGAAACGCTTTCCTTGCCATTGCCAGTCTACATTTTATATCCCCTCTACTTCGACCATGATCACTTATTTTGCTCCCCAAATGGCAGCCGGCCGAAGTGGCCGTGCGGTTAAAGGCGCTGCAGTCTGGAACCGCAAGACCGCTACGGTCGCAGGTTCGAATCCTGCCTCGGGCATGGATGTTTGTGATGTCCTTAGGTTAGTTAGGTTTAACTAGTTCTAAGTTCTAGGGGACTAATAACCTCAGCAGTTGAGTCCCATAGTGCTCAGAGCCATTTGAACCCAAATGGCAAAACTCCTTTACTACTTTAAGTGTCTCATTTCCTAATCCAATTCCCTCAGCATCACCCGACTTAATTCGACTACATTCCATTATCCACGTTTTGCTTTTGTTGATGTTCATCTTATACCTCCTTTCAAGACATTGTCCATTCCGTTCAAATGCTCTTCCAAGCCCTTTGCTGTCTCTGACAGAATTACAATGTCGTCGGCGAACCTCAAAGTTTTTATTTCTTCTCCATGGATTTTAATACCTACTCCGAACTTTTCTTTAGTTTCCTTTATTGCCTTCTCAATATACAGATTGAATAACATAGGGGATAGGCTACAACCTTGTCTCACTCCCTTCCCAACCACTGCTTCCCTTTCATACCCCTCGACTCTTATAACTGCCATCTGCTTTCTGTACAAATTGTAAATAGCCTTTCGCTCCCTGTATTTTACCCCTGCCACCTTCAGAATTTGAAAGAGACTATTCCATTCAACATTGTCAAAAGGTTTCTCTAAGTCCACAAATACTAGAAACGTAGGTTTCCCTTTCCTTAATCTTTCTTCTAAGATAAGTCGTAGGGTCAGTATTGCCTTACGTGTTCCAACATTTATACAGAATCCAAACTGATCTTCCCCGAGGTCGGCTTCTATCAGTTTTTCCATTCGTCTGTAAAGAATTCGCGTTAGTATTTTGCAGCTGTGACTTATCAAACTGATAGTTCGGTAATTTTCACATCTGTCAACACCTGCTTTCTTTGGGATTGGAATTATTATATTCTTCTTGAAGTCTGAGGGTATTTCGCCTGTCTCATACATCTTGCTCACCAGATGGTTGAGTTTTGTCAGGACTGGCTCTCCCAAGGCCGTCAGTAGTTCTAATGGAATGTTGTCTACTCCGGGGGCCTTGTTTCGACTCAGGTCTTTCAGTTCTCTGTCAAACTCTTCACGCAGTATCACATCTCCCATTTCATCTTCATCTACATCCTCTTCCATTTCCATAATATTGTCCTCAAGTACATCGCCCTTGTATAGACCCTCTATATACTCCTTCCACCTTTCTGCTTTCCCTTGTTTGCTTAGAACTGGGTTTCTATCAAAGCTCTTGATATTCATGCAAGTGGTTCTCCTTTCTCTAAAGGTCTCTTTAATTTTCCTGTAGGCAGTATCTATCTTACCCCTAGTGAGATAAGCCTCTACATCCTTATATTTGTCCTCTAGCCATCCCTGCTTAGCCATTTTGCACTTCCTGTCGATCTCATTTTTGAGACGTTTGTATTCCTTTATGCCTGCATCATTTACTGCATTTTTATATTTTCTCCTTTCATCAATTAAATTCAATATTTCTTCTGTTACCCAAGGATTTCTACTAGTCCTCGTCTTTTTACCTATTTGATCCTCTGCTGCCTTTACTATTTCATCCCTCAAAGCTACCCAGTCTTCTTCTACTGTATTTCTTTCCCCCATTCCTGTCAATTGTTCCCTTATGCTCCTCCTGAAACTCTGTACAACCTCTGGTTTAGTCAGTTTATCCATGTCCCATCTCCTTAAATTCCCACCTTTTTGCAGTTTCTTCAGTTTTAATCTACAGTTCATAACCTATAGATTGTGGTCAGAGTCCACATGTGCCCCTGGAAATGTCTACAATTTAAAACCTGGTTCCTAAAACTCAGTCTTACCATTATATAATCTATCTGATACCTTCTAGTATCTCTAGGGTTCTTCCATGTATACAACCTTCTTTCATGATTCTTAAACCAAGTGTTAGCTATGATTAAGTTATGCTCTGCGCAAAATTCTACCAGGCGGCTTCCTCTTTCATTTCTTAGCCCCAATCCATATTTACCTACTATGTTTCCTTCTCTCCCTTTTCCTACTGACGAATTCCAGTCACCCATGACTATTAAATTTTCGTCTCCCTTCACTACCTGAATAATTTCTTTTATCTCATCATATATTTCATCAATTTCTTCGTCATCTGCAGACCTAGTTGGCGTATAAACTTGTACTACTGTCGTAGGCGTGGGCTTCGTGTCTATCTTGGCCACAATAATGCGTTCACTATGCTGTTTGTAGTAGCTTACCCGCACTCCTATTTTTTTATTCATTATTAAACCTACTCCTGCATTACCCCTGCAGTTAGTGTATAATTAATTAAATGCATCAATTCGGAATGTTTGTTCTGTGGCATAAGAACGGTCCATCGATGTTTATAACTCTGCAAATCACATTTTTTTACTTTTTGTTTGTCAAACGGTTTTATTTTTGTATGATCTAATCTGATCTCTAAAGAAAATCTTTGTGAAAGAATGTGCGATATGCAGAATCTATTCTTTATCACTGAATCCAACCATCTTTTTGTTAGTGTGTTTTGATCTGTCTTCTACACCTGAAGTGATAGTTTCCAGAACATGCCAATAATGTCCTCTATTTTAACTGCATCATGGTAGCGAATCCTGGTTGATCGTGTCGTTCCTTTCACGGTGACGTCGCCGTACATGTTTGCTGCTCTAATTTTTATGCGGAAATGATTAAATTAAAGTGTAAAGCCACTATTAGTCGTTTTTTACTGTAAATCATTATCGTCACTTTGTTTCTTGGCACCGACTGTTACAAGTACAAAACTGTTACCGAACACACAACCTTCATCAATCATGTTTGACACTTCGTGGAACATCGAAATAACTTGTGTACTTGTTTCATTATTTTATTTGTAATACTCGAGTCTTTCTTGTACCCTCGACATTCTGTCCCAAATGTTAGTTTCATCAGTTTTTCGGGCGCACTACCACTCATCTACACTCCTGGAAATGGAAAAAAGAACACATTGACACCGTTGTGTCAGATCCACCATACTTGCTCCGGACACTGCGAGAGGGCTGTACAAGCAATGATCACACGCACGGCACAGCGGACACACCAGGAACCGCGGTGTTGGCCGTCGAATGGCGCTAGCTGCGCAGCATTTGTGCACCGCCGCCGTCAGTGTCAGCCAGTTTGCCGTGGCATACGGAGCTCCATCGCAGTCTTTAACACTGGTAGCATGCCGCGACAGCGTGGACGTGAACCGTATGTGCAGTTGACGGACTTTGAGCGAGGGCGTATAGTGGGCATGCGGGAGGCCGGGTGGACGTACCGCCGAATTGCTCAACACGTGGGGCGTGAGGTCTCCACAGTACATCGATGTTGTCGCCAGTGGTTGGCGGAAGGTGCACGTGCCCGTCGACCTGGGACCGGACCGCAGCGACACACGGATGCACGCCAAGACCGTAGGATACTACGCAGTGCCGTAGGGGACCACAGGACCGCGCCGCCACTTCCCAGCAAATTAGGGACACTGTTGCTCCTGGGGTATCGGCGAGGACCATTCGCAACCGTCTCCATGAAGCTGGGCTACGGTCCCGCACACCGTTAGGCCGTCTTCCGCTCACGCCCCAACATCGTGCAGCCCGCCTCCAGTGGTGTCGCGACAGGCGTGAATGGAGGGACGAATGGAGACGTGTCGTCTTCAGCGATGAGAGTCGCTTCTGCCTTGGTGCCAATGATGGTCGTATGCGTGTTTGGCGCCGTGCAGGTGAGCGCCACAATCAGGACTGCATACGACCAAGGCACACAGGGCCAACACCCGGCATCATGGTGTGGGGAGCGATCTCCTACACTGGCCGTACACCACTGGTGATCGTCGAGGGGACACTGAATAGTGCACGGTACATCCAAACCGTCATCGAACCCATCGTTCTACCATTCCTAGACCGGCAAGGGAACGTGCTGTTCCAACAGGACAATGCACGTCCGCATGTATCCCGTGCCACCCAACGTGCTCTAGAAGGTGTAAGTCAACTACCCTGGCCAGCAAGATCTCCGGATCTGTCCCCCATTGAGCATGTTTGGGACTGGATGAAGCGTCGTCTCACGCGGTCTGCACGTCCAGCACGAACGCTGGTCCAACTGAGGCGCCAGGTGGAAATGGCAAGGCAAGCCGTTCCACAGGACTACATCCAGCCTCTCTACGATCGTCTCCATGGGAGAATAGCAGCCTGCATTGCTGCGAAAGGTAGATATACACTGTACTAGTGCCGACATTGTGCATGCTCTGTTGCCTGTGTCTATGTGCCTGTGGTTCTGTCAGTGTGATCATGTGATGTATCTGACCCCAGGAATGTGTCAATAAAGTTTCCCCTTCCTGGGACAATGAATTCACGGTGTTCTTATTTCAATTTCCAGGAGTGTATGTCCAACGCTGTCTTCTTAATGATATCCCTTCAGCTCGGTGTGTCTACCTTCGCTTCGCTCTGTGATCATGTAATCACATGATCATGAGATATCAAAAAACTTACGCCTTTGACGCGATCGTCAGAGGAGCGCAATACATTTCTGAACAGTTTCTTTCTTGAATGAAATACCTTTCATTTTGTGATTCTTTTATAATTAAAGAGCTCCATCAATGCGGCATTCCATCCAGGTAAATTCAGATATTCTTTTACATTTAAATAATTTTAATCATCTGCACATTAATGAAAATGTGATGTGTCTTCCGATGTGTCTGAGGTTATGATCGCTTTACAGTGTCGTATGTTTCCTTGAATAGGGCAACTGTCGATTACTTTCTGCCGTACGTGTCCATTTCGATCTTATAACTCATCTAACCCATCTTCCTCCACAGAATAAATGTTGAATACCGTGCAAGACCTGAAAGAGATCTGCGAGAAAAAAGTAAAGTGAGGGGCTACAGTAATGTAGTGGACAGTCAGGGTCTCATGTGATATCGCAAGTCACTCGAGGCCTCCGCTATCTCACGTTCCACACACAGAAACAGCACTTAGGCCATCTCGCTATAACAGAAGCCTTAGCGACGGGAAGCGATTAACGTATCTCATGAGGAAGAAACGGTGTCATGTTATTGGTTCAAATGGTTCTGAGCACTAGGGACTTAACAACTCAGGTCATCAGTCCCCAAGAACTTAGAACTACTTAAACCTAACTAACCTAAGGACATCACACACAGCCATGCCCGAGGCAGGATTCGAACCTGCGACCGTAGTGGTCGCGCGGTTCCAGACTGAAGCGCCTATAACCGCTCGGCCACTCCTGCCGGCCATGTTATTGGAATATCGCAAACACACACTTGAAGTTTTATGTTTCGTATTTAGATCTGCTAATCCATGAGACAGTTCTCTATGTCTGAAAAATGTGTCACCTTACATTTACTTCACAGCAAAATCAGTTTTTTGGCGGGAGGAAGTCGTCCACCACCCCTTCATATCTTATGATAATTTGTTCCTCGCTACACCAAATGCTTCCATAAAAAGTTTGAGGAACATGTCTCCGCATTTGCTCTACAAATTTTCTCCTCCACTTCTTAGAGTATCAAGTTAATCGTACTTGGCTGCCCTGTCCCAATCTCATTCTCCACTAATTTTTCCTTCTCCAGGTAAGCGTTTCCATTAGCTTCATCTGTTCATTTCTTACTTTATCTATCATTAATTTTATCATTCTTCTCTAGCATCACACTTCAAATGAATGTAGGCTCTACTGTGTACCCACCTCCTTCCCACATATAGCCACGATGCACACGCGTATTATCAATAACGTCTTCGTCAATCCTACGCCAGTATTAAATACGGAAGACTCTTTTTTTTACTTTTAATACCTTCTGTACTTCGGTCACCTTATTTCATAGATAGCAGAACGTCTCGAATTCTCACTTTTTACGTAGCCAAGAGACTGCTGGCACGCCTCAGTTTAGCGGCAGGCTGCGCATCAAACGTGTGCGCACCGTGGCATCGTCGTAGTCGTGTTTTATCAATTCGAGTCAACGAAGAGAAGTGAGTGAATTGGAACCAGGTTCACGAGTGTGGCCTTTCCATCAGAGATGTCACAGGGTAATCGTGCACAAATCCGCTGTAGTTGTCGAACAGCGTGTCAGAAAAGCATTAAGCGCAATCATCGCTCTGCGAGACCGAAGAATAAGCGACAAAAGCCGCCCAGTATCAGACTTTACCAAGAAGGTTACTGTGCGAAACAATTGTTAGTCTTGTTTGTCATCTGTTGCAGGCGATTTACGTTGCAGTCAGTGGCAGAACGATCATCTGAGGCGTTAAAGAACGCAGCTGCCACGGCCATCCACCCACCTAGAAGTCACTAATACCAAGATTTTGTTGGGATGGAAAGAAAGCTCTGTTACTGGCATTTTTAGCGATAGGAGGTTTGCGGGCTGGCGAGAAATTATACGTGATACGAGACTGATGTGTGAATGTGGATGTGACAGGAGGATAGGCTAACAGTTCTTACCTGAGAGTGTCCTGCCGACGGTGGTCCTCGATGGAGATGGTGTGACAATCTGGGACTGTTTTTATTGGTTAAGATTTGGACCACTTAGTTTGATCCATGAAAAAGCGAACGCAAGTATTTTGGAAAATATTTTGCTCAACAAGATGCTTACCGCACTGTGAAGACAGTTTGAATTCGGGCATTTTCTGTATCGATGTGATAATATTCTTATCCCCAAGGGAGGAACCATTGCGTCACAGTTCGAGGAACTGTATAGGAAGTATCTTACTGGTCTGTTCAAAGCTGCAGGCTGTGCCTGACAGATATAATACAACATTTAACATCATCTACACAGCTTCCTGATATGAAGCATATAGTGAACCACATTGTAGCTCACCCTCTAGCTTTATTTTGGTCTGAATTTGTTTTCTAGAAGGATAGATGCTGGTATCTGAGCACTTTCTTAGACTCGTTTTTTCTTGAGGCTCTTGCCTGTCGGATGGATTAAAAGGGGGTGTCCTGTACTGATATAGTTTGAGTTTAATTATAATGTCCTGTCGGATTGCCTGTCGGATGGATTAAAAGGGGGTGTCCTGTACTCATATACGTTTGAGTTTAATTATAATGTCATGAATATTTAGTTTATTCACTTCATATTGCTTAATTTATTTCTTGTCCTAATCTAATTTTTAATGTCTTTTAGCAAATATTCGTTGTCGGTCGTTCTAATACAATGACGCAATGGATCATCCCCCTTTGTTGCAGCCTTAAATGATTATAGCACGTTCAAGCACCGAACGTATCCTAATTCAGTAGGCAGATTAGGAAGTCCGTTCCAGTTTTTTTAGAGTAATTTTGTTACAAGATTCATGCTGACAAAAAAACTTTTCAAATTATCTTTCCACGATGACGCATCATCTTGTTAAAGACAGGCCAACAACACAGGGTCCGCTGATTTACTTCCTCCTCTCATCATTTTAATTGCCCTTTCTCTCTTTTGCTCACCCAATCCTGTACAAACAACATTCAAACAATTTTATTAAGGGAAAGAGCGATTATACAGACAATCTCTCGGATGAGTTAGAGCGTCTCTTGTAGCTTAAGAACCTAGCATCTATTTACCTTACCTCTGTGTGTACACAAAAACAAATGCATTCATTGTATCAGAATCTAATAACTAGAAAAGCTATCACAAATTACCTAGTGATCTTGGAAGCAACATGACTGGCTGTCCAGACACCTCTAGCCATGAGCAGTACGTGTCAGGAAACAGCGTCCTATAAGCTGCAGCCCTGCCTTCTGCATTAATATCTTACAAGACCTTCTCCATCTTGATTTTTATATTTTTATCCCTGCCCTTGGTGTTTTTTAACGGTATTATATTTAGTCATTCTCTAAACTGCATCATAATTCTTTTTAGGATTTAAGCGTTTTATCCCAATAATCATTGTCGAAGACATCCTCTAAGCATAAAATCACGAATTATTTTCTTTTTTCCTTTCCATAGTTCAGCGGGCAAGGTGCGAATTGCTTCTTTGCTAGTCGATGTCTTCTAATTTGGTTCTGTGGTGTTGTACATCGTTTCAATCACTAATTTATAAGCGTGAATTGTCAGACTGGATGTTCAGTTACTGTTGCATCTCTCCTTTCGTATCTCTTCGGAAGCGTTTTAGCATGATAATGATTTTCTCGTCATTTTATGGTAAATATTTCGTTCAGAACATTTTGATTGTTATCCACTGTACAGTAATTTAAATTCCCTTAATTTCCCTGTCAGTTCAATAATTCCGGCGATTTCTCATACAGGCCTGCTGACTTGTTTGACATCAAATCATTCAGTGCCCCGCTTACCGTGACCTCGCTTCCAGGCGGCCTCTTTCCTCCACACAAGGCACCGTGGCCGGCCGGAGTGGCCTTGCGGTTCTAGGCGCTACAGTCTGGAACCGCGACACCGCTACGGTCGCAGGTTTGAATCCTGCCTCGGGCATTAATGTGTGTGATGTCCTTAGGTTAGTTAGGTTTAAGTAGTTCTAAGTTCTAGGGGACTGATGACCTCAGATGTTAAGTCCCATAGTGCTCACAGCCATTTCAACCATTTGAACCAAGGCACCGTGTCGGATTGTCGTTCTCTAATAAGGCTTTCGATTTTTCGATGTACTTCTACCATTTACTACGCTATTATTCTGATTTTAAGATCGATGTCCAGTGTCCGCTGCGTATGATAGATCTTAATGAAGTTACGTTTCATTTGCTTAAAACTACATTTATTTACCTGTAAACAGGATGACTTTTTGCTATGACCATATATTTTTCAATTCCTTTGATGTAAGCCTTATCCATTACGAAATCCTATCATAATTTCATTTCCAACAAACCTATAATGCTGGCTTCCTACTGCATTCTTTTCTTTCTTGTAATATCTGCTCTGATTTGTACGTTGAAGTATTTCATCAGTTGTCCACAATTTAGTCGTCAAAGCAATTCCCCCTCCTTTATTTTATTGCACTCCTTTTCTACTGAAATAAAGTACAAGTTTTTTCGCTAGACAGTGATCACTGCAGCCGGCAGGAGTGGCCGAGCGGTTAAAGGCGCTACAGTCTGGAACCGCACGACCGCTACGGTCGCAGGTTCGAATCCTGCCTCGGGCATGGATGTGTGTGATGTCCTTAGGTTAGTTAGCTTTAAGTAGTTCTAAGTTCTAGGGGACTTATGACCACAGCAGTTGAGTCCTATAGTGCTCAGAGCCATTTGAAGTGATCACTGCTCATGGGAGATTAACATCGTCTCATACATTCTTGAGCTGCTAGTGATTTGCGCTTTCATAATCTCGCCTTTTTTTGCTTTTTTCTCGAAATTGAGTCTAATAGTCACCATTTACAGTTTACGACACGGATTTACGTGAAAATTGTAAAACCAAAAAATAAATATGACGTAAACTTTACGTCATTGGGTAGGTACATGAGAAACGCACGAAAGATCAGATCTCCAAAACTGCATATCGCTATCTGATCAACGGTATCCGGAAAACTCTTTGTAACGCGAACTTGGCCACTGGACGTCACGAATGGCGGACTCGCCAGTTTAATACGCGGCGGAGAGCGTCGCTCAGGAGAGCTGAGCGACTTCGAATGTGGACTAGTCAGAGGATAGCTCCTGAGTAACGAATCCACCAGGGACATTGCACCCCTGCTAAAGCTGCCTAGTCGGCTGCTGGTGATGGGATGGTGAAATGGAAACGCAAAGGAAGAAGTACACCTAAACCAAGACCCAGCACAACTCTCGTACTAACGGACGTTGCGGAAGGTGGTTGTAGAGAATGGCATGAAGTCAATGGAAGGAATCGCTCTTGAGCACTCCAGCTAGCTCAATGGACTTCAGCGTTTATGCTTGAAAAGGTTTAAAGAGCAACGCCACTGGATAGCAGATGACCGGAAACGAGTCATTTGGAGTGATGAATCACGTTATACCCTGTGACAGTTCGATGGAAGGGTTTCGGTTTGGCGAAGGCCTGGAAAACGTTATCTGCCATCATGTGCAGTGGTAACAGTAACGTACGGAGTAGGTGGTGTTATGGTACATCTACAACATCGTACTCTGTAAGCCAGCAAACAGTATTATGTGGGACGGTACTCGTGGTACCACTAACTGATCTCCCCCTACCTGTTCCGCTCGCGAATGGCGCATGGGAAGAGCAACTGTCGGTAATCCTCTGTATTAGAATTAATTTCTCGGATTTTCTTGTCGGGCCATTTTGTGAGATGTATGAGGGAGGAAGTATATGTTGTACAACTCTTCCCGGGAAGTGCTCGTTCGAAATTTCGATACCAAACTTGTCCGTGACGCATTACGCCATTCTTGTAATGTCTGCAACTGAATTTTGTTGAGTATCTCGCACTGACTAAACGATCTCGTGACGAACGCACCGCTCTTTGTTGGATCTTCTCTATCTCTTCAATCAGTCCTGATAAGTATAGATGAAGAATCTCAAGAATCGATAGAACAAGCTCCTCGTAAGCCACTTCCTTCGTGGATGAGATACACTTCCTTAAAAGTCCGGCACAAGCTTTCCCTACTATCTGTTTTATGTGGTCATTCCACTTAAGATCGCTCTAGATAGTTACTCCTAGGTACTTTAATGTAAATACTGTTTCCAGTAATTTTCACGTATAATGTAGTTGCACAGCAGTCGATTTCTTTTTCTACGTGCGGGGATGCTTAACGTGGATAGGGTGTGGTCCCCTTATTGCAATTAATAAAACACCAAATTCGGAAGTGTGTGAACATATTTTACAACACTGTGTACTGCGTACAGTAGAGGAACAGTCCGGAGACGATTATTGTCTGTATCAGCATCAGAATGCTCCCTGTTATAGAGCTGCATCTGCGTGACAGCGGTTTGTGGACGGTGACACTCGTGAAAAGGACTCGCCTGCACAGAGTCCTGACCTGAACCCAGGGGAATATCTTTGGGATGAGTGAGAACGTCGACTTAGCTCCAGACCTCTGCCATTATCTTCCATTCACAGACATTCAGACACCTCACTGAAAATGTCCCTGGCAGATTTCAAACCGTCATAAAGATGAAGGGTGGACGCATATCATATTAATGGCCACTAACAGGTGTCTGCATACTTTTGATTAGATAGAATGAATCTCACTCTGACACAGTGTCCACAACATGCACTGTCGTACTCAAAGCATTTTATGGGTATTATGTTGGCCATTATCCATGTGAAACAGATGGATTCTGAAGACTGCCAATGCAGAGCCAAAAATAGTCATTATTAAAACCGTAATCTCTGATTGTATACAGGGTGGTCCACTGATCGTGACCGGGCCAAATATCTCACGAAATAACCGTCAAACGAAAAAACTACAAAGAACGAAACTTGTCTAGCTTGAAGGGGGAAAGCAGATGGCGCTATGGTTCGCCCGCTAGATGGCGCTGCCATAGGTCAAACGGATATCAACTGCGTTTTTTTAAATAGGAACCCCCATTTTTATTACATATTCGTGTAGTACGTAAAGAAATATGAATGTTTTAGTTGGACCACTTTTTTCGCTTTGTGATAGATGGCGCTGTAATAGTCACAAACATATGGCTCACAATTCTCGACGAACAGTTGATAATAGGTAGGCTTTTTAAATTAAAATACAGAACGTTTGAACATTTTATTTCGGTTGTTCCAATGTGATTCATGTACCTTTGCGAACTTATCATTTCTGAGAAAGCATGCTGTTACAGCGTGATTACCTGTAAATACCACATTAATGCAATAAATGCTCAAAATGATGTCCGTCAACCTTAATGCATTTGGCAATACGTGTAACGACATTCCTCTAAAAAGCGAGTAGTTCGCCTTCCGTAATGTTCGCACATGCATTGACAATGCGCTGACGCTTGTTGTCAGGCGTTGTCGGTGGATCACGATAGCAAATATCCTTCAACTTTCCCCACAGAAAGAAATCCGGGGACGTCAGATACGGTGAACGTGCGGGCCATGGTATGGTGCTTCGACGACCAATCCACCTGTCATGAAATATGCTATTCAGCACCGCTTCAACTGTCGCGAGCTATGTGCCGGACATCCATCACGTTGGAAGTACATCGCCATTCTGTCATGCAGTGAAACATCTTGTAGTAACATCGGTAGAATATTACGCAGGAAATCAGCATACATTGCACCATTTAGACTGTCATCAATGAAATGGGGGCCAATTATCCTTCCTCCCATAATGCCGCACCATACGTTAACCCGCCAAGGTCGCTGATGTTCCACTTGTTGCAGCCATCGTCGATTTTCCGTTGCCCAATAGTGCATATTATGCCAGTTTACGTTACCGCTGTTGGTGAATGACGTTTCGTCGATAAATAGAACGCGTGCAAAAAATCTGTCATCGTCCCGTAATTTCTCTTGTGCCCAGTGGCAGAACTGTACCCGACGTTCAAAGTCGTCGCCATGCAATTCCTGGTGCATAGAAATATGGTACGGGTGCAATCGATCTTGATGTAGCATTCTCAACACCGACGTTTTTGAGATTCCCGATTCTCGCGCAATTTGTCTGCTACTGATGTGCTGATCAGCTACGACAGCAGCTAAAACACTTACTTGGGCATCATCATTTGTTGCAGGTCATGGCTGACGTTTCACATGTGGCTGAACACTTTCTGTTTCCTTAAATAACATAACTATCCGGCGAACGGCCCGGACACTTGGCTGATGTCCTCCAGGATACCGAGCAGCATACATAGCACACGCCCGTTGGGCATTTTGATCACAATAGCCATACATAAAGACGATATCGACCTTTTCCGCAATTGGTAAACGGTCCATTTTAACACGGGTAATGTATCAAGAAGCAAATACCGTCCGCACTGGCGAAATGTTATGTGATACCACGTACTTCTACGTTTGCGACTATTACAGCGCCATCTATCACAAAGCGAAAAAAGTGGTCCAACTAAAACATTCTTATTACTTTACGTACTACACAAATATGTAATAAAAATGGGGGGTTCCTATTTAAAAAAAAAAAAAACGCAGTTGATATCCGTTTGACCTATGGCAGCGCCATCTAGCGAGCCAACCATAGCGCCATCTGGTTTCCCTCTTCAAGCTAGACGATTTTCGTTCTTTGTAGTTTTTTCGTTTGATGCTTATTTCGTGAGATATTTGGCCCGGTCACTATCAATGAACCACCCTGTATAAAAGAAATAAGAATAAGTATGTAATACGAGGTCCGTTCAGTAAACTATGCCCTTCTATTATTTTCTCAGAACATACTAATTCTTAAGAGTTACAGATTGGCGAAAATATATCAATCAACATTTTTTTTTTTTTCAGCTGCTGTTTTCCTTCGTAGTATGCATCACATTCTACGGTTTACACCAGCGCTGTTTAAGAAGATGTATTCTCTGTTGGCGAAAGCTCATGTCCTGTGCCCGTACCCTTGTTGTCACTACATCAATTATGCTCTCATCGTCTCCCAAGCAGAGAATCCTTACGCTGCGCAAAACAGACGGATGTCAGAGGGCACCACACTTGCGCTGTAGAGTGGATTAGGAAATTATCTCCATCTTAGTTTAGTGATGTGTTTCCAAGTTCTGAGACTTGTGTGTGGGTGTGCATTGTCGTCTTGGAGCAAGATTTCTCTTGGATTATTGTGGGACAGAAGAGGTTGAAAGCGATTCTTGAGTTCATTCAGAGACTTAATATACGCCTCTAAAACAATGGTTGATTCTTTTCACAATACATGCACGAAAGTGACAACATCAGTATCCCAGAAGACTGTCATCATGACTGCCAGCAGAGAGAGTTGCCTTTAATTTCTACTTTTTTGGTGACGGCATGTGGTGCCAATGCAGTGTTTTTGTTTCTGGCTCGAATTGACGCACCCAGGTTTCGCCAGCTACGCTGAGGTGACAAAATACATGCTCAAATACAGATGGCGGTAGTATCTCGTATACAAGGTATGAAAGGGCAGTGCACCGGCGGAGCTGTCATTTGTACTCAGGTGATTCGTGTGGAAAGATTCCCGACGTGAATACCGCCGCACAATGGGAATTGACAGATTCTGAACGCAGAATGGTAGTTGGAGCTAGACGCATGGGACATTCCACTTCGGAAATCGATTCAATATTCCGAGATCCGAGATGTCAAGACTGTGCCGAAAATATAAAATTTCAGAGATTACCTGTCACCACAGGCAACGCAGAGGCCGACGGCCTTCACTTAACGAACGAGAACTGCAGCATTTGCATAGAGTTGTCACACGGCACTACGTGAAACAAAAATCAATGTGGGACGTGCGATCAACGTATCCCTTAGGAAGTGTGTGCCGCTCGCGTATCATGTCATTTCCGGAATCCCAGAATCTACTCTGTAGGAATCAACATGGATTCCGGAAACAGCGATCGTGTGAGACCCAACTCGCTTTATTTGTTCATGAGACCCAGAAAATATTAGATACAGGCTCCCGGGTAGATGCCATTTTCCTTGACTTCCGGAAGGCGTTCGATACAGTTCCGCACTGTCGCCTGATAAACAAAGTAAGAGCCTACGGAATATCAGACCAGCTGTGTGGCTGGATTGAAGAGTGTTTAGCAAACAGAACACAGCATGTTGTTCTCAATGGAGAGACGTCTACAGACGTTAAGGTAACCTCTGGCGTGCCACAGGGGAGTGTTATGGGACCATTGCTTTTCACAATATATATAAATGACCTAGTAGATAGTGTCGGAAGTTCCATGCGGCTTTTCGCGGATGATGCTGTACTATATACAGAGAAGTTGCAGCATTATTAGAAAATTGCAGCGAAATGCAGGAAGATCTGTAGCGGATAGGCAGTTGTTACAGGGAGTGGCAACTGACCCTTAACATAGACAAATTTAATGTATTGCGAATACATAGAAAGAAGGATCCTTTATTGTATGATTATATGATAGTGGAACAAACACTCGTAGCAGTTACTTCTGCAAAATATCTGGGAGTATGCGTGCGGAACGATTTGAAGTGGAATGATCATATAAAATTAATTGTTGGTAAGGCGGGTGCCAGGTTGAGATTCATTGGAAGAGTCCTTAGAAAATGTAGTCCATCAACAAAGGAGGTGGCTTACAAAACACTCGTTCGACCTATACTTGAGTATTGCTCATCAGTGTGGGATCCGTACCAGGTAGGCTTGACAGAGGAGATAGAGAAGATCCAAAGAAGAACAGCGCGTTTCGTCACAGGGTTATTTGGTAAGCGTGATAGCGTTACGGAGATGTTTAGCAACCTCAAGTGGCAGACTCTGCAAGAGAGGCGCTCTGCATCGCGGTGTAGCTTGCTGTCCAGGTTTCGAGAGGGTGCGTTTCTGGATGAGGTATCGAATATATTGCTTCCCCCTACTTATACCTCCCGAGGAGATCACGAATGTAAAATTAGAGAGATTCGAGCGCACACGGAGTCTTTCCGGCAGCCGTTCTTCCCGCGAACCATATGCGACTGGAACAGGAAAGGGAGGTAATGACAGCGGCAAGTAAAGTGCCCTCCGCCACACACTGTTTGGTGGCTTCCGGAGTATCAATGTAGATGTAGATGTAGAAGGCGCGGCGAAATTTAGCGTTAATGAGTTCGGTATAAATGCACTAACTGCCGAGGGAGATCTCTTTAGTGAACCGTTAATAACAGAGGCCGGTAGACCACTTTCTTCATTCGATTTCGATGGTTGGTTGGTTGGTTTTGGGGAAGGAGACCAGACTGCGTGGTCATCGGTCTCATCGGATTAGGGAAGGATGGGGAAGGAAGTCGGCCGTGCCCTTTCAGAGGAACCATCCCGGCATTTGCCTGGACTGATTTAGGGAAATCACGGAAAACCTAAATCAGGATGGCCGGACGCGGGATTGAACCGTCGTCCTCCCGAATGCGAGTCCAGTGTCTAACCACTGCGCCACCTCGCTCGGTTTCGATTTCGACACCGTTGTTCTGCACCGCAGTCTGCGTTCTTAGTCTCTGACAGCATCGGCCCAGGAGATAGCGGTGGTGCTGTCGTGGCAAGCAAACTGCTCCGCTTTGGTCACCTGACACTGATGCATGCCTGCGTGGGGGCTTTCGCTGCATGCCGTGTGATATCCCATGGCCGATATCTGCCCTTCCACGTTAGACCAGGCCAGCTGGAGCCGCATGGGTGATTTCTCCTTTGGCTTTCTATATTTCCCCATTTCGTTCGACGAAGTTCACTACTGAATATTTATTGGCAATTTATATCCAAGCACGTTATCCTCAACGACGAGGCTTCTTCAAATCTAAGTAACACCTGAGAGAAGTAAGGGTAGAATAATTAGAGGCAGAGTTGAACAAGCATGAAAAGATGAAAACTGGCTGTGACCTTGTTGACAACTTTCACCTGAAATAGCCGCGCGGGATTAGCCGAGCGGTCTCGGCGCTGCAGTCATGGACTGTGCGGCTGATCCCGGCGGAGGTTCGAGTCTTCCCTCGGGCGTGGGTGTGTGTGTTTGTCCTTAGCATAATTTAGGTTAAGTAGTGTGTAAGCTTAGGGACTGATAACCTTAGCAGTTAAGTCCCAAACGATTTCACACACATTTTTTTCATCTGAAATAGTATAGTGATATCAAGGAAAACCAAAACCAGAATGTCCTGGCGAGGAATTTACCAAGTTTCTGCCGAAGGCAGGTCCTACGTCGTAACCACACTAGCAGTGCGATATATGCGAATATGATAATTCGCTGTCCGTTATCCATACACGGAGTAGTTAACGAAGTTTCCCAAATTTAGGGGACGGTAAAGGGTGACTCTTTTTTGCCAAGGAACAAGATGGTAAATGAAAATACATTACCTCCAGAGCTATGAAATGTTTTGTTTACTATTGTTGTGATGACGAACTTTCTAGCTGCTCTATAGAATACGCAAAACAAAAGAGAGTAATCTGGAGAACATTTGCTTCACAATTACAGTACATTTTGGAGTCACAGCTTCTTCGTTATTGTATGACGTGACGAGAAGCATGTTCTGTCTTAGTTTCCGTGAGACTGTGCGCTCCCCTCTCCTGATATGGAAAACCCGGCGCTGTCTTCGACCAGTTGCAACCGGCTGCTACGTTACATCTACATCTACATGCTTACTCTGTAAATCACCCATAATTGCCTGACATAGGGTTCATCGAACCATCTTCACAATAATTCTCTGTTATTCCACTATCGAACACCTATATTTTTCCGTGCAATCTCTGATTTCCCTCATTTTATTATGACGATAGTTCCTCCCTATTAGATCGACGTCAACAAAATATTTTTGCATTCGGAGGAGAAAGTTGCTGATAGAAATTTCGTGAGAATATACTGCCGCAACGAGAAACACCTTTGTTTTAATTATGTCCACGCCAAATTCTATATCATGTCCGTGGCACTTTCTCCCCTTTTTCTCGATAATACAGAACATGCTGCCCTTCTTTGAAATTTAAGGATACCACACCGCGCAGCAGTACTCCTAAAGAGGACGCACAAGAGTAGTGTAGGCAGTCTCATTAGTAGATCTGTTGCAACTTCTAAGTGTCCTGCCAATAGAACGCAGTCTTCGGTTCGCATTCCCCATAACATTTTCTATGTGTTCATTCCAATTTAAGTTGTTCGTAATTGTAATTCCAAACTATTTAGTTGAATTTATGGCCTTTAAATTTGACTGATTTGTCGTGTAACCGAAGTTTAACAGATTCCTTTTAACATTTGTGTGGATGCACTCACATTTCTCATTATTGAGGGTCAATTGCCAATTTTCGCGACATACATATATCTTACTTAAATCTTTTTGCAGTTGGTTTTTTGCCGGCCGGAGTGGCCGAGCGGTTAAAGGCGCTACAGTCTGGAACCGCACGACCGCTACGGTCGCCGGTTCGAATCCTGCCTTGGGCATGGATGTGTGTGATGTCCTTAGGTTAGTTAGGTTTAAGTAGTTCTAAGTTCTAGGGGACTTATGACCACAGCAGTTGAGTCCCATAGTTCTCAGAGCCATTTGAACCATTTGCAGTTGGTTTTGATCTTCTGATGACTTTACTAGACGATAAACGACAGCATCATCTGCAAACAACTTGGCTACTCAGACTGTCTCCTAAATCGTTTATACAGATAAGGAAGAACAGAGGGCCTGTAACACTACCTTGAGGAATGCTAGAAATCACTTCTGTTTTACTCGATAACTTTCCGTCAGTTACTACGAACTAACCTCTCTGACAGGAAATCACGAATCCAGTTACATAACTGAGACAATATTCCATGAGCATGCAAGTTGATTACAAGCCGCTTGTGAAGTTCAATGCTAAAGCCTTCTGGAAATCTAGAAAGAAGGAATCAATTTGAAATTCCTTATCGACAGCACTCAACACTTCGTGTGAGTAAAGAGCCAGTTGTGTTTCAAAAGAACGATGCTTTTTACATTCGTGTTGACTGTGTTTCAATAGACCGTTCTGTTCAAAGTAATTCATAATGTTCGAACGCAATACATGTTCCAAAATCCTGCTGCATATCGACGTTAATTATATGGGCCGTTAATTATATGGACCGGAAGACTTGCTTTTATTAAGTGATTTTAGTTGCTTCTTCTCCGAGGACATCTAAGTTACTCATGTTCTTCATTCAAATTCTGGATATTTCGTTCGTCTTCTTTAGTGAAGGAATTTCGGAAGGCTGTGTTTAGTAACTTTGCTTTAGCAGCACTGTCATCGATAATATTTCCATTGCTATTGCGTAGAGAAGGCATTTGTTTCTTGCCGCTAAAATACTTTACATACGACCAGAATTTCTCTGGATTTTCTACCACGTTTCGAGACAAAGTTTTGTTGTGGAAACTATTATAATAATCTCGCATTGGAGTCTACGCTAAATTTCGAACTTCCATAAAAGGTCGCGAATCTTGCGGTTTTGTGTTCGTTTGAATTTTGTATGCTTTTTTCGATGTTTCTGCAACAGTGTCTGACCTTTTTTTTTTGTACCATGGAGGATTAGCTCTGTCGTTTGATAATTTATTTGGTATAAATCTTTCAGTTGCTGTCGATACTAGTTCTTTGAAATCGAGACGCATCTGATCTATACTTACAATGTTAATTTGGAAGTAGTCGATATTGTCTTCCAGGAAGGCATCAAGTGAATTTTTGTCTGCTTTTCGTGTATAGATATATTTTTCGTATATTTTTGATGGATTTGGTAGTTATGTTATTCAGTCTCGCTACGACAACCTTTTAGAGAATCCGTTTAGCACAATTTCGGATAATGTTTTACGCGTACCTCAGGATTTTCAACAACTTATCGAGGGTAAATTGAACTCACCAGCAACTATAATTGAATAAGTCAGGCACATGTTTAAAATTAAACTTAAGTTTTCTTTGAACTTCTCAGTAATTGTATCATCTTAGTGTGGAGGTCGGTAAAGCGATCCAGTGCAGCCTCGGCAGGGCACTTCTCTCCGATATTTCGATGCGCAAGACGACTGGCGCATTTGTCACTCGTCGCTCCCGCCCCCCCCCCCCCTCCCCACCCCCCACCCCCCTCCGTCATGAAGTCGTTCATTCTTCCCTCAAAGGTAATTATAAACGGTGATATTATATCACTTAGACGGATGATCCAACTACAGTACATCAGAAATTGATCCAGTAACAGTTTTTCACATTTAATTACGATTACAAAAACTAAGTCGAAACAGAGAATGTGAAGTAGACGACATACCCACAGAATTATTGAGATCCTTGGGACAGTTGACCGTGACCCTCCTGTGTATGCGAGATATACGAGGAAGACGAAATATCCTCAGACTTCGAGAAGAATCTAATTATTTCAAAAGTTATGGTTGTAAAACAGTAATGCAAATTATTTAAAGAAGACTTGAGAGACTGGTATAAGCTGACCTTGGGAAAGATCTGTTTGTGTTCCGGAGGAATGTAGGAACAAGCAAGGCAACACTGATCCTACGACTTATCTTAGAAGACAGATGGAAGAAAGGCAATCCTGTATTTATAGCATTCATAGATTAAAAGAAAGCTTTTGAAAATGTTAACTGGAACATACTCTTGGAATTCCGAAGGTAGCAAGAAAAGGTTATCTACAACTTGCGCAGAAACCAGATTGCACTTACAAGAGCCGAAGGACACTAAACGTAAACAATAATTCATCAGAGACGGCGAAAAACTTGGAAGAGACGCTGAACGAAATACATTGTGTACTGAACGGAGTTTATAAGACGAACATCAACAAAAATAAAACTATACAAATGGAATATGGTAGAATTAAATCAGCTGATACTGATAGAATTAGATTAGGAAACGAAACACGAAAAGTGGTAAATTAGTTTCGTTATACGGGCAGCGTCGGCCGCGGTGGTCTCGCGGTTCTAGGCGCGCAGTCCGGGACCGTGCGACTGCTACGGTCTCAGGTTCGAATCCTGCCTCGGGCATGGATGTGTGTGATGTCCTTAGGTTATTTAGGTTTAAGTAGTTCTAAGTTCTAGGGGACTGATGACCACAGCAGTTGAGTCCCATAGTGCTCAGAGCCATTTGGACCATTTTTGGACGGGCAGCAAAATAAATGACGATCACCGAAGTAGAGGCAAAATAAAACGCAGCCCTGCAACAGCAAGACAAATGTTCCTGAAAAAGAAAGGAAATGTGAAGTACAAACAGTTCAGACAAGAAAAGAATACAAGCTTTTGAGATGGGGTCCAATAGAGGGATGCTGGGAATAAAAATGTTTATGGCGCAACTTGAGCAATTGAAGAGATTAGTTGACAGGACACATACTAAAGAATAAAGGAGGTATTAAATTGGTATTAAAGGGAAATGTGGGGGCATGTAGAGAGACCAACGCTTGAGTACTGTAAACAGGTTCAAAATAATGTTGGTTGCAGTATTTACGCAGAGCTGAAGAGGCTTGACAAGGATAGATTAGGTTCGACGGAAGTAGAGACACAACAATAATAATAAAATAATACAGATAATAGTTGTGATAATACTGAGAGCCACTAGCCTACCAAGTCAGAGTACAGTGCACGCATACCTGCCAATTTTATTTGTGTGTCTACGGCACTTGTAACAGCTTTGATGCACAATCCAAAACCTAAGTTTCCTTGGAATATTGAAGATGCTGCAGGATTTTTTTTAGAGACGGCGGTGTGTGGCGGATTTTTGTGCCTCTAGAGCGACATTACTACCAGAACGCAAAGGACGTGTTACCTAAGAACGACAAGGGGAAAATTCTTCTGTAATGAAAATCCTCTCGCACGGATTGGGCGTCGCTGCCTTTGTTTGGCAGATGCCTAATAATTTGTCCGGAGGATGAATTCAAAGGACTGTCGAGTAACGTTCGTCTACTTTAAGCGTGTCAGGTACTTGCAGCAACTTCGCAGTCGACTAAAGGCTAGCCTTGTCCCCCCGCTCCCGCCTTCTCTGTAAGTGTGCCAAAGTGCTCTACGAAGATAACGGATGTAGATACTAATGGAGTTGGTTCGCAAACTCATTAAAGGCATACAGTATTTTTAACGAGGCTAATGCTGATAGTCTGTTCTGGCCAGCTGTTGTTAGCAACGCTTGGTTGCAACTTCTCTATCCTGGGCGTGTATTGACATCTTCCAGTATAAGGTTCGTGATACTTTGGTTTATTTGGAATAACTGTTACATTTTTATCAATACAGTACATAACTGGAATGTAAACTCATTTCTGGACGAAACCTTAAGAAGTCAACAGAGTTTTCTTAAAAAAAAAAAAAAGATTAGGAAAGTAGCACTGCGATTTTCACTTGTTCCATAAATGAACATGAGCCTAGCATACGATATTTTCCCGTCAGATTTCAGCAAGGCATCGTAGATATTCTTTTTATGATTGTGAAAATATTTTTGGATGCGTTTACAGTCGCAAGCCAAGGCTAAGGCCTCTTCCTGTTAGCAGAAGATGTGAACACGAGGGGTGGACAACTCGCATATCTCTCCAGGTCAAGTCTTAAACCGTCTTGTTTGTGTCTTATTTTGTGCTGTCAGATCTGCGCGCCTCCGTGCCTGCTCCATTGGCGGAGGCCCTATGCCCTCGGTATGGTCCTGTTTGAAGGTGCAGTGTTCAATGGAATACGTAATCACAGGTCAATGAAGGGACAAAGTCTTGTAGCAGACTGTTATGACAATTACGGAAAATGAGATAAACATTTGCTTGATACAGTCTACGTTAACGCATTCAGTACTTAGGTTTATAGGTAAGTGATCTTGATTGGTGGTAGAAGAGACATATCTCCGTATTTTAAAACAAATTCTATTCCGTTTTAGCCGTTCGACTTGGGGTACTTCCCATTTCCCTTTACGGTCTGCCGGTTTCACGTTAATTACAATAGTCAGTTGCTATGTAAAGGAACACCGCTCCGTTACCGGTGTTAGACCAACTGGAAACCATGTAATTCGGGGAAACACAATTGTCAATTATACTTTCTACTACGTATAAAGACTCGACACACTGTATATCACGCAATGCTTCAGTGACATATTATGTGTTGCCTTTGGTGCATTAAGGTCCTTGATCGCCACGGATAACCTTTATCTCGTAGAGGTAGCTTTCAGTTTTCTTCATCTAACGTGTTATGAAGTGTCAACTGTTTGACTACCGGTAAGAGGTGTGTGTGACTGTGATAAGTCATTATGCAACGTACTATTGTCTTTTTTTTTGTGGTGACTCATCAGTCTTCTGACAGGTCTGACGTGCCACCACGTATCCCTCTCCTGTGCCAGCAATTGCCTCTCAGAGCAGCAATTGCAACCTATGTCCTTAATTATTTGTTGTATGTATTCCAGTCTTTGTATCTCTGTCTTCCCCTACAATTTTTACCCTCTGTAGCTCCATCTAGTACCATGGAAGTTACTCCCTGATGTCTTAACAGATGTTCTGTCATCCTGGCCCCTCTTCTTGTTAGGCAGTGTCAAATTTTCTCACGCCTTGCGACAATGCGGAAAAAGTAGGATAGGATATAGCACAGGCGACAGGCGCCCAATGCGGCCGTGAAAATATTATTTCAGTATAACAATATATCCAGTTTTTCATCTATCTTATTTACACATCATAGATCCTAACTATATTCTACAGACATTCTGGCCATGTCATAAGTAATGGTAACTTCCCCATATCCTATCGTCAAGAAATGACAGCAAAATTAGGTATGCATTTTTTCGAGCTGCTTCTTAAGACGCTTATTTGCTGAAGGTGACACTCAGCAGCTTTGTATTTGTACATTAGACATCTACTACCCACTTATCTCCCTGTATAGTCGTGTAATAGGGAAGTAGAAAATTTATGAAACCAAGCAGTGTGACGTATCTGAAAATTATTAACATCGATTTCAAAACAAGTAGAAACAACCTATGAAGTCAGAATCACAAAGGATGGTGATAAGTTTATAGAATTATAATAGTTAAAGAGGCTGAAATTTAACTCAGAAACTTCAGTAGTCAAAGAGTTGGGAAAGGTGCTTATTAATTTTACTTGTGATACAAGCGCTAGGTGAGAAACATATAGTGATGACACATGGGTATCGGTGTGTTTACTCTAATTTTTACGAGTCGGTAACTAGTTGTAATAAAACGTATGAAATATCGCCAAGATGGTGATTCCCGTTACAAGAAAGTCTGTGTGTTCACCTACTGGAGAAGGCCTGCAAAGTGAAGTTGACCGTTAGGGAGATGCCAGTGCCTGATAGCACAGTATTCCAGAATGATCTTTCCAAAATTGCTGCAAACTTCACAGTTGGTTCAGGCATAAAACGTGGTGCCACTTTGGACCGTCTACTGTTTTCTTTGAGAGGCGAGGTATTAGACAGCAAAGTGGTGAGTGGCCCTCACTTTTTCAGCTTGCCATGAAGGAGACAACATACGTTTCTGTGAAAGATAAAGTCAACCTCCAGGCCACTTGGAGTAACAGTTTGGCGCCATGCTGGAACAGTGTTTCTAAGGTTTAGAAGCCATGTTGGAGCAGTGTCCCTGAGTGCTGAAGCTTTGGTAGTATGTTGTGCCTATTAGCCGCCACCTCCTGATTAATTAACATTCCGACGATAGATCGAAAGTTTGATCTCAACAGAGTCTTGGAGTCACCCGCTACCACTCTTGTAACACTGAAACTTCTGCTGCCGCCGTAGGATTGACTCTGTCTCTCTCTACAGCTTGAAATTTGGAGTAGGAGATTAAAATCATAGAGAAGAAATAAAAACCTTGAGGTCTGCCTTTGAGATTTTAATTCTGTCAGAGACGGCAAAGGACTTGGAAGAGCAATTGAACGGAATGGACAGTGTCTTGACAGGAGGACATAAGATGAACGTCAACAAATATGAGGGTAATGAAATGTAGCCGAATTAAATCAGGTGATGTTGAGGGAATTAGATTAGGAAATGAGACACTTCAAGTAATAGACGAGTTTTGCTATTTGGGGAGCAAATGACGGTCGTCGTAGAGGGGATATAAAATGTAGACTGGCTACGGCAAGGAAAGCGTTTCTGAAGAAGAGAAATTTGTTAACATCGAGTATAGATCTAAGTGTCAGGAAGTCTTTTCTGAGAGTATTTGTATGGAATGTAGCCATGTATGGAAGTGAAACATGGACGACAAATAGTTTAGACAAGAAGAAGACATAAGCTTTCGAAACGTGGTGCTACAGAAGAATGCTGAAGATTAGATGGGTAGATCACGTAACTAATGAGGAGGTACGGAACAGAGTTGGGGAGAAGAGGAATTTGTAGCGCAACTTGACTAGAAGACGGGATCGGTTCGTAGGACACGTTCTGCGGCATCAAGGGATCATCAGTTTAGTGTTGGAGGGAAGCGTGGAGGGTAAAAATCGTAGAGGGAGACCAAGGCATGAATACGCTAAGCATATTCAGAAGGATGTAGGTTGCAGTAGTTACTCGGAGATGAAGAAGCTTGCACAGGACAGAGTAGCACGGAGAGCTGCATCAGAACAGTCTCTGGACTGAAGAGCACAACAAGAACAATAGCTTGCCTTAATATTTCAGCACTTGTTATGTGCGAGTTTCTTCTGTCGAGCGAGCTGTGAATACCAGTCTAAATAATACATACAAGTTGAACGGTGTAAACACACTTTGAGACTCATTTCAGTTCTGTAAACAATTGATAGAGTGAGCTTTTTGAATCTAAATGTGCAGGTTTCATTCAACGTGTATTTTTCTTTGAATTTGTGTAGGAATATGAAAGCAAGGGAAAACTACAACCATAATTTTTCCCGAGGGCATCCAGCTTTGCTGTATGGTTCAATGATGATGACGTCCTCTTTGGTAAAATATTCCGGAGGTAAAATAGTCCCCCATTCGGATCTCCGGGCGGGGACTACTCAGGAGGACGTCGTTATTAGGAGAAGCAAAACTGGCGTCCTACAGATCGTACCTGGAATGTCAGATCCCTTAATCGAGCAGGAAGATTAAAAAATTTAAAAAGGGAAATGGATAGGTTAAAGTTAGATATAGTGGAAACTAGTGAAGTTTGGTGACAGGAGGAACAAGACTTCTGGTTAGGTGAATAGAGGATTACAAATACAAAATCAAATGGGGTTAACCCAGGAGTAGGTTTAATAATGAATAAAAAATAGGAACGCGGATAAGTTACTACGAACAGCATAGTGAACGCATTATTGGAGCCAAGATAGACTCGAAGCCCACGCCTACCACAGTAGTACAAAGTTATATACCAACTAGCTCCGCAGATGATGAAGAGATTAAAGAAATGAATTGTGAGATAAAAGAAATTATTCAGATAATTAAGGGAGACGAAAATTTAATGGTTACGGTGGACTGGAATTCGATAATAGGAAAAGGCAGAAAAGGAAAAGTAATAGGTGAATATGGACTGGGGGTAAAGAATGGTAATCATAGGTAACACGTGGTTTAAGAGTCATGAAAGAAGGTTGTATACGTGGAAAAGACTTGGAGAAACCGGAAGGTTTCAGATTGATAATGGTAAGACAGAGATTTCGGAATCAGGTTTTAATGGTAAGACATTTCCAGGGGCAGATGTGGACTGTGACCACAATTTATTGGTTATGAAGTGTAGATTAAAACTGAAGAAACTGCACAAAAGGTAGGAATTAAGGAGATGGAGCCTGGATAAACTGAAAGCACCAGAGTTGTAGAGAGTTTCAGAGGGAGCATTAGGGAACGATTCACGAGATCATTAGGTGAAAAGATGAGAGCTAGTAGAAATCCTTGGGTAACACAACAGATATTCAATTTGATTGATGAAAGGAGAAAATATAAAAATGAAGTAAATGAAGCAGGCGAGAAGGAATAATAACGTCTCAAAAATGAGATCGACAGGAAGTGCGAAATGAGTAAGCAGGAATGGCTAGAGGACAAGGGTAAGGATGTAGAAGGTTATATCACTAGGGGTAAGATAAGTGCCAGCTACAGGAAAATTAAAGAGACCTTTGGAGAAATGAGAACCACCTCTATGAATGTCAAGAGCTCAGGTGCAAAAACATTTCTAAGCAAAGAAGAGACAACAGAAAGGTGGAAGGAGCATATAGAATATCTATACAACGGCGATGTACTTGAGGGCAATATAATGGAAATGAAAGACGACTACATGAAGATGAGATGTGAGATATGATACTGCATGAGGAATTTCACAGAGCACTGAAAGACCTAAGTCGAAACAAGGCCCTGGGAGTAAACAACATTCTGTTAGGACTAATGGTAGCCTTGGGAGAACCAGTCATGACAAAACTCTTCCATCTGGTGAGCAAAATGTATGAGACAGGCGAAATACCCTCAGACTTCAAAAAGAATAAAATATTTCCAGTTCCAAAGAAAGCAGGTGCTGACAGGTGTGAACATAACCGAACTGTCAGTTTAATAAGTGGCGGTTACAAAATACATTCTTTACAGACGAATGGAAAAAACTGGTAGAAGCCGACCTCGGGCAAGATCAGATTGGATTCCATAGAAATGTAGGAACATGCGAGGCAATTCTGACCCTACGACCTATCTCATAAAATAGGTTAAGGAAAGGCAAACCTACGTTTACAGCATTTGTAGACTTAGAGAAAGCTTTTGACAACGTTGACTGGAATACTCTCAAATTCTGTAGGTGGCAGGGGCAAAATATAGGGAGCGAAGGGCTATTTATAATTTGTACAGAATTCAGATGGCAGTTATAAGAGTCGAGGGACATGAAAGGGAAGCAGTGGTTGGGAAGGGAGTGAGACAGGGTTGTAACCTATCCCCGATGCTATTCGATCTGTATATTGAGCAAGCAGTGAAGGAAACAAAAAAAAAAGTTTGGAGTAGGAATTAAAATCCAGAGAGAAGAAATAAAATCCTTGAGGTTTGCCGATGACATTGTAGTTCCGTCAGACACAGCACAGGACTTTTGGAAGAGCAGATGAATGGAATGGACAATTTGTTGAAAGGAGGATATAAGATGAACATCAACAAAAGCAAAACAAGGATAATGGAATGTAGTCGAATTAAGTCGGTTGATGCTGAGAGAATTAGATTAGGAAATGAGAAGCTTAAGGTAGTAAAGGAGTTTTAATACTTGGGGAGCAAAGTAACTGATGATGGTCGAAGTAGAGATGATATAAAATGTAGACTGGCAATGGCAAGGAAAGCGTTTCTGAAGAAGAGAAATTTGTTAACATCGAGAATAGATTTAAGTGTCAGGAAGTCGTTTCTGAAGGTATTTGTATGGAGTGTAGCCATGTATGGAAATGAAACATGGACGATAAATAGTTTGGACAAGAAGAGAATAGAAGCTTTCGAAATATGATGCTACAGAAGAATGCTGAAGATTAGATGGGTAGATCACATAACTAATGAGAAGGTATTGAATAGGATTGGGGAGAAGAGAAGTTTGTGGCACAACTTGACTAGAAGAAGAGATCGGTTGGCACGTTCTGAGGCCTCAAGGGATCACGAATTTAATATTGGATGGAAGAGTGGCGGGTAAAATCGTAGAGGGAGTCCAAGAGACGAATACATTAAACAGATCCTAAAGGATGTAGCTTGCAGTAGTTACTCGGAGATGAAGAGGCTTGTACAGGATAAAGTAGTACGGTGAGCTGCATCAAACCGGTCTTGGAACTGAAGATCTCAACAACAAGACTCTTATTTACATAGCTGTGAGTGATTGAGTTAGAGGTCAAGGGCAATAGCGACCGCCAGTTCGAGAGAAACCTGATATCTCTTTCACGGCCAGGACAGGGAGATGTAGCATGGTGGTTGTTTTAACAAGAGCGGGCAACACCATGGGAGGCTACTACAAATTGTCGCCGTCGCCGAAACAGTGACGGAATACGTTAGGCTGAACTCATATAAGACACCGCGTTTTGCTTAAGGTGTACCCAACAAGCAAGTTGTCGTTAATTTTGGAGAAGAAGACAACGGTCGTTAGCGCGCGTGAAACGTATGCGTATCGGAGAACGTCGAGACGCGCAAGTGGGAGAAACGCTGTACGTTGCTGCGACAGCGCCCGGCCCTGATGGACAAGATTGCAAACGTTGCGGCGGAACTGTGCGCGGTCGCAGCGGCGGGTCGCGTGCCGTGCTGGGAACCGCGCCGTCTCCACCTCTCACTGCAAGACACCCCCACCCCCACCCCCTCCCTCTTCTAACCCTTCGACTCACTCCCCTACCCCCTACTATGCGCACAGCACTTCTGCAATCTGTGCTTTATCGATGTCGGCTGCCCTGTGACAGCCTGCTTAATTTCCCATATTTATGGCGGACAATAAGCCGGAAGGTCAGAGGTTTGTGCAGCGAACTTGAGCCGAACGCGTGCGGCCTTGAGAGGTTCTTCTGCAGTTGGGGCCAGGAGGCCGTAATCTGATTTGTTCCGTTCGAGCAGAGCGAGCTGGTACGCGGTACCGGATGTAACGGTTCCATTCCGTCTCCTGCCTTCATTTTATTTTAATTAACTTTATTTTTGCTTTGTTTAACGACAGTGCACGGGCGACCCTAATCAATCATGCTGCTTCAAAAATAGAGAAACCTCTCATCAGTGGTCACTAAGACAGAGAAACCATGTCACGTTACCGGTAGAAATGCTTTAAAAACTCTGTTTTCGACATGTTCCATTTTATACATTATACAGGGTGCGTCAAAAAAAATGTATAGACACTTTGAAGCGTAATAAAACATTTATTTCCCATTCTACAATATTAAATTTCTGGAAATGGAAAGCTTAAAGTCCAATTGGAAAAATAAATGTACTTTGCAAATGTGATTAATGTTCAAACTGGTGGCCTTCAGCATCAATACATTTCTGAGTACGAGTACAATCGTACCAAAGTGTCCAATGAGATTTCTGCGCACACTGCCTGAATCTCATTCCAAAGTGTGTCCAGGTTACGTGGTTTACGTTTGTACACCTCATCTTTTACTGTGCCCCATAAGAAGAAATTCAGCGGCGTGGGGAGCATGCAGGAAACTCGATTGGTCCCCTGCATCCTATCCACTGGCCTGGCACATTGTGATCCAGGTATGCTCGTACGTCCCTATGAGAGTGCGGCGGGGCGCCATCTTGTTGGAAATAAAACTTATCATTACCGTATCATGCACGAATGGCAGGGAATATGGAGTCAGCAAGCATTGTTAGGTACGCTTCTCCAGTAACAGTACCTTCAAAGCGGAAAGGCCCAATGAGTCCCCTTGCAGACAGACCACACCACACATTTACACCAGGAAAATTCACAGCCTTTTCAACTGTAATGTGAAGATTATCTTCAGCCCAGAACACACAATTGTGCCTATTGACAGTTCCATTGAGTTTGAATTGGGCTTCATCCTACCAAATTATGCTACGCATAAATCCCAGTTCACATCTCACCATCTCCTAAACCCATTCGCAAAATTCTAACCTTCGATCTGGATCGTCGTCACTTAGCTGTTGCACCAGCCTTGGAATGAACACACGAAATTTGCCTTTCTTCAGAATGCGTAGCACACTACTAGCACTTACATTACTTTCACGTGCCGCTTGCCTTGAAGATTTTTGAGGCGAACGCTGAAACAGTTCCAAGACCGCAGCTGTGGAATCATCACTTGTAGCTGTACGAGGTCGCCCTGAGCGACCTTTATGCACATCACACACTGTTCCATGAGTTTCGAATTTGTCTCGTAGACGTGTAATTGTTAACCTTGAAGGTGGTTCTGCACCATACTCACTTCTCCACTGTCTTCGAACCGCAGCTACATTCTCAAACTTCCAGTACCACTTAATTATCTGCTTCCGCGCTTCAAAGCTCAAACGCACGTCCGCCATGTTGCAGTTACTTCCTTGCCACTGCTGCCACCTGTTGAAGAAACATAACATTACTTTCTCACAGATATTTAACCTTGTAGAACGGGAAATAAATTGTCTTTGACAGTTCAAAGTGTGTATACATTTTTTTGACGCACCCTGTATGTATGTAGTTATTTATTTATCGGTTTTTGCGTTCCGCAACAGCCCTACTGCCGCATCTCAGTCTTCAATTAAAACAGTTAAATCCAAAAATATTCAGTCATAAAAATAAAAGCAATTATCTTAATGAGATGATGCGTGGATGATAGTACTGTGGGCCCCTCCAAGGTAAGGAATTTAGATAGAGAGTGTGATTGGAAAGTAAGCTACATGAGGAAGTATGTGGGATGGATCAGTATGAGTCAAGAGATAGCAGTAGGTAGTACGTGGTAGGAGGCGCGTAGAGTAGGAGTTATGCAAGTGTGCTGAAGCTTTCAGTTGCAGTGGATTTTAGTTGCGACGATGGGTAGATCTCAGTGCTCCTCTGGCCATCCCGTTTTTTTTTTTCCTTATTTCCAGTTTCTCTGAATTACTTTAGACTAAGTCCCATTCTGCACCACGGCTTTCTCAAACACGGTTACTCAATCTAAGTTCTATGTCAAAAAAACTGCGTACTCCAATTGTTGAATCTTCGACGACTCAGTAGCGTTCAGGGTCATTCTTTGTACAGTTCTCCCTGCATCTCTTCCTTTGTCATCAGATTCCTCGCTGACCATATATATGGAATGGTAGCCATCGGCTCGTTTTGTTAGCCAATCAACAGATAGTAATAATACTTATAAAGTGTATTTTTTGCGCAAACATACACTTTTTTTAAACGGGACAATGCCTATTGACATTAACAAAGTAAAAGAAGGGTAAATTACACTGTCAGTTGTGTTCGTTGCAGGATTCTAGTGCTAGTCGTTTACGATACATGGTATTTTGAAAAATTCCACACGGGCACTTATACAATACCTGTGGTAGCACGCGCTAAGGAACAACCCAAGTTCATACAGTAGCTACGTGGAATGTTCAAATGTGTGTGAAATGTTGTGGTTGGCAGGAGAGCCAACACCGTGTTACTAGAGGAGGCCGAAAGGCACGCGTTTTAGCTCACGCAGGCTGGCGTGAGGTCTGGAACAGGACAAGGAAATTATAATTTAGAAAAACGGACGTAGCTGGTGGAATACTTAACTTTAATCCATTAATGGTGAACATCGGTCTGGACGGTACATGATTCACAATATCAATAGTAACTGATAATGGCGCCTTGCTAGGTCGTAGCAAATGATGTAGCTGAAGGCTATGCTAACTATCGTCTCGGCAAATGAGAGCGTATTTAGTCAGTGAACCATCGCTAGCAAAGTCGGTTGTACAACTGGGGCGACTGCTAGGAAGTCTCTCTAGACCTGCCGTGTGGCGGCGCTCGGTCTGCAATCACTGATAGTGGCGACACGCGGGTCCCACGTATACTAACGGACCACGGCCGATTTAAACGCTACCACCTAGCAAGTGTGGTGTCTGGCGGTGACACCACATTCCTCCCCCGCAAATCGGCGTACGGTTGTGGCATAAGGCTTCCGACCGCCGTGGGGAGGACCCCATGTTGACGTATGCGACGAGGTGGGGAGCCTAACAACAGGCGAGGCTGTGCCACCCGCACCCTGTCATTCGGACCGCGGGGAGCTTCCTCGCCTGAAAACCTGCTCCAGGGTGCACGCCAACATGCGGTGTATGCGCCCGCAGAGAGACAGGAGGGGCCGATGGGTCGACCTCCATCTGGCCGGGGCACCCGACGGGCGAAGACGACATATGGTCCGGAGCGGGCAAGAGTTCCATTTCAGAGGACAACTGGTCATGGGAAGCGATCGGCGGCGCGTGACCCAGGGAGGCGCCCGGCGGTTGCAGCAACGCGTCCACTGCGGGTATCGCCGGCGGGAGAACAGGCGGCGGCGGAGGCGCGTCGCCATGGGGCAAAATGGAAGGCAGCGTCGGTAACACCTTGGGATGAGGCGAGCCAGTAGATGGGTCCCCAGGGCGCTGACCGGACAGCACCGTCGCTGAAAGCAGACGGGGAGCGGCAGATCCCGTGCGACGACAGAGGCGCAGCTGATTGAGATGCCGACGCACCTCACCAGAGGCCCCCAAAACCAGATACATAGCGCGGCTGAGGCAGCGAAGAATGCGCCCTGCGAGCCAACGCCGTGAACCTCGATAGTGGCGGTAGTAGACAACGTCGCCTAGGGCAAAAGCAGGTGTCTGCCGCTGCACAGGAACCTGATGCGGCGGATGTAGCAAAGACATCAAGGTTCGATGAGGGCGACCATGGACCAACTCAGCCGGCGAGCGACCATCTCGGGGCTGAGAGCGATACGAGGACAAAAAGATCAATAACGCGTCCTCCCGAGAATGCGACTCTTTCAACTTCAACATCTGTGACTTGAAAGTCCTGACCAATCGTTCAGCGGCACCGTTTGACTGTGGCGAAAACGGCGCGGACGTCAGATGTTGAATACCATTGGCCTTGCAGAATGACTGAAATTCTGCGGACACGAATTGTGGGCCATTGTCGGAAACAATAGTCTGTGGAAGAGCTTCAATGCAAAAGATAGCAGATAACGCTTGGATGGTGGCAGATGACGTCGTGGAAGACATCCGGACAACAAAAGAAAAATTACTGAATGAATCTACCACGACCAACCATCGAGCATTGCAGAATGGACCAGCAAAATCGATGTGTAAGCGTTGCCAAGGGGAAGTGGCTTTTGGTCATGCAAAGAATTTCCGCGGTGGTGCTGATTGTTGTTCGGCACACACCATGCAAGAAGAGCACATATTCGTAATCGCGGCATCGATTCCGAACCAAGTACAGTGCTGACGAGCAAGTTGTTTCGTTCTAACTATACCCCAATGTCCTTGGTGGAGAAGCTGTAAGACAGAGGACTGTAACGAACGTGGGACCACGACCCTGGACTGATCATTATCAGAACGCAACAGCAAAACACCACGTCGAACAAAAAGTCTCTCTTTGTGAGCAAAAAATCGGCGAACCAACGGGTCCCCGATCCGTGACTTTGGCAAGGGCCATTGCGTAGCAACAAAACGCAGAACGCTAGCAAGGACAGGGTCGGCAGCGGTGGCTGTAGCTACACGACGAAAATCAATCGGAAACGATTCGACCACGTCATCGTTTTCCGCATCAATGAACATGCAAGCAAGTTCGGAGGAATCGAATGCTCTATCCTCAGCAACAGGCAAACGGGACAACGCATCGGCGTTTCCGTGCTTAGCAGTGGACCGATACAAGATATCGTAGCGGTACTGCGAGAGTAAAATAGACCAGCGAATGAATTTCTGCGCTGTACGTGGAGGTACAGGCTTGGTCGGATGAAAAAGCGATGTCAAAGGTTTGTGGTCTGTGATGATGGTAAAGTGACGACCATGCAAGAAATCATGAAACTATGTAACACCAAATACGAGAGCCAATGCTTCTTTCTCGATCTGTGAATAATTACTTTGCTCAGACGAGAGCAATTTGGACGCAAAGACAATAGGGCGATCGTGCGATCCATCTTTGTGCGCAAGCACAGCACCGATCCCGAAATCCGATCCATCCACCATCAACAAAAGGGGCTTCTTGGGATCGAATGGCGTAAGGCAAGTATTGGAAAGCAATGCCGATTTCAACTGGCGAAAGGCGCTTTCGCATTCCGTCGTCCAGACGAACGGAACACTTTGACGGCGTAAGCGATGAAGCGGAGCTGAAATGGAAGAGGCATGAGGGATATAACGGTGGTAATAATTAATTTTTCCCAGCACACTCTGTAGCTGGTTCAAATTCTGCGGCAAAGGCAAGTCTTGTATGGCACGGAGGTGCTCGGGACTGGGATGTATGCCTTGGGCATTGAAGACATGTCCCAGGTAGGTTAAGTCACGAGCAAAAAACACACATTTGTCCTTCCGCAAGCGAAGACCATTTTGTCACAAGACCTGAAATAATGTTCTCAGATTGGCTAAATGTTCTTCTTCCGTCTTTCCGGAGATCACAATATCGTCCAGATAGTTTGCAGCAGTAGGGACTGACGCACAAACGGTTTGCAGATATTGCTGAAACAATGCAGGGGCGGATGCACACCCGAATGGCAGTCGGTTGAATCGATACAAACCAAGATGCGTGTTAACCACCAAAACGCGCTGGGATTCTTCGTCCACCAGTATTTGCAAGTACGCATCTGCTAGGTCCAACTTCGAAAAATATTTACCCGGGCACAGTTTGTCAAAAAGATCTTCCGGGCGGGGTAAAGGAAAAGTTGCAATCACTAGTTGTGGCAAAATTATTAAGGGTGATGCCCAGAGAGAAGCCTGCACACGTTCAATTACACCTTGTGGTTCCAAATCGTGTAATGTTTTTGCGACCTCATCATGCAATGCGTGGGGAACATTGCGCGCTCTGAAAAATTTCAGTTGCGCGTTTACTTTCAGTTCCAAATGTGCTTTATAGTTCTTAGCGCGACCAAGGCCCGGTGCAAAAATGTCTGCAAATTCTTCACATAGACGAGAAACACTGTCTGAAGGCACAGTCTGGTTCACTGATAGGACCTGATTTACTATAGACAAGCTAAACAACTGAAATAAATCGAAACCAAACAAGTTCACTGCAGAAGAAGAACGAAGGACGTAAAATGACACAAGTTTTGTTTGTCCTTTGTATGTTGCAAGAAGGCTGCACTGTCCTAACACAGGGATCTTTTGACCTGAATAGCTAGTTAACTTAACATTTGCTGCACGCAACAGAGGTGTGCCCAGCTGTTTGTACATGTCTTGATTGATCAGTGAAACTGCAGCTCCAGTATCGAGCTGGAATGGTATCACTTTGCCGTTAATGTTCAAGTCTACAAAAAGTTTATTGTCCTGCTGATGACAAGAGCGACTGTCTCGTGCAACGTGAACTGACACTGGTACATAATCACTTGCGACTTGACGGGATTTCCGGCGATGTTGACGCACACTATTTGTGGGATGAACACAGTCACTGTTAGAGAGAGTGGCACTGGGCGGAGTGGAATGAACTACATGAATTTCCATGGACGAAGTTTCACGAGCCTGAGTAGCCTTGGTTCGAATTCGGCGCGAAGCAAAGGGCCGGGAATGGTTCTGAGTTTCCGATCTGAGCTTTTTCTGGCAAACACTCTGAACATGTCCTTTTTTATTACAGAAAAAGCAAATAGCCTGGCGTGACGGGCAATTCTCACGCGAATGTCTAGTAGCACACCGCGGGCATGATTTTAGCATTGGATTTGCTTGCCTGCGTGGCACACGTGGCTGAGAGCCTGGCGGCAGCGGCGCGGCCGGGCGCGAGGGCTGTTTACTGCTCCGTGCAGCTCGCCCGGCGGGCCGGTTAACCTGACACACGGCTGGTGAAGTTTCAAATGATTCCTGAGCAAAGTCAAGTGTGTCCTGCCGATCCAATGTGTCCATCACTTGTTGAAGGGAGGGATTGACTAGTTTCAAAATCTGTTCCCTTATACGAACATCAGAAACGTTCTGTGCAATTGCATCACGTACCATAGTATCTGAATAAGGGAGTCCACATTGACACTCAAAAGCACAATCCCTAGTATGGCCTTTCAAGGTTGCAACCCACTCCCGATTAGTCTGACCTGCTGTACGTTTTGTACGAAAGAAGGTATACCTTTTCGCAACTACATTGACTGATTCTTTGAAATATGCATCTAATGCAGACAAAATTTCGTCGTAGGACAGAGTTGCTACATTGCGTCAGGGAAATAATTTGACTATCACACAGTACGTGTTCACCCCAACTGATGATAACAAAAAAGGCTGCCGCTCGTAACCTTGAATTCTGTAGGCGGCGAGATGGAATCCAAATTGGCGTGACCACTCCGTCCAGCTTTCCAGTGCAGCATCAAAAGTTCGAAAAGTAGGTGCAACAGCATGTTGTGGCTGCGTTAGCGGTGGAGCGGCGGATGCCGCATCGTTTTGCATTGCCCGTTGACCCTGGACGAGCTGTCCAAGGACATCCAGTAAGGCCTGCGTCTGCTGATTCTGTTAGCGATAAAATTCGGACAGTAAATCTGGAGATGGTGGCGAAGCCATTACACAAGTAAATCAGGGCAGTATAGTTAAGAACGCAGTATTGCCTCATCGCCAATGTTGTGGTTGGCAGGAGAGCCAACACCGTGTTACTAGAGGAGGCCGAAAGGCACGTGTTTTAGCTCACGCAGGCTGGCGTGAGGTCTGGAACAGGACAAGGAAATTAGAATTTAGAAAAACGGACGTAGCTGATGGAATACTTAACTTTAATCCATTAATGGTGAACGTCGGTCTGGACGGTACATGATTCACAATATCAATAGTAACTGATAATGACGCCTTGCTAGGTCATAGCAAATGATGTAGCTGAAGGCTATGCTAACTATCGTCTCGGCAAATGAGGGTGTATTTTGTCAGTGAACCATCGCTAGCAAAGTCGGTTGTACAACTGGGGCGACTGCTAGGAAGTCTCTCTAGACCTGCCGTGTGGCGGCGCTCGGTCTGCAATCACTGATAGTGGCGACACGCGGGTCCCACGTATACTAACGGACCAAGGCCAATTTAAAGGCTACCACCTAGCAAGTGTACCGAGCGAGGTGGCGCAGTGGTTAGACACTGGACTCGCATTCGGGAGGACGACGGTTCAATCCCGCGTCCGGCCATCCTGATTTAGGTTTTCCGTGATTTCCCTAAATCGCTCTAGGCAAATGCCAGGATGGTTCCTTTCAAAGGGCACGGCCGACTTCCTTCCCCATCCTTCCCTAATCCGATGAGACCAATGACCTCGCTGTCTGGTCTCCTTCCCCAAACCAACCAACCAACCTAGCAAGTGTGGTGTCTGGCGGTGACACCACATGAAATCTTATGGGACGTAACTGCTAAGGTCATCATTCCCTGAGCTTACACACTACTTAACCTAAATTATCCTAAGGACAAACACACACACCCATGTCCGAGGGAGGACTCGAACTTCCGCCGGGACCAGCCGCACAGTCCATGACTGCAGCGCACAAGACCGCTCGGCTAATCCTGGGCGGCAGCTACGTGGATTCTGACCAGGTTGTGAAGCTCTTTCTCTTGAATGAATTATCTAGTTTTTTTATGCAATCGTAAACCTTTGTTTGTCTGTACATGTACATCAGATCTACCGATTTCCGTCCCATTTGGATAAGTCCTTCGTGATGCGTCGTTTATTTATTTATCCATTTGTTTTGGTTCAAATGGCTCTGAGCACTATGGGACTTAACTTCTAAGGTCATCAGTCCCCTATAACTTAGAACTACTTAAACCTAACTAACCTAAGGACATCACACAGATCCATGCCCGATACGAACCTGCGACCGTAGCGGTCGCGCGATTCCAGACTATAGCGCCTTGAACCGCTTGTACACCCCTGCCAGCGAACCTGAACTGGCAGGCGCTTGAAGATAGAATAATCTTCGAATACTTGCATACAAAGTCACATGAATCAGCATTACGTAATGAATCTGTAAATATACTACAACCCCTCGAAGGCAAGATTGCAGTGGTGCAGAGTGATTTAATCAATAATTTTTCCCGCATTCCATACGTCAGTGCAACGGGAAGAAGCCGTAATAAGTGGTACAGTGGGAAGTATCGTCTGCTATGCACTTCACAATCGTCTGAGGAGTGCAGACTCGGATATAGATGTTCGAAATGCTCTTCATGCGATGTTGTGTGAACTTCTATAGATAGCATCAAGGGCAGTCTCTCTCGTCCAAATATTCCAGTATGACTCAGAATATGCAGGCCAAACAGACATACTTCAAATGCCTGCACATCAGGAACCGAGCCAGAATACACCCCTTCACCTCCCCCCCCCCCCCCCCCGCCATCCTTGCTCAGAGGGTTTAAGAACGGCGATCGGGCGGGCTAAAAAATAGTACCTCCTGCTCCTATCCATCTTCTTGCAAGGATACTCCTGATATACTGGCGGACGATAATAAGAAAGCGGGCTGGCGATCGATCACACATGCTGTCATGCTACTAGCGAGACGACCGCAGCTACAAGAAACACTGTGAAACATATTAAAATTTTCCTCGCTAATATGCTGTGGTCTGATAGGTTGAAAAATTCGAAGTTTCGTCCCTGTTTGCGAAGGACATCATCAAGGACTATGGCTGTAGATGCAATATTCAATTTCCTATACGTCGACGAATTTCAGTACTGCTGTATGGAATAGAACCTTGGACCCCGTGAACGCTTTTGTGATACGGATGTACCGTCATAAGCTAAATACTCTATGGATAAATTATGTGACCCTTAGCCCCCCCCCCCCCCCCCCCCCCCCCCCCCCGGTTGGCCGTGCGGTCTAACGCACGGCTTTCCGGATTGGGAAGCAGCGCCTGGTCCCCAGCACCAATCCGCCCGGCGGACTTGTGTCGAGGTCCGGTGAGCCGGCCAGTCTGTGGATGATTTTTAGGCGGTTTTCCATCTGCCTCGTCGGATGCGGGCTGGTTCCCCTTATTCCGCCTCGGCTACACTATGTCGGCGATTGCTGCGCAAACAAGCACTTCACGTACGCGTTCACCACCATTACTCCACCACGCAAACATCGGGGCTACACTCGTCTGATGTGAGACGTTCCATGGGGGGTGGGGGTTCCACCGGGGGCCGAAACGCACAATAACCCTGACAGAGTGGTTTGGTGTGGGGCAGCGGAGGGGTGAAGTGGACTGCGTTAGTCGTCGCGGGGTTGGGGACCACTGCGGCTGCGGCGGGGACTGAGCCTCTCCGTCGTCTCTAGGCCCCCGGTTAACATACAATACAGCATAATAAAATGTGACCCGTGATGATGTACTTTATAATAATAGTAAAGATACGGAAGTCGGAACCATCAACCGCTGGAAGGCAGCGTATTTTGGACATATCCTCCGAGGTATGTAGTACGAGTTCAAGTAACTCATCACTGAAGGAAATATAGAACGGAACCACTCATCTGATAGGAGAAGGTCTTTGCTTGCAGAATCTCTTAGCTTGTCACGACATCCCAGATATAACCACATTAATTAGAACAGCTGAAAGCAGAGAAGAATACTATAAGGTGATGAATACTCAAGGAAGAAGTGAAATGAATACCAAAGTGAAAGAAACAATGCGAAAGTTTTCTTTTCAGTTGTGCTTTTCACATAGACTAGCTTCAAAATATTGAATATACAAGGCAAGAATCAAGTAAAACTTGCACTGCAAATATTCAGGAAATGGAAAGTGCTATCGATGTGCCACTTTCACAGAAAGGGTGGTATCAGAGGCTCGTATTGTTAGACAATAAACAGACTTTAATAAGAAAGTGTATTTTTGTGCTAACATACACTTTTAACAGCTGCAAAAAGGTGGCAATTTAAGGAGATGGGACCTGGATAAACTGAATAAACCAGAGGTTGTACAGAGTTTCAGGGAGAGCATAAGGAAACAATTGATAAGAATTGGGGAAAGAAATACAGTAGAGGAGGAATGGGTAGCTTTGAGGGATGAAGTAGTGAAGGCAGCAGATGATCATTTAGGTAAAAAGACGAGGGCTAGTAGAAATCCTTGGGTAACAGAAAAAATATTGAATTTAATTGATGAAAGGAGAAATTATAAAGGTCTCAAAAATGAGATCGACAGGAAGTGCAAAATGGCTAAGCAGGGATGGCTAGAGGACAAATGTAAGGATGTAGAGGCTTATCTCACTAGGGGTAAGATAGATACTGCCTACAGGAAAATTAAAGAGACCTTTGGAGGAAAGAGAACCACTTGAATGAATATCAAGAGCTCAGATGGAAACACAATTCTAAGCAAAGAAGGGAAAGCAGAAAGGTGGAAGGAGTATATAGAGGGTCTATACAAGGGCGATGTACTTGAGGACAATATTATGGAAACGGAAGAGGATGTAGATGAAGATGAAATGGGAGATATGATACTGCGTGAAGAGTTTGACAGAGCACTGAAAGACCTAAGTCTGGGAGTAGACAACATTCCATTAGAACTACTGACAGCCTTGGGAGAGCCAGTCCTGACAAATCTCTACCATCTGGTGAGCAAGATGTATGAGACAGGCGAAATAACCTCAGACTTCAAGAAGAATATAATAATTCCAATCCCAAAGAAAGCAGGTGTTGACAGATGTGAAAAATACCAAACTATCAGTGTAATAAGCCACGGCTGCAAAATACTAACGCGAATTCTTTACAGACGAATGGAAAAACTGGTAGAAGCCGACCTCGGGGAAGATCAGTTTGGATTCCGTAGAAATGTTGGAACACGTGAGGCAATACTGACCCTACAACTTATCTTAGAAGATAGATTAAGAAAAGGCAAACCTACGTTTCTAGCATTTGTAGACTTAGAGAAAGCTTTTGACACTGTTGACTGGAATACTCTCTTTCAAATTCTGAAGGTGGCAGGGGTAAAATACAGAAGCAGTGGTTGGGAAGGAAGTGAGACCGGGTTGTAGCCTCTCCCCGATGTTATTCAATCTGTATATTGAGCAAGCAGTAAAGGAAACAAAAGAAAAATTCGGAGTAGGTATTAAAATCCATGGAGAATAAGTAAAAACTTTTAAGGTTCGCCGATGACATTGTAATTCTGTCAGAGACAGCAAAGGACTTCGAAGAGCAGTTGAACGGAATGGACAGTGTCTTGAAAGGAGGATATGAGATGAACATCAACAAAAGCAAAACGAGGATAATGGAATGTAGTTGAATTAACTCAGGTGATGCTGAGGAAATTAGATTAGGAAATGAGACACTTAAAGTAGTAAAGGAGTTTTGCAATTTGGGGAGCAAAATAACTGATGACGGTCGAAGTAGAGAGGATATAAAATGTAGACTGGCAATGGCAAGGAAAGCGTTTCTGAAGAAGAGGAATTTGTCAACGTCGAGAATAGATTTAAGTGTCAGGAAGTCGTTTCTGAAAGTATTTGTATGGAGTGTAGCCATGTATGGAAGTGAAACATGGATACACAGTTTGGACAAGAAGAGAATAGAAGCTTTTGAAATGTGGTGCTACAGAAGAATACTGAAGATTAGATCGGTAGATCACATAACTTATGAGGAGGTACTGAATAGAATTGGGGAGAAGAGGAGTTTGTGGCACAACTTGACTAGAAGGAGGGATCGGTTAGTAGGACATCTTCTGAGGCATCAATGGATCACCAATTTAGTATTGGAGGGCTGCGTGGAGGGTAAAAATCATAGAGGGAGACCAAGAGGTGATTACTCTAAGCAGGTTCAGAAGGATGTAGGCTGCAGTGCGTACTGGGAGATGAAGCAGCTTGCACAGGATAGAGTAGCATGGAGAGCTGCATCAAACCAGTCTCAGGACTGAAGACCACAACAACAACAACACTTTTAAAATGGAACAGTGCCTACTGGCACTGTTGTTGTTGTTGTTGTTGTTGTCTTCAGTCCAGAGACTGGTTTGATGCAGCTTTCCATGCTACTCTATCCTGTACAAGCTTCTTCATCTGCCAGTAGGCCTACCTACTGCAACCTACATCCTTCTGAATCTGTTTAGGGTATTCATCTCTTGGTCTCCCTCTACAATTTTTACGCTCTACGCTGCCCTCCAACACTAAATTTGTGATCCCTTGATGCCTCAAAACATGTCCTACCAACCGATCCCTTCTTCTAGTCAAGTTGCGCCACAAATTTCTCTTCTCTACAATTGTGTTCTGTACCTCCTCATTTATTATGTGATCTACCCATATAATCTTCAGCATTCTTCTGTAGCACCACATTTCGAAAGCTTCTATTCTTGTCTAAACTATTTAAACCTTTCACTTCCATACGTGGCTACACTCCATACAAATACTTTCAGAAATGACTTCCTGACACTTAAATCTATACTCGATGTTAACAAATTCCTCTTCTTCACAAACGCTTTCCTTGCCATTGCCAGTCTACATTTTATATCCTCTCTACTTCGACCATCATCAGTTATTTTGCTCCCCAAACAGCAAAACTCATTTACTACTTTAAGCGCCTCATTTCCTCATCTAATTCTGGCAGCATCACCTGATTAAATTCGACTACATTCCATTATCCTCGTTTTGCTTTTGTTGATGTTAATCTTATATACTCCTTTCAAGACACTGTCCATTTCGTTCAGTTGCTCTTCCAGGTCCCGGCTGCTCTTTCAGGTCCCTTGCTATCTCTCTATTGGCATTAACAAACTAAAAGTAGAGTAAATTAGGAGATCGTGAGTGGACGATGGGATTTATCAGTGTGGCGAAAGCGAACGTCCTCATGGTGTATAGAGAGGGTAAAAAGAGTGCAATCCGCTCTCATACGGTGTGTCAGTAAGATACAGTCATGAGTCTCGATCCGAAATGGAAATGGAAATGAACATTCGGCGTCATTGGCTGGGAGGCCCCTTGCGGGGCAAATGGTTCAAATGGCTCTGAGCACTATGGGACTTAACATCTGAGGTCATCAGTCCCCTAGACTTAGAACTACTTAAACCTAACTAACCTAAGGGTGTCACACACATCCATGCCCGACGCAGGATTCGAACCTGCGACCGTAGCAGCAGCGCGGTTCCGGACTGAAGCGCCTAGAACCGCTCGGCCACCGCGGCTGGCAGAGTGTATCATGTCAGTCTGACTTGATGGGGGTCTCACACAAATAAATAGTATTCTATGATGGACCACATAAGTGCTTTGTAAGCAATCTCCTTTGTACATTGATTGCATTTTTTCTCATTATCTTGCTAATGAACCGAAGCTGCATCTGCTTTACCTACGACAAAACCTACGCGATTATTCCATTGATATCCGTACAGAGTGTTACAGGTAGGTATTTGTCTGGGTTGACCGATTCCAAAGTTCACTCGTTGATATTATTGTCGTGCGATAATCAAGTTTCTCGTCATGTGACGTGTACAGTTTTACATTCCTGCATGTTGTCAATTTTTTCACCACTCCTTGTCAATGTCTGACTGAATTTTTCTGCAGCTTACTACAGAGAGCACTTCTTTACAGATAACAGCATCACCTACGAAATTCTGACGTTAAGTTAATAATGCGTAGCTGGTCATCGATGTACAGCGTGCAGAGCAAGTCTGCAACATTCTTCCCAGGCTATATCTTTCGACGAGTCTCTACCAAGATATGATCACATTTTCACGCAATTTGGGTGCATAGATTCTGAGAAATCAGTACCAGAACAACCACCTCTGGCCGTAATAACGGCCTTGATACGCCTGGGCATTGAGTTAAACAGAGCTTGGATGGCGTGTACAGGTACAGCTGCCCATGCAGCTTCAACACGATACCACAGTTCACCAAGAGTAGTGACTGACATATTGTGACGAGCCAGTTGCTCGGCCACCATTGATAGACATTTTCAATTGGTGAGAGATCTGGAGAAAGTGCTGGGCAGGGCAGCCGTCGAACATTTTCTGTATCCAGAAAGGCCCGTACAGAACCTGCAATATGTGTTCGTGCATTATAGTGCTAAAACGTAGGGTTTCGTGGGGTTCGAATTAAGGGTAGAGCCACGGGTCGTAACACATCTGAAATGTGACGTCCACTGTTCAAAGTGCCGTCAATGCGAACAAGAGGTGACCGAGACGTGTAACCAATAGCACCCCATACCATCACGCCAGGTGATACGCCAGTATGGCGATGACGAATACACGCTTCCAATGTGCGTTCACCGTGATGTCGCCAAACACGGATGCGACCATCATGATGCTGTAAACAGAACCTGGATTCATCCGAAAAAATGACGTTTTGCCATTCGTGCACCCAGGTTCGTCGTTGAGTACATCATCGCAGGCGCTCCTGTCTGATGCAGCGTCAAGGGTAACGGCAGCCATGGTCTCCGAGCTGATAGTCCATGTTGCTGCAATCGTCGTCGAACTGTTCGTGCAGATGGTTGTTATCTTGCAAATGTCCCCATCTGTTGACTCAGGGATCGAGACGTGGCTGTACGATCCGTTACAGCCGTGCGGATAAGATGCCTGTCATCTCCACTGCTAGTGATACGAGGCCCTTGGGACCCAGTACGGCGTTCCGTATTACCCTCCTGAACCCACGTTTCCATATTCTGCTAACAGTCATTGGATCTCGACCAACGCGAGCAGCAATGTCGCGATACGATAAACCGAAATCGCGATAGGCTACAATCCGACCTTTATCAAAGTCGGAAACGTGATGGTACGCATTTCTCCTCCTTACACGAGGCATCACAACAACGTTTCACCAGGCAACGGCGGTCAACTGCTGTTTGTGTATGAGAAATCGGTTGGAAACTTTCCTCATGTCAGCACGTTGTAGGTGTCGCCACTGGCTCCATCCTTGTGTGAATGCTCTAAAAAGCTAATCATTTGCATGTCACAGCATCTTCTTCCTGTCGGTTAAACTTCACGTCTGCAGCACGTCATCTTCGTGGTTTAGCAATTTTAACGGCCAGTAGTGTTTTCCTATAGTTTCTACTCTTGCTACATAATAGTTACAGAGAAGCAATTCCACTCAGATGTCTGCCGTTAAACTGTGATGATTTTATTGCAGTCTCTTGCAAGCCGGGACTGACAGTTGCAGATTGCTTTCACTTCGCACAATACGAAGCCAGGCCGCAAGGCCGACCTCCGAACGGCCGCCTTTCACTACGAGGCCTGCGGCCAGCCTCCCTGCCAGCAGCCGCGCCCCTCTGGTGCTGTCTGCACTCCGACAGGGAGCAGGAAGCAGCGTCTCGCTATACAAGTTTGACTACGTTTGCTTACATTCATCTGTCGACAGCGCTAGCTGCGTAGAACAGTTTTTAGCTGAACTTTCTTGGAAGATTCGGACTTTTTTCCGAGCTGGGACTCGAACATTAATCTGTGGCAGTGTGCGGCCGTGATGTACCGATGACGTCAGCTGTGCTCGCCTCGTGGCTAGACATAATGCCAAAGGCTGACTCGGCGGTGTCTCTCTTCCGTGTCTCCTCCGTCTCATTTCAGCCGATATCTGCCATAGCCTTTCTACTACGGTTACCAGTCCAGTGAGTGTTTTAGGTGAACCTCTCAGACGGATCTGGAGAGACAGGAGAGAAACACCAGCAGACTGAAGTCTGGATCGGTCATGTGGTTTGTGTGACGTTTCAGTTCGTACAGCGATACTAGCGAATTAGAAGATCAAGATCGAAATTCGAATTACGTTCTAGTTCACTGTTTTAATTTCAATTTACTTTTTTCATATTGTATAAGGAACGTGTTGAAGTCTTTGTCTGTCTACCGCAATGTCACTAAATGATCATAATACTTTATGGATAGGTTTAGTACGAAAACAAAACCAAGTACGTATTTCAGCAGATCGCTGCCATATTTAGGCGCATGCGTGAATATATTGTTGTTGTTGTTGTGATCTTCAGTTTGCAAACTGGTCTGACACAGTTCCCCACGCTACTCTATCCAGTGCAAGCCTCTTCATCTCCGAATAACTATTGCAACCTATAGGCTTCTGAATCTGCTTGCCGCATTCGTCTCTTGCTCTCTCTCTACAATTTTTAACTTCCCACTTCCTACCAACACTAAATGGATGATCCCTTGAGGCTTCAGAACGCTTTCTATCAACCCATCCCTTCTTTTAGTCAAGGTGTGCCACAAACTCCTTTTTTCCCCAGTTCCATTCAGTACCTCCTCTTTAGTTACATGATCTACCTATAAAATCTCCAGCATTCTTCTGTAGTTCCACATTTCAAAAGCTTCTGCTCTCTTCTTGCCGATCTATTTATCGTCCGCGATTCACTTCCATACAAAGCAACACCCCAAACTAAAACCTTCAGATGAGACTGCCTAACTTAAATCTATATTCGATGTTAACAAATTTCTCTTCTCCAGAAAAACTTTTCTTGCCCTTTCCAGTCTACATTTTACATCCCCTCTAATTCGGCCATCATCAGTTATTTTACTCTCTAAATGGCAAAACACATTTACTACTTTTAGTGTCTCGTTTCCTAATCTAATTCCCTCAGCATAGCTTGATTTAATTCGATTACATTTCATAACTTTTGTTTTGCTTTAGTTGATGTTCATCTTACATCCTTCTCTCAAGACACTGTCTATTTCCTTCAACTACTCTTCCAGTCCTTTGCTGTTTCTGACAGAGGAGCTTCCTCTACTGGGAATGTGTTCTAAAAGAATAAATTCGATTGTTTGGTAATATTACTAATTAGCGAACCCGGTAGCGCTTCGAAACTGCTAAATACGTATGGGAATTGGATATGCGTCGTAATCTCCCTCTCGTCCACTCTCTCTATCACTCTCCTCCTCCCCCCTCCCCCTGTCCATCTTCTCCTCTGTCTCTTTCCATCACCTTTCTCTCGCTCCCTGCACATCTCTTATCCACATTATCTCTATCCATCTTCTCCTCACTCATCACTCTGTCCATGTCCTCCTTCACCTTCTTTACATCCATTTTCTCCCTCCTTCTCTGTCCATCTGCTCCTTACCCTTCTCGCTGACCTTATTTGTTGTCATTGCAAACGGAACCTTGATTGAGAATAGAAGTCAAAATAAATGGGTAAATTGGTTGAAGTCTTTAGCACACAGGGTATGTAAGACACCTTTACAGCCGCTGGATCTGTGAGGATAGTAACTTTAAAGACAGTATTTCGCATGGTTTTAATCTACGAACAGACATGATTATAAAGCTAGCCATAAACACGACTTCCCTCAGTCAGTCAATCAGTTAGTTGGTCGAGAAGGAAATAATCTATCCGAAACTTTCCTTGAATTTGTGTGAATCAAAGCAAAACAATTTCAGTAGAATCATTAATTTATTGGAATCAAATAAATCGGAAAATATTCTTTTGAAAATAAATCGTTGGTGTCTTTAATGCGTTCATCACAACGCTTTCCGTCCGGAGAGAAAACGAATAGCGCCGATAGTTTGCCGACTATCGAGCACGCTACGTGTAATTCCCCATGCGAAAACACGGGAATTCAAAGTTTATTGCATACACTTTTAACGACTGGCCTTGCGATTTCTTAATCGTCATTGCGAATGCAAGGCGAACCGGAAACTGTACACGCCTAAATTGGACGGCGGTTGGGATCAGTGGTATTCTTGGAATCAGAACATCCGCACCTTCGAACTTTCCTATGAATACCGTTGTTTCAGATGTGTTGTTCATCAGACTCTTAATAGCGATTCTTGGTCAACTGCTTAGAGTCGTTGGTCCAGAATGCGTAACATGATTATCACCGACCTAGAGCTGCAAATTGTGCGGCGGCATTCCTGGTAAATCCAATGAATTTAGGAGTTTAGTGGATAATTGACTTCATCTGGATCAGCAATGGAATCGATCGAATTAAATGAATGTAATTGTCCAGCGATGTGACTATGAATAGTTACGTTCAAATCGTCTACGTTCTTAATTTTCACTTCCAATATTTCGACGCCATACTAGTGGCACTTTTTTTTTTAAGAAATAACCCACGAACTTTGCGAGACACGAAGTTACCACGAACTGACAGCAGTTCAGTATTTGCAGCACACCAGAGATATGATCACCACCGATAACACATGTTTGACCGTCTAATGTCGATGTTACAAATTATTTTGTGCGTAAGCTCCAACTGAGCGAGTGGAACTCGACCAGAGTCCTGCAGCTGCGTCCGCAGCTCGTGGTCGTGCGGTAGCGTTCTCGCTTGCCACGCCCGGGTTCCCGGGTTCGATTCCCGGCGGGGTCAGGGATTTTCTCTGCCTCGTGATGACTGGGTGTTGTGTAATGTCCTTAGGTTAGTTAGGTTTAAGTAGTTCTAAGTTCTAGGGGACTGATGACCATAGATGTTAAGTCCCATAGTGCTCAGAGCCATTTGAACCTGCAGCTGCGTGGTCTATCCGCGTAGCTCGCACGCGTCTGTGATGTGCGAGGGAGACCGCTAATATGCTTCGCTAACTTTGGCAAATGTTGCCGAATATTACCGACACTACTGAAAGCTGCGTGAGCGCATGTACACCCGTCTGGCATAGCCGCGTGGACAACGCGATTTTACCCACCTGCACTCACTTGCATACTGGCTACAGTGTGCATATGTGCGAACCGCTTCGCTTAGCACCACGCTTGTGCGAAATTTATGCGAATAAGAAATAGCGTAATGAATACAGACGTAATTAAATATATGTTATTTGTGAATGACAAACACTACTCGAAACATTATTCACGTACACAAATAAAAAGACTTATTCGTCCCTTGTGAATAAAAAAGTGAAGAATAATAGATAAATCTGAAATCCATTTCCATATATAGCTCCAATTCTTTGTCATTTATTAAACGAATTTACTTTTCGTTTCTTTTATATTAGTTTTCAGAACAACTCTTTTTTTGAACCATCTTATCAGAAACTTTCTTTTGTTTTACGGAGATTTACCCTTGTGACACTAAAGAAAACACATTCTACATTTCCTTTATTTGTAAAGGTCCATCTTGATGATACACACTTTTAAAATTCACGATTATCGGTTTTGGCTATCGCCATCTTCGGATCATAAAATATTCTGATGTAAGCAACAAAGACAAAATTATACATGTAGGTACATCTACATCTACATCGATACTCCGCAAGCCACCCGACGGTGTGTGGCGGAGGGTACCTTGAGTACCTCTATCGGTTCTCCCTTCTTTTCCAGTCTCGTATTGTTCGTGGAAAGAAAGATTATCGGTATGCCTCTGTGTGGGCTCTAATCTCTCTGATCTTATCCTCATGGTCTCTTCGCGACATATACGTACGAGGGAGCAATATACTGCTTGAGTCCTCGGTGAAGGTATGTTCTCGAAACTTTAACAAAAGCCCGTACCGAGCTACTGAGCGTCTCTCTTGCAGAGTCTTCCACTGGAGTTTATCTATCATCTCCGTAACGCTTTCGCGATTACTAAATGATCCCGGAACGAAGCGCGCTGTTCTCCGCTGGATCTTCTCTATCTCTTCTCTCAACCCTATCTAGTACGGATCCCACACTGGTGAGCAGTATTCAAGCAGTGGGCGAACAAGTGTACTGTAACCTACTTCCTTTGTTTTCCGACTGCATTTCCTTAGGATTCTTCCAATGAATCTCGTCTGGCATCTGCTTTACCGAGTATTAATTTTATATGGTCATTCCATTTTAAATCACTCCTAATGCCTACTCCCAAATAATTCATGGAATTAACCGCTTCCAGTTGCTAACCTGCTATTTTGTAGCTAAATGATAAAGGATCTTTCTTTCTATGTATTCGCAGCACATTACACTTGTCTACATTGAGATTCAATTGCCATTCCCTGCACCAAGCGTCAATTCGCTGCAGTTCCTCCTGCATTTCAATACAATTTTCCATTGTTACAACCTCTCTATATACTACAGCATCACCCGCAAAAAGCCTCAGTGAACTACCGATGTTATCCACAAGGTCATTTATATATACATATTTGTGAATAGCAACGGTCGAAATCACTCTTACTTCGGAAGACTTCTCTCCATTGAGAATAACATGCTGCGTTCTGTTATCTAGAAACTCTTCAATCCAATCACACAATTGGTCTGATAGTCCATATGCTCTTACTTTGTTCATTAAACGACTGTGGGGAACTGTATCAAACGCCTTGCGGAAGTCAAGAAACACGGCATCTACCTGGGAACCCCTGTCTATGACCTTCTGAGTCTCATGGACGAATAGCGCGAGCTGGGTTTCACACGATCGTCTTTTTCGAAACCCATGCTGATTCCTACAGAGTAGATTTCTAGTCTCCAGAAAAGTCATTATACTCGAACATAATACGTGTTCCAAAATTCTACTACTGATCGACGTTAGAGATATAGGTCTATAGTTCTGCACATCTGTTCGACGTCCCTTCTTGAAAACGGGGATGACCTGCGCCCTTTTCCAATCTTTTGGAACGCTACGCTCTTCTAGAGACCTACGGTACACCGCTACAAAAAGGGGGGCAAGTTCCTTCGCGTACTCTGTGTACATAGTAAGTGCTCTAGGTATGCACTTACAATGTACCTACCTGTATACTTTTGATGGTGATACCGACATCAGAATATTTTATAATCTGGCTGAAGTGATAGTAAATTGCAAAAATTTGTGTGATGAAGATGGACCTTTACTAATGAAGTCCCACAGTATGATTGCGGACTCATCGTCAGACTTTCTACACTGGCAACGCACTCCTGAATTCATCTTTAATCGTGGCGGAATGTGACCTTCAAGTCATAATCTTCTTCATCAAAAAATGGGAAACCATCAGCTCCGCTGTAGCTTTTGGCAAATAATTTCTTGTGATTCCACTTTAACTTGACTTCTCAAATCACGTTTCAAATAAAATTTTCTTCTCGTGTTATAATGTCATTCGAAATTCGTGACACGATTTCTTCGACATTTCTTTGGCTGTTATATGTCTGAATTTTGTTGTAAGCCTCCCTTGGTCGTGGACAGCAATAGAGGTGAACTACGTGTTTTTAAATCATAAGACTTTGCTGGAATAATTGCAGTTGGTATAGATAGGCGAACAATGTCTTCTAGTTGTTTCCTGACACTTCCACGATAGACAAGTTGCAAGCGTGCTGAAATATTACGAACTCTGTGTACTATAACTCAGTGTCTCTTCCTAAATTTTTGAATCTCAGAGCTCTATGTAATCGCGTAGACGGATGTCGGATCGAAAAACTATTCCATATTCTAACTGTAAGCTCACTCAGACCTAATCCTAAAACACTATGGATGACTCTGGACGTCCAGCGGCATTCCATAAACGTTTTAGGAGACTTTAGATTAAAAGTTTGGTGACGTTAATCGTTAAGAACCTCTGAGTTCTTGCTTGTGAAACGTCCCCTTTGAAAAATTGTACAAGATTGTGCTTAAACCGACACACAGTATTTTTAGCGCAACGCAATCTGACTTTCAAAAAAATCCCTACAAAAGAATGGCCCTGACTAACGTTAACCTAACGTTACACAAATCACTTACCTCACAAAAATCTTGGTTACTCGAACTACTGCAATACAGCGAGCGCCACTACTGCCAGCTAAATAAAAGATTCAAACTACGGAAGGCACTAACTACTGATAGGCATAGTTAGCAAATGAAAGATTTTAATAGAGAACAACCAATGTATTTACCTCAATAGTCATAATATATATAGCAGTTCATGACAAATTTCAAAACTCCGCCATGTCTCTCCCCACATCCACCTCTGCTGGCGGCTCAGCTCCAACTGCGCAACGCTACGCGCTGTTCACAGCCAGCTGCCTAACACTACAATGGCGAGTATTACAACAATGCAAAGCAGCCACAGACTGCACACAGCACAGCCAGTGATTTTCATACAGAGGTGGCGTTACCAATAAAAAAACCTAAACAGCCTACTTACATAGCCCCCATGCTACCCACAAAAAATTTTACAAATTGTTTTGGGCACTGGGCAATACATATTTGTTAAAATTTTTCATAATCGTAATTACAATAACAAAGAAATCAAATGCACACACTTATTGATACAATGTTGGTCAAAAGCTAAAATTTTCTCACAGTCCATAAAGATAGTCCTGATCATTCATCATAATAGTAATTACAGTTTTTTTTTTCACAAAGTCTCATTATTAAAAGAAATTGCACACAGAAGTAGTGGATTTCCATGCGGTCTTGAAGAAGTGTTGTCCTTCCAACGGAAAGACAGTGCTGACTCTTGACATGCTGACAGATAATGGGCCACAACAGAGCAAACCCACAGCGGAGTCAATCGAAGTTTTGAAGAATATCGTTTGGTAGGTCATCACAGAGCAGACCCACTGCAGTCCTGGTAGAGATTACGGTATTGGTGGGCCAGCAGAGGCGCAGACCCACTGCAGTCCTTGCAGAAATAATGGTACTGGTGAGTCAGCAAAGACGCAGACCCACTGTAGTCCTTGTAGAGATAATGGTACTGGTGGGTCATCAAAGATGCAGACCCACTGTAGTCCTTGTAGAGATGGCTAGCAGCCATCCGTTGTGACTGTGCAGGTGCACAATCACCATCGAAGATTCTTGTGGTGGAGAATATAACAAGTCCATAAACCACCACTTGTGCACTCACTAAGTTTTTTTTAATTGTCCTTAGAACCAGCAATGCTGTTATCCAGTCCTTTGCTGAATTATTAACACACGTGCAAACACTAACAGTCCCTACTTCTCACATATTGTCCATATACTATGACCAACAGAAACGTGTGCAGTGAAATGTAACTTACAAGTTAATAATATGATGAACTGGTGTCAATTACAATTTTATAACATGAGAATACAATTACAAAGATACAGAAAACATCATTAAAAACATAGCAATACAGATAACATTTGTAGTAATGAAGGCTTTACAAAAGAATAAAATATACCTATACATCAGTGTTACAGGAATTATGACATAAGTTCATGCATAAAAGATCAGAATAACTTTTGAAACACCAACTTCACACCTAAGCATTAAAACAGAACAGAATAAATAATGTCTAAACATCTTTACAAAGAAAATAACACATTATCAGAAAAATTCTACAACATAGCTCCTATTAGCTTAACACATCAAGACAGGAAAAACACAACTACCCAAGGGTACACAAACACGTAGTGGGATAACACAAGGAAAGGACAGGGTTTGTTTTACTGCAGTATTTTGCAAACAAAACTTTCTTTACTTCTCGGAGATCTCCCTTCGTTCTTCATTATTTCCAAAAAGTCCTATCTATACCTGCTTTCTGTACTTTTTTTGTATAACTTCTCAATGCATTTCTTCCAATTCATCGCAACGCAGTCTCTTATATAGTCTACCCCCTCTTAAGCTAACTTAAATCTACTGAGCTCAGATGCTAAACTAAGGAACGAGGCAATGCAGCAGCACAAAACAATTAACACAAACAGCAATGATAAAAAATACAAAAGGCAAAGCAAGCAGCATAAATTACAACTAATATAAGGCAATGAGCAGCAAATAAGAAAAATAAATCAGTAGTAAAACTGGCTTAAAAGAATAATACAAAGTGAAATTTAGTAGCGCTATGCATGGCAAACAGCAGCAGCAAATGCTATAATTAATACCTAAGCATGGCAAAGATCAAGCAGAAAAAATATTACACTAAAGACAACAATGCAGACAAGGGAAATGGCTATTCACATCTTAATGTCTATGTAATTAAAGTGGTGCACCACAACAACTTATTGTAAAAAAAAATATTACCATGTACTTGAAAAGAAAATTATGTGTGCAGTTACTGTTACTAGTCCCTTCTTATTGTTCTTTCTTTTCCAAGTACTCCTTTTTTTAAGAATGTGGATTACAAAATTATTATTTAATAGATCTGTTGACAGAAAGTGTTCACATTAGCAAATGCATTTTATTTTATAAAAGCAATGCTGCAACACAGCTGGAAACTAGATATCAAATGAAATAAGCAACTATAAAAAGCAAAGCATAAAAATCTCATTCAATAGTCATGTGACATTTCATAAGTTAGTAGAAATTCTCTCAACTCTCGTAGAAAGACGCTTGTCATAATCAGGTGTGCAGATGTAAAAATATTTCTCGTCATTTCATTAGGCATTTCAGTAAATATCATAAATTAAGAGCTCCACAGTGTCATCATATGTTTTCAAGTTCGACCGTGTCGTTTTTGCAATGCTTTCTACAAAGGAATGTCAGAAGCGAGGTTAATGGCCTCTTTTTTTCTCCACCTAACGGCTTTTTCTCCGGGCAGCTGTCGCCCAGCTGGGTGCCCACGATGCATTACGTGCAGGTGGTCACTTAACTTTCTTACCGAAATATTTACGACACCAGTTTCCGCTACAGTGACAGTCTCATATAAAAAATTTCACAGGTCAAGAATTTGCGTTACAAATGTGTAGAAACAAAATCCTGTAAATATAACAGCGTCCAAAAAAAGTTTCGCCAGCATTGTGATACATTCACACATATACACACATTTCATAACTCTTAAAGTACGATTCTTGATTTCCAACAACCTTTTTCACAAACCAGAGTCCCTTAACCACTACTCATTATTCCTTACCTTATTCGTCGACACTTCTTCAATATTTCATCATAAGAGACGTAGCATAATCAAATAACTCATATAGCATCAGCTTATTGATCATAAACATACCTCAGCAGCATAATACACATCGTCGTCGTAAAAATAACATCATAACACCTCAGTCAAATCTCAAAAACGTCATAGCTTTCTGCAATAATGTCAAAACCCAAAAAAAAATTATCTGCTCATTTCAATAGTGTCATCTACCTCAAACGTACTTTAAAAATCATGATCCCACACCAAATACATCATTCAAAGCTCTCATAGCATCACAATGGTTCCGAAAAATTATGAACAGTTCACAAAGTACAGACAAAATACAATTTCATAAGTGTGAAGTTACCCAACTGTGAAATTGCGTAAACATGAAGTTATCCAACGGTGTAATTACGTAAACGTCTGTCACTGATGTAGTAAAAAGAATGTTTGTTTCTCTGTCAAATAATCAGATAGCTGTGTAATTCTGTGTTAGAGAAATATGGTACCGATGTGTAAAGTTGTATAAGCAAATACCATATTAGCTAGGGCTCCTTGTGCTTGCCAAACACATGGTACACAAAGTAGGCGTGTACCCCCCTGAGGATTAATGTAATTATACCCTCAGGTGTTACAGATTACAGCAATGGAATAAAATGTATCACGGAAAACTTTCTTTGTAATTCAAAAACCTTTAAAAATAAATGTTTTAAGTATAAAATTAATCACTCAAATACATGTACTGTAGCGCTAAACTGTGCGTCTTGTTGTAAGATAATCTCTGTGGAAGTGTCGTAGTTGTCGTCCTCCGAAAGCTAAGTTCTGCAGAAGTCAATGTACTTACCTCATGATAAACAAAAGTGAAATGCTTTGCATATAGATATCTTAGTTATTACGCTTATTGCCATGATGAAGAAAGTACTGTGCTGTAACGTATTGCTGTGCTACGGAAAAGGCAGTCTCATTGTAACTATACCACAAAAGTTACTACTAAAACATGTTTTACTTTCCAGAATACAACAGAAAACTGTGCAGATATAAAACAGAAACACTGCAAAAGCAACATTGTAAATTGTCACTCATTAGTAGCGTCGTGATAAAATCGTGTAGCTGTCACATAAACTAACCACTATGTCATCTGGTATCTCACTGAAAGTACTTTAAATCCAGAATGTATTTTCAAGTATACCAAAATGTTGCATTAAAATCTCATTAACAGTACTGGTAAATGTTCTAAGTATGTGAGCCTTATAGTCATTACGTAATCATGCAACTAACAAGCAAGAATGTACACACACAATAACACTGTGCCGTCTGTTCACAATAACAATGCATTTGTAAATACTGTCTAAATATGTTCCCTAGGTTCTAGACTGGATAGTTAACTTCAAACATTGTTGCATGTTAACAGATTCAAAGTCTGACAAAGCATACTAGTAATGTAAAGTGAAAAGTTATATGGCAAAGACAAAGTTAAAAAGCAGATTATCTTTCAATAAACGGTTTTACATGTGAAATGTGGTGTAAACCTTTACTCTTCCTAGTATGCAGAGTTTCGACTGAAAAGCAATTGTCATGTTTTATACGTCGGTAAGGAATGTTAAATCTTTTCTCAAGGTTAGCGTCTGTGTTATTTTTCTCTGAGCCAGCCGGCGCAGGTGGATGCCTGCGGTGCGAGTTATTGTCTGTTCCTTTATTGGCGCGCGTCGTTATTGGGATTAGGAGACCTAGCTTCTACAAATTCACGTTGTCGAAAGTGCCCTGCTCTGTTTGAATCCCGCCAGTTCTGATGAAATTCAGGTCTGTCGTTTTGTCGGTAGTTTACATAGTTTCTTGTTTGTCGGTCATGTGGTGGAGAATTTCTCCCTGAATCGTAACTGCGCGCTGAACTGTTGCGTCTGAAGTTATTCTGTCTCCCCTGATAATAATAGTTCTGGTTACCATATTGTCTGCTTCTATGATTGTCTCTGTCATATTCATTACTACGGAAATGCGAACTTTCTCTGTAATTATTACTCTGCCAGTGGTTGTCATACGGGTGGTGTCTGTTTTGGTCACGATTTGTGTTGTGAGAATAGCCTCGTCGTGTCCAGTTATTATTTCTTTCATCGCGGAATTGCGACGAATGTGACCTGTAGTGATTGTTTTCCTGTTTTCGCATCCCGCGACTGTCTGTGTTGATTTCTAGTTCTTGTAACAGTCCCTGAAAAGCTTCAATGTCGTCTTTGCAACGCCCTGCCAAAATAATATTTCTTAAATGTTCAGGTAATTTCATTAAGCAAATGCGGATGAGTTCTGAGGGGCTGTATGGGTTTGAAAGATACTGATTCTTATGCAACATGTCTTCAAAATATTTGACAAGACTAGAAAATTCAGATTGTTCGAAACGTTTCATCATTATGATGCTATGTTTTACTCCGTCTTGTGTGGCTTGAGACCAATATGCTGAGAGGAAGGCATGGTAAAACTCTCCTTCACTGTGGCAATCGTGAATGACCGACCACATTCTTACAGCTGGTTCATTCTCTAAGTAGCCACACATAAATTCTAATCTGTGCTGCAATGACCAGTTGGGAGGAAAACAATGAGAGAATTGATGGAGCCACGCTTGTGGATGAATGTCGTTGCCAGAATTCTTAAACGTTTTGAATTTACGTGTAGTAATGAACAGCTTATAGTCAAAATCATCGTGTCGGCGAGTCGCATGTCGGTCATTGTTACGTCGTGTCGGCGGTTCAATCTCAAAATTCGGTGCACATTGCCAATTTCTCTCATAATTTCCAAAATGCGCTGTGTTATTATTTTGTGGCTGTTCCGTATTTCTATGTCCCTCTTCCCGTGTTGGAGCGCGAGTGTCCTCTGAAATACGTAATTCTTGTATTACCTGTGTCAGCTGATCTTGTACTTCCCGGATTTCTCTTTGGTGTTGCGTATTAATTTGATTCAGATTTTGTTTCAGTTTCCTAATTTGTTCGCTCTCTTCTGTGTCATTAAAGACTACCGGTTTTGTGTCATTCAGATTATCATCTACCTTCGTAGATAAGTTAGTGAACTGATCTGAAAGTTCGGCTACTTTATCCGATAGTGAAATTATTTCCTCTGTATGTTTTTCTGAAGCAAGTTTCAGAGTGTCCATTTGTGTTGAAATGGTATCTACTGTGTCCTTTAAGTTTTCCTGAGTTTTTGCAAGTTGCATAACCGTATCGGTAGATGCAACTAAGTCAATTTTAGCTTGCAAGGTCTCATGATTTTCATGAACAATAATTTGCAGTTCTATTATGGCTGCTTCGTGATTCTGTAATGCATTTTCATGCCGCGAAAAAATAGGCTGAAAATGCTCACAAATTTGTGTTTTTACGTCATTACAGACTTTTTGACATTTCGATTCAATGTTATGTAACTCAGTAGTTAAATCTTCACGTGTTTGTTCAAGCGTGGTGTCTAACTTTTTAAGATTTTGTTCCACTGTGTCTAACTTTCGAAGATTTTGTTCCACTGTGTCTAACTTTCGAAGATTTTGTTCCATTGTGTCTAACTTTTGAAGATTTTGTCCCATTTGTTTCTGATTTTGTTCAAGCGTTGTGTCTAACTTTTGTAGCCTTTGTCCCATTTGTTGCATTAACTATAATAACAATGCACTGGTGTCTGAAACATGTTCCACAGTGCTTTTCGGCAGTGAAGTTGCACCGGCAACATTTACATTTTGACAAGCAGAAAATGTGTCTTGAATTATTTGCGAAAATGGTGAGGACCCAAAACCTGAATCTACAGTATTTGCAAAATTGTGTCCTGTCATTCCCGATTCCTGAGACGAGCTGTTGCCGACCAATCGATCGATAATGCTTCCCTCTTCACTAATTGTTTCACTGTCCACGCCATTGTTTGCCGCCCGCTCCATTTCCCTATGCACAATTACCAAATTACTACTTTGAACATCAGTTAATTCATTACTTGGTGGCGCTAACACACTGCTTTCGTTTTCACTGTCATTTCTCAGTTTACTTCGGAGCCTAGCATTACGTTTTTCACACGCCATTATTGTCACAGTATTTCACACGACAACACAGAAAAACACAATTTGAAGAGCAAAAATAAGAGAACACATTAACATAACACTGAAAATAATATCTAGTTAATTGCAAGCTTAGCTGCGAAATACTTGGTGCAAATTTACATGCATGCCACGACTATTTTACTGTACAACAATGAAGGACTGCAACTACGAAGGAGATTCTCTCTACAATTACGCGCTAGCAATAAACAAAAGCTATACTAATTACACAAACTACAAGAAAAAAATCAGAAGATTCCAGTGAGGTATCCTGGTAGGGTCGCTATATGAAACGTCTCCTTTGAAAAATTGTACAAGATTGTGCTTAAACTGACACACAGTATTTTTAGTGCAACGCAATCTGACATTCAAAAAAATCCCTACAAAATAATGGCCCTGACTAACATTAACCTATACGTTACACAAATCACTTACCTCACAAAAATCTTGGTTACTCGAACTACTGCAATACAGCGAGCGCCACTACTGCCAGCTAAATAAAAGATTCAAACTACGGAAGGCACTAACTACTGATAGGCATAGTTAGCAAATGAAAGATTTTAATAGAGAACAACCAATGTATTTACCTCAATAGTCATAATATATATAGCAGTTCATGACAAATTTCAAAACTCCGCCATGTCTCTCCCCACATCCACCTCTGCTGGCGGCTCAGCTCCAACTGCGCAACGCTACGCGCTGTTCACAGCCAGCTGCCTAACACTACAATGGCGAGTATTACAACAATGCAAAGCAGCCACAGACTGCACACAGCACAGCCAGTGATTTTCATACAGAGGTGGCGTTACCAATAAAAAAACCTAAACAGCCTACTTACACTTGGTTCATTCATTTTGTAGCACCACAGCCACGAATTGCGTAATTATACTAAGAAGACACGCATATACGATAGTGGTACAATCTAAGAATGGTTTTGAAGATTGAGAGGCTTTGTCGGCTGCATACTCATCGTTTGCTTACGTAGAATTCTTGCGCCATGTTAGCAATGCAAAGGGGAGACATATTGGCAGGACCGGAGACAGATGAAGAGGGCCGAGTCGGCAGTGTAGTAGGTCTGTAACGCTCTAGGGAGGCCGTCTGCAGCATCCAGTAGAAAAATGATGCGCATTGTAGCCCGCGTAATGGGCCACTGCAACAGACAGGTTGCTCTGGACTGCCGTTTGTGAGAAGGCTGTCTCATGGAGAACTTAACGTGGCTACCTTCAGTGTCCGTGCACTTGTAGAAGCAATCAGACCTTCCTTGCATCCTGAAACAAATTTCATGATGACTTTCGACAACTTGTAGAATTTGGGACAATTTCCAGTTCTGGAGGGACGCACAATCTGTCTTCAAATTTATAGTCATATCTTTCTGGCACGTTATTTTGTAAAACACAGCGTGTATTTATTACGGCAATTGCAAATTCATTTCGAATATCCATTGGGCGACGAGAAATACTGTGTTCTCCGTTTGTTTACCAATATGTATTGAGTAAACCGCCTAGTCCGAGATAGTCCGTTTCTAAAAGGTCCTTTTATTGTTTGTTAAACTCCTTCCTCCACAAGGAATCGCATCACTGATGTCCTTTCACCTTTCACCTTGAATTTTAATTCCACTCCTGAAACTTTCTTTCTTTTATTTCCATCATTGCTTCCTCGGCATGCAAATTGAACAGTAGGGACGAAAGACTATATCTTGTCTTAAACTCTTTTTAATCCGAGCACTTCATTCTTGCTCATCCGCTCTTATTATTCCCTCTTAGCTCTTGCACATATTGTACATTACCTGGCTCTTGTACATATTGTATATTACCTGTCTCTCCCCGTAGTTTACCCCTATTTTCTCAGAATTTCGGATATCTTACACCATTTTACATTGTCGAACGCTTTTTCCAGGTCGACAAATCCTATAAACACGTCTGGATTTTTCTTTAGTCTTGCTTCTATTATCAATCGCAACGTCAGAATTGGTTCTCTCGTGCCTTTACCTTTTCTAAAGCCAAATTGATCGTCATCTGACACATCCTCAATTTTCTTTTCCCTTCTTCTGTATATTATTCCTGTCAGCAACTTCGATGCATAAGCTGTTAAGATGATTGTGCGATAATTCGCGCACTTGTCAGGTCCTGCAGTCTTCGGAATAGTGTTGATGATATTTTTCCGAAAGTCAGATGGTATGTCGCCAGACTCACACGTTCTATACACCAACGTGAATAGTCGTTTTGTGCCACTTCTCCCAGTGATTTTAGAAATTCTGTGTTATCTATCCATTGTGCCTTACTTGAGATTAAGTCCTCCAAAGCCCTCTTAAATTCTGAGTCTAATACTGGATCGTCTATCTCTTCTAAATCGACTTGTATTTCTTCTTCTATCACATAAGACAAATCTTCCCCCTCATAGAAACATTCGATGTACTCTTTCCATCTATCCGCTCTCTCCTCTGCGTTTAACAGTGAATTTCTCATTGCACTCCTAATGTTACCAACCTTGCTTTTAATTACACCGAAGGTTGTTTTGACTTTCCTACATGGTGAATCAGTCCTTCCGACAATCATTTCTTTTTCGAATCCTTCTCATTTTTCATGCAGCTATTTCATCTTAGCTTCCCCGCACTTCCAATTCATTTCATTCGTAAACAACTTGTATTTCTATATTCCTGAATTCCCCGGAACATTTTTGTATTTCCTTCTTCCATCGATCAACTGAAGTATTTCTTCTGTTACCCTTAGTTTCTTCGCAGTTACCTTCTTTGTACCTATGTTTTCCATTCTAGCTTCTGTGATTGCCCTTTTTAGAGATGTCCATTCTCTTCAACTGTACTATCTCTTGAGCTATTCCTTATTGCTGTATCTATAGTCTTAGAGAACTTCAAGCATTTCTCGTTATCCCTTAGAACTTCTGAATCCCACTTCCTTGCTTATTGATTCTTCCTGACTAATCTCTTGAACTTCAGCCTATTCTTTATCACTACTACACAATACTACATTGTGATGTGAGTCTATATCTGCTCCTGGGTACGCTCTACAATGCAGTATATGATTTCGGAATGTCTGTCTGAGAATGACGTAATCTAACTGAAATATTCCCGTATCACCCACTCTTTTCCAAGTATACCTCCTCCTCTTGTGATTCCTGAACACAGTATTCGCTATTACCAGCTAAACTTTATTACAAAACTCAATTAGTCTTTCTCCTCTCTCATTCCTTGTCCCAAGCCCATATTCTCCCGTAACCTTGCCTTCTGCTCTTTCCCCTATAACTGCATTCCATTCCCCCATGACTATTACATTTTCGTCTTTCTTTATGTACTTTATTACCCTTTCAATATCCTCATATGCTTTCTGTATGTCTCCATCTTGACCTTGCGACGTCGGCTTATATGCCTGAACTATCGTTGTCGGTGTTGGTTTGCTGTCGATTTTGACAAGAACGACCCTGTCACTGAACTGTTCACTGTAACACACTATTTGCCCTACCTTTCTATTCATAACAAACCTACTCCCGTTATACCATTTTCTGCTGCTGATACTACCCTATATTCGTTCAGAAATCCTTGTTTCTTTTCATTTCACATCACTGATACCTACTATATCTAAATTTAGTCTCTGCATTTCTCTTTTCAGATTTTCTGATTTCCCTACCACATTCAAGCTTTTGACATTCCACGGGCCGGCCGTTGTGACCGAGTGGTTCTAAGCGGTTCAGTCCGGAACCGCGCTGCTGCTTCGGGCATGGATGTGTGTGACGTCCTTAGGCTAGTTAGGTTTAAGTAGTTTTACGTCTAGGGGACTGATGACCTCAGATGTTAAGTCCCATAGTGCTTAGAGCCATTTGAGACAGTCCACGACCCGACTCGTAGAGCATTATCCTTTAGTTGATTATTTAATCTTTTTCTCATGGTCTCTTCCCTCTTGGCAGTCCAATCCTGGAGATCCGAATTGGGGACTATTACGAAATCTTTTGCCAGTGAAGAGATCATCATGACACTTTTTCAGTTACTGTGGATACACGTTACGTGTCTTTAATGCAGTGATTTCCATTGCCTTCTGCATCCTCATGCCGTTGATCATTGCTAATTCTTCAGCCTTTAGGGATAGTTTCCCACCCCAAGGACAAGAGAGTGTTCTGATCCTCTAACTGCCCCTCCGCATTTTTTGACAAGGTCGTTGGCAGAATGAGGGTGACTTCTTACGCCGGAAGACTTCTGCCGCCAATGTTTTCTTCGGCCGCCAATGCTTTCTACTACGTTGCCTTATTTCTTTCGTACCTTCAGATCCAGCAGTGCTCTTTCCGAATCTCTGCTGCCCTGTGGACACAAGTTGAGAATGGCTATGGAACAGAACGGTGCCGACAAGCGCCAGATAGCGACAAGCTGAATTACGACAGCTATCTGACGAGCTGGAACACCACACTGGTGATAAGTTAAACAAGCGAACGAGATAAAATGAGGACTACAAGACACGCGTTTCCGAGGTAATGGAGTTGATAGCGATGATAACGACTCTGGCTGAAAACATGCAACAAGTACCTCACTCCTAAATACAAATTGCGGCAGAAAAATGCTGGGAATGGTCTGTCTAATGTATATAATATACGGTTTTCATTTTACAGAAGAATTCTCGAGAAAGGTACAAATAGACAGCGGACTTGAAACTAAATTTACAAATGTTTTATTTAGTCGAAAATTCAACGATGTGTATCTTCGTAGCGAATAAAGCGCAATGTAGCTTTCTGCGAGCAATTAATTTTTCATCATGCGTATTTGAATTTCAAAAATGATTCAAATGGCTCTGAGCACTATGGGACTTAACTTCTAAGGTCATCAGTCCCCTAGAACTTAGAACTACTTAAATCTAACTAACCTAAGGACATCACACACATCCATGCCCGAGGCAGGATTCGAACCTGCGACCGTAGCGGTCGCGCGGTTCCAGACTGTAGCGCCTAGAACCGCTCGACCACTCCGGCCGGCCGTATTTGAATTTCCTCTCGGGTTAGACAGTCCTTTTGTTTCATTACGCTCTCCCTTTAGGTGAATAAGAAACTTCTCTCTCGTTAAGAAAAATTAATGATCCTATTGGTAAAACGGTACCATTAAACCGGAAACTGTTTACCCGAATGATTTATTACATTTCCTGTAAATTGTGGAGTAAAGAGTTGTGTTAGCTCTTAAGCAGGAGTATTGGAATTTCTTCCTGTTTGTTAGAAGATCTCGGCGAACAGCAGATGTACGCCTGACATGTCCTAGTGCTTCAGATGGTGGCGAATTACCGTGAACAGTAATTACAACAGTCGAACAAGCAAAATGGTAACTCCATTACCACGTACCACCAGGCTGACACAACGGACTGACAGATGACAGATCAGAGTACAATTACACTGCTGTTCAAAGGAGAAACAACAATTCAGACGATTACTCATATTTCTGCCAAGAAACGTGACATTTTGTCAGAACGTGAAACATATAGTACGACAAAAGTGAATCACGGAAACAGCGCTAGATGACGAACTTGATCGAATTAAGGATGTGTGATGAATGTGAAAGCTGAATATCAGTTTTGCACAACTTCACCACGTATATATACGATGTCAGTACCCAAAGCAACAATATTGCACATAGTGTGACGTGTGACGTTGTTAAGGATGGTGCACATGAGTACAAAGGGGGTAAATATTTTTCCTTACAAACGCGCTCTCAGCATGGTTAGAATCCAAAGACTCGCGAAAGCACACCTTACATGGCGTTGGCTGTAACGCTCAGGATGCTACATCGAGCTTATCATTGAATGAAGAGGATTTTTTTTTTAGTGTTATTCGTCTATAAGAAGAGTCCTGTTTATTCTTTGTTGTCTTGTGAAACGTTAGCATCACCTTTTGCACCACTTACCGCATCGACTAAAGGACATTCATAAGATTCAAGCATGTCATCGCTGTAGCCTTGCGCAGTTAGAACTCTACGTAGACAGACATGGAGATCGGCGCGTTCACCTAAAGACATTGCTTCGTCAAAAGGTATTCCTTTCACATTTTCGAAGTACAATAACAGCCTGCGAATTCTCGCCTAATCATTACGTGTCTGCAGCCATTTTGCAATTGAAACAGCCTCTTATGTCTGACTAATAGAAAAACAACTACAACTGCTTAACAGTGGAAACGCATCGGGGACACGTGAAATACTTACAAAATCCTACAAAGATTATGCGAAAGAACTTGCTCCCCCTGTAGCAGCAGTTTATTTTAGATCGCTGGGGCAACGAATGTGACTGGAAACAACCGCAGGTCATTCCCGTTTTCAAAAAAAGGCCTTAGGACAGATGCACACAATTAAAGACCTATACAGTTGACTTCAAACAGTTGTAGAATTGCGGAATATGTTTTGTGCTCAAGAATTACGATGTTTTTGAAGAACGAAAATCTCCTTTGCAGACATCAGCATGGATTCCGCAAACAGAGATCTTACAAAACTCGGCTCGCTCTGTTCCTCTATGAGATCCGTAGCGGTGTGGACAACGGCGCTCAGGTTGAAGACTTCAGGAAGGCACTTGACACCGCCCAGCACTGCTGTTTACTGAAAAAAAAAAAAACGAGCTTATGGAGTACCGGACAAGATTTGTGACTGGATTCAGGACTTCCTTCCAGACAGCATTCAACACAACTCTTAACGGCACAAAATCAACAGATCTAATTTCCGTGGTACCCCAAGGAAGTGTGATAAGACCGTTACTGTTCATAATGCCCTTTAAAACTGTTCGCAGATGATACGATTGTCTATAACAGAGCAGCAATGCCAGAAGATGGTATCGATTTGCAGAATGATCTGCAGAGGACTGATGAATGGTGCAGGCTCTGGCAGTTGACCCTGAACGTAAATAAATGCAACATCTCGAGCATACACAGGAAAATGAAACCAGTTCTGTAGAACTGCACTACTGATCACAGACTGCTGGAAACGGTAACTAACGTAAAATATCCAGGCGTAACTATCCAGAGCGACCACATAAAACTAATAGCAGGGAAAGCAGATGCCAGACTGAGATTCACCGGAAGAATCTTAAGGAAATATAACTAATCCATGAAGGAAGTGGCTTATAAGAGGCTAGTTCGACCGATTCTTGAATATTGTTCATCAATATGGGATCCTTAAGAAGTAGGACTGATAGAAGACGTAGAGAAAATCCAACAAAGAGCGGCACGTTTCGACACGGGATCGTTTAGTCTGCACCAAAACGTTACAGAGATCGTCAACAAACTCCTGTGGCAGACGTAACAAGAGAGACGTTGCACATCACGGGAGGTCCACTACTGAAATTCGGAGGGAGCACTTTCCGGGATGAGTCGAACAACATATTACTTCTTCCCATATTCATACTGCGAAATGAAAACGACGAGAAAATTCGAGAAATTGGAGCGAATACGGAGGCTTACCGACAATCATTCTTTCCACGAACCATTCGGAGTGTAACAGGGTAAGGGGGATCAGTTAGTGTTACCAGAAGTACCCTCCGCCACCACCGTTACGTGAATTGCAGAGTATGATGTGGATGTAGGAGTAGATGTAGAAGAGATGGTCTGTATTTCAGTGCACGTGTCGACGTGCGCTGCGTTAACTCTCCTTTCTGCGACTGTCGGTGAGCGTTTGGCCTCACGTAAATATAACCTTCAGAAAGACTGCGACGCAAAGTACCCTACGATAACACTTTACTGCCGACAGCACCAAGGGCACACCGTAATCGGGTCGACGTCGTGGTCTTCTTCCTTTGTGCTGCATAAATGAAAACGCTCAAGGTTATTCAACTAAGCCTTTCACTTCAAATATTTCCGCAACCTTCTAAGATAATGCAATTCTGTTTTCTTCCAGCCGAATTGTGAGAAAGTTCTCACTAAACAAGGTCTAGTTTCTTGTCAAAGCTATATTAATTACAGAGATATCAGTAGAAACCTCTGTTTTCCAAACGAAACTATAGTAATTTCTGTTGCTAGTATTGTAGGTGTAAAAAATAAAAAAGAAACTCGGACTGAACCGCATTTCACTCTCCGTACTCCAGTAAGTAGTTTCAAAGAAAATTGTAATTTAGAATTAACTGTTTGAAGTGTCGAACCGATAACTGTTTTATGCGGAAGTTGGTGTTATCGCACGGAACTGTGGCATCCGGCTGATGGGACGTTCCAACTTCACGCAGCTGAGAGAGTCTAAGTACAAATTCGGATAAGTGAGAAAATATTAATATAAGACTAACGGTAAGCACACTCGGCTACAATGGGGTTGGAACAACACACCTTCTGGAAGGCAAATGATGTGGCATCTACGGATGATTCACCAGTTAACTACGGTAACACTTCTCCTTTTGTTTCTGCCAAAGCATCTACAGAAAGGTGAATGTCATAAACTTAATGAATTTGGAAACAGTAAACTGAAGTATCAGGATCGTTAAGTAATAAGCGGCTAACATGCATCGGTAAGTTGAGAAAAACCAAACGCGAAATCCCACAAGAATTTTTCCCTGAAAAATATACGGCTGCCCATTCCTCTCTGTTTTTCAGAATGATATAGCATTATTTTCATATGTGCGGGAAGAAACAAGGCTCTTTTAGTACTTTCAACTACGCATGATTTTAGAACCATTGCCCGCATCTCGTGGTCGTGCGGTAGCGTTCTCGCTTCCCACGCCCGGGTTCCCGGGTTCGATTCCCGGCGGGGTCAGGGATTTTCTCTGCCTCGTGATGGCTGGGTGTTGTGTGCTGTCCTTAGGTTAGTTATGTTTAAGTAGTTCTAAGTTCTAGGGGACTGATGACCATAGATGTTAAGTCCCATAGTGCTCAGAGCCATTTGAGCCAATTTTTTTTTTTTAGAACCATTGACGAAGCAACAGGTAAACCAGAAATAGTTTTGGATTACAATGTAACAAAGGGAGAGATGGACACATCGGTCAACTGGGAGGTGCTTATTCCTTTGCATGACAGACAGGAAAATAATCATTGGTCTGTTCTTGTCTTTAATGAATATACCAGGAATCAACGTTCAAATAATTTTTCATGCAAATGAGGTAAATTCAAAAGAGAAGAGAAGGATTTTCTTGAAAGTCTAAGCATTTTCTCTTATGAAGTTTCAGGTAGTGGAAAGAGCTAAGATTCATCCAACTTCTGCAGACACTGTCCTCGAGAAATACAAAGAACCACGAGTTGAAACAACTGAAGCGCCTGTCACCAAGGAAAGAGGAAGTTATGTGACATGTGACCGAGCAAGAAACACCTCTTCTACCGTAAAGTGTGTTTCATGCCATAGCTTTATTTGCAAAGGGCATGCAAAAACAACGCGTACATGTAGAAGTGTCAAGATGTTCTCGAAATTGCGCAAGACAATAAACTGTGTGGATCCAAAGAAATTTATGATATCTGGTACTGCCTCTGTATAAAAAGCCTATGTCATCTTATATCGCAATGAAAGAATATTGTGCAGTTTGTGCTTAAGAAAAGTGTTGGGCTAGATTAATATAACTCAGCCGCGGCAACGGAATGATGTAATGAAAGTTTATTATATTATTGTTTACTTAAACAATGATTTAGCTCATAAAATGTAGGTTCATTTTACCGTTGTTTAATTAAAGTAAAATTAAACTCTGATTAGCTCATACGCGTTTATCTTAGTGACATAAAAAAAATGTCGTGAGGCTAGGGCCTCCCGTCGATTAGACCGTTCGCCTGATGCAAGTCTTTAGAATTGACGGCACTTGGGCGACTTGTGTGTCGATGAGGATGAGATGATGATGATGATTAGGACAACACAACACCCGGTCCCTGAGCGGAGAAAATCTCCAACCCAGCTGGGAATCGAACCCGGACTCCTTGACATGACACTCCGCCACAATGACCACTTTTTTTTTTGTTCATTTTGTTCGTTATAGTGCGTTGTATTTCGTCGTAGCCGACGTCACATGACATCCGTTGAAGTTCGTTGTCAGACCCTTCGATCAGTTTTTTGTTTTATTACAGAGAGCAGCCGGTTCTCTGACCGAACACGCTGAGCTACCGTGCCGGCACCACTCGGCTATCAGGGCGGGCTCTCTTTGACATAAAGACAACTGATATTTACATGTGTACCGAGTACACCACACGCCCGCTCGTGTTGTGAAAAACGGCGCGCCCGCTCGAGAGTTAATAACCTGATCACAGTTGAATAACCTGATCTGGCCATCACCAATGGCTGAGGCTTCGAGGCCATACATTCAAGTTAGCTAGCTCAGATGACTTTTCCCATTCTAAAGCACCACGTCAGATACCACCCTCCAACATGCAGTTGTCTCTGATGAGAACAGGAAAAAAATGCACTTATATTTAGACGTATTCTTCCTTTGGAAAAAGGCTCTTTACTCTTCTCCAAGAATCTTTCAGTGACCTTACAGTTGAGTGTTTTTCTTCTTTTGAATGCAGCTCTCGCTCAGAATTATTTTATCAAACAGCAGTTCATAGAAAGGTTTTCACAATGAAGCACCAGTCCGATACTTATCAAATTTTGTGGAGATATTCTCACGCAAGGGCACTTAAATGATTAAATTTGTACACCCCCTCACCGTGATTCCAGGAGTCAGAAACGTGTATGTCTCAAGATTTTTTGCTTCCCTTCACCTTGCCACTCTGTCGTCCTGAGCTGATTTCGTGATCATTCGTTCTGCAGTCACTGCATATAGCCAACCGTCTGTATGATCTGCCAGTATGATTCTCTCATGTCCCTTATGCCAAGAATTAGATCTTTCTCGAAGTCTGAAAACTGGCGGTAAGCTGCACGTGAACGTCCTCTGGGAATGCCATGTTGCCATTTACACCTGAAACGTGCCAGTAACGTTACACGTACTCTATAGCCATCACGTATTCACATCATTTTTGAAGTGCAGAAATGGCTTTTCCTGTACTGTAGAAACTGAAAATAAACCCATATAACGAAGAAATTTTACGAGGGGCGATCCATATATATGAAGGGCGTTCAAAATAAAAGATATGAAACAACGTTGCGGTTATAGTTGAAGTCTTTGTTCAAAAAGTATTCACCAGAGGCTTGAGCAGAATTACCCCAATGTTTCACCAGCCGAAGGATTCTATGTTCCCAGAATTCCTGCAGCTGTGAGAGCAGCCAGCCCTCCACTGTGTCCTTCAGTTCCTCGGCCGAGTTGAAGCGCTTCCTTTTGAGACGTCCTTCTTTAGCAGACCAAACACATGGAAGTCGCAGGGCGACATGTCTGGACCGAAGGGCGGATGCTCAGGCTGCTCTCACTTGACCTTGACCACCACATTTTGTGAGATCTTGGAGACGTGTGGACGCGGGTTATCGTGGATCAGAATCATTCCCTCCGCGAGCAGCCCAGGACGTTTGTTCTTGGCGGACTCGCGTAGGCTACGAAGTGTCTCACGGTACACGTCATGTTTAACGGTTTTTCCGTGCTCGAGGAATTCGATGAATATCGGACATAGGACGTCGAAAAAGATGGTGAGTATCACGTTGCCTGCTGTGGGCACAGCTTTCATTTTTTTAGTGGGAGGTGACGATGCGTGCTAGATATCTCTCAAAACGGCATATGCAAATTTCAAGCAGTTTGGTTGTTACGACGTTTCGTAGCTTTTCATTTGAATACTGCTTATACATAGGCTCTCCCATTTATCTTGACCACCCCAAATAACTGTTTGTCCAGATGCAAATTACAAAATGTTTCAGCAAATGTCCTTTAGCCGTGAGGGGGACTTCAATCAGCACGATTGCCTTCGTTGTAGCTTTGGTTTTTACAAAGATACAGCGGTATGACTTTTTTAAATGACACCTTGTATTTTTTATTCGGCAATTCATTTCCTCTCCTAAAGACCTATTCAAAAATGTATCACAGTGTACCATTCACTGAAACACAGCATTATTAATTACATAACACTACACTGACACTGACACTCCCAGCGCTTAGTGCAGGTATTCGGGGTAATAGAACACACCAACATGCTGACGTTGACAGAGGACAAATGCAAACATAAGCAGAATGCACACCTGTCATTCCGTCAACCATCGTCAGTTGAAGAGTTGTTTGAGTAGAATGTACACCAACGAATAGAAGGTAGAAATCCTACTCATCTATGGGGAATGTAAGTTAGCAGAACAGTATTTCTACATCTGCATTTATACTCCGCAAGCCACCCAACGGTATGTGGCGGAGGGCACTTTACGTCCCACTGTCATTATATCCCTTTCCTGTTCCAGTCGCGTTTGGTTCGCGGGAAGAACGACTGCGGGAAAGCCTCCGTGCGCGCTCGAATCTCTCTAATTTTACATTCGTGGTCTCCTCGGGAGGTATAAGTAGGGGGAAGCAATATATTCGATACCTCATCCAGAAACGCACCCTCTCGAAACCTGGACAGCAAGCTACACCGCGATGCAGAGCGCCTCTCTTGCTGAGTCTGCCACTTGAGGTTGCTAAACATCTCCGTAACGCTATCACGCTTACCAAATAACCCTGTGACGAAACGCGCCGCTCTTCTTTTGATCTTCTCTATCTCCTCCGTCAATACGACCTGGTACGGATCCCACACTGATGAACAATACTCAAGTATAGGTCGAACGAGTGTTTTGTAAGCCACCTCCTTTGTTGATGGACTACATTTTCTAAGGACTCTCCCAATGAATCTCAACCTGGTACCCGCCTTACCAACAATTAATTTTATATGATCATTCCACTTCAAATCGTTCCGCACTCATACTCCCAGATATTTTACAGAAGTAACTGCTACCAGTGTTTGTTCCGCTATCATATAATCATAAAATAAAGGATCCTTCTTTCTATGTATTCGCAATACATTACATTTGTCTATGTTAAGGGTCAGTTGCCACTCCCTGCACCAAGTGCCTATCCGCTGCAGATCTTCCTGCATTTCGCTGCAATTTTCTAATGCTGCAACTTCTCTGTAAATAGTACAGCATCATCCGCGAAAAGCCGCATGGAACTTCCGACACTATCTACTAGGTCATTTATATTTATTGTGAAAAGCAATCGTTCCATAACACTCCCCTGCGGCACGCCAGAGGTTACTTTAACGTCTGTAGACGTCTCTCCATTGAGAACAACATGCTGTGTTCTGTTTGCTAAACACTCTTCAATCCAGCCACACAGCTGGTCTGATATTCCGTAGGCTCTTACTTTGTTTATCAGGCGACAGTGCGGAACTGTATCGAACGCCTTCCGGAAGTCAAGGAAAACGGCATCTACCTGAGAGCCTGTATCTAATATTTTCAGGGTCTCATGAACAAATAAAGCGAGTTGGGTCTCACACGATCGCTGTTTCCGGAATCCATGTTGATTCCTACGGAGTAGATTCTGGGTTTCCAGAAACGACATGATACGCGAGCGGAAAACATGTTCTAAAATTCTAAAACAGATCAACGTCAGAGATATAGGTCTATAGTTTTGCGCATCTGCTCGACGACCCTTCTTGAAGATTGGGACTACCTGTGCTCTTTTCCAATCATTTGGAACCTTCCGTTCCTCTAGAGACTTGCGGTACACGGCTGCTAGAAGAGGGGCAAGTTCTTTCGCGTACTCTGTGTAGAATCGAATCGGTATCCTGTCAGGTCCAGTGGACTTTCCTCTGTTGAGTGATTTCAGTTGCTTTTCTATTCCTTGGATACTTATTTCGATGTCAGCCATTTTTTCGTTTGTGCGCGGATTTAGAGAAGGAACTGCAGTGTGGTCTTCCTCTGTGAAACAGCTTTGGAAAAAGGTGTTTAGTATTTCAGCTTTACGCGTGTCATCCTCTGTTTCAATGCCATCATCATGTCGGAGTGTCTGGATATGTTGTTTGGAGCCACTTACTGATTTAACGTAAGACCAGAACTTCCTAGGATTTTCTGGCAAGTCGGTACATAGAATTTTACTTTATAATCTCTGAACGCTTCACGCATAGCCCTCCTTACGCTAACTTTGACATCATTTAGCTTCTGTTTGTCTGAGAGGTTTTGGCTGCGTTTAAACTTGCAGTAAAGCTCTCTTTGCTTTCGCACTAGTTTCCTAACTTTGTTGTTGAACCACAGTGGGTTTTTCCCGTCCCTCACAGTTTTACTCGGCACGTACCTGTATAAAACGCATTTTACGATTGCCTTGAACTTTTTCCATAAACACTCAACATTGTCAGTGTCGGAACAGAAATTTTCGTTTCGATCTGTCAGGTAGTCTGAAATCTGCCTTCTATTCCTCTTGCTAAACAGATAAACCTTCCTCCCTTCTTTTATGTTCCTATTTACTTCCATATTCAGGGATGCTGCAACGGCCTTATGATCACTGATTCCCTGTTCTGCGTTTACAGAGTCGAAAAGTTCGGGTCTGTTTGTTATCAGTAGGTCCAAGATGTTATCTCCACGAGTCGGTTCTCTGTTTAATTGCTCGAGGTAATTTTCGGATAGTGCACTCAGTATAATGTCACTCGATGCTCTGTCCCTACCACCCGTCCTAAACATCTGAGTGTCCCAGTCTATATCTGGTAAACTGCAATCTCCACCTAAGACTATAAAATGCTGAGGAAATTTATGTGAAATGCATTCCAGATTTTCTCTCAGTTGTTCTGCCATTAATGCTGCTGAGTCGGGAGGTCGGTAAAAGGAGCCAATTATTAACCTAGCTCGGTTGCTGAGTGTAACCTCCACCCATAATAATTCACAGGAACTATCCACTTCTACTTCACTACAGGATAAACTACTACTAACAGCGACAAACACGCCACCTCCGATTGATTGCAATCTATCCTTTCTAAGCACCGCCTGTGCCTTTGTAAAAATTTCGGCAGAATTTATCTCTGGCTTCATCCAGCTTTCCGTACCTATAACGATTTCAGCTTCGGTGCTTTCTATCAGCGCTAGAAGTTCCGGTACTTTACCAATGCAGCTTCGACAGTATACAATTACAATCCCGATTGCTGCCTGGTCCGCGCATGTCCTGACTTCGCCCCGCACCCTTTGAGGCTGTTGCCCTTTCTGTACTTGCCCGAGGCCATCTAACCTAAAAAACCGCCCAGCCCACGCCACACAACCCCTGCTACCCGTGTAGCCGCCTGCTGTGTGTAATGGACGCCTGACCTATCCAGCGGAACCCGAAACCCCACCACCCTATGGCTACATTTAGTACACTAGTTTAGTCCTAAATACTGTTGTGTAGAGTAGGCATACAGTAAAGGAAAGGCTGTCCTTCCTACAAACTGCGTCGACATAACGTTTCTTTTATTGTTGTTGTTGTTGAAGATAGGCGAAATGCTACGCAGGCAGCGGAACTGTACAGAGAACGATATCCTGACAAGAACCCACCTTCCCGACAGATGTTTTCTCGTCTTGTTGTGACGCTTCAGGAAACGGGAAGATCCAAATGGTTCAAATGGCTCTGAGCACTATGGGACTCAACTTCTGAGGTCATTAGTCCCCTAGAACTTAGAACTAGGTAAACCTAACTAACCTAAGGACATCACACACATCCATGCCCGAGGGAGGATTCGAACCTGCGACCGTAGCAGCAGCGTGGTTCCGGACTGACGATCCTAGAACCGCTCGGCCACCGCGGGCGGCCGGGAAGTTTCAACCCACGACAACGCAATCGTCGTAGAACTCGCACAGACGAAAATGCGGAAGTTAATGTTCCCGCTTCCATTGCTATGAATCCACATGTGATCACACGATAGCTTAAACACGAGATTGGCATTCCTAAAACCAGTCTACGTCGTATTCTTACACGTCACCGGTTCCATCCTTACCGTGTACATCTACATAAAGAATGATCTCCAGAATCGTGTACAGTTCTGTCAGTGGGCACAGCAGCAAATCCTCGCCAATGTTCTATTTACCAATGAATGTTTCTTTTCAAATAAAGGACAGGTAAATACAAGGAGCATGCATTATTGGTCCAGCGAAAACCCACTATGGCTTAGACAGGTGGAACATCAGCGTCAATGGAGAGTTAACGTCTGGTGTGGGATGCTTGGTGGTACAATTATTTGCCCTTATTTCAATAATGGTAGTCTAAACGGCACAGCGTATGCCAACTTCCTCAGACGAATTCTTCCTCCTCTTCTGGATGAAGTGCAGCTAAGAACCAGAATGCTTATGTGTTATCAGCACGATGGAAGTCCAGCACATGATGCGTTGCGTGCACGTCGTATTCTGAACCGAAGGTATCCTGCCAGATGGACTGGTCGAGAAGGAACAGATACTTGGCCGATAGATCTCCTGATTTAAATCCTCTGGACTTTTTTCTTTGGGGATGCATTAAAGACGTTCTCTATCGCGATATTCCAACAACTCCAGAGGACATGCAGGAACGTATCGTGCTTGCTTGTAATTCTCTTCAGCAAGCAACACTGGAAGCAGAAAATGATTCTTTCATTCTACGAGTGCACCAGTGACTCGGTGTCCAGGGTCACCACTTTGAGCATCTTTGAATGTTCTACTCCTGGGCAATGGTACAGGAGCGTCAAAGTCAATTTTGTGTTATGTTTTTACTTGGTTTTCATTTGTTTTCTGGCAACTCCAGCAAGTGAACGAGTTTGTGATCCTGGGCTCAAAGTCAATGTTGTGTTATGTAATTAATAACTTTGTGTTTCAGTGAATGGTACACTGTGATACATTTTTCAATAGGTGTTCAGGAGAGGAATGAATTGCCGAATAAAAAATACAGGGTACCATTTTAAAAAGTCATGCCGTTGTTCATATTTTTGTAAAAACCAAAGCTACAACTAAGGCATGTCCCCCTGACGGCTAAAGAACATTTGCTTGAAACATTTTGTACTTTACATCTGGACAAACAGTTATTTAGGGTGGTCAAGGTAAATGCGACAGTCTGTATATGTCGCAAAGTATCAAAATGTTTGCTAAACAATTATTTCTTAACACAGTCTACCCTCCAACACCCTTACAAGCTTTTCATACTCTTTGTGACCATCCTGTATGTACAAGGTGAGGCTCCTAAGACAGGCCACCTGAAATAACTGTCACTTTTAGAGACAGAAGAAAATTTTTGAAACAACAGCCGCTCAGCTTAAATGATAACATAGTGCGGCGTTCGTCATTTTGTCATAGGTGGAAGGGTAGAGAAGATATGATAGTCAACTTCGCTATTTAAAATGTATTGGCATGTCATGTCATTCACCTTTTAATAATACTTCTCAAGATGCCTACAGTGCATTCGGTTGTACAGTTATCATTTTGCGTTAGATCGCAGGAGAGCTTCTGTGAAGTTTGGAAGGTAGGAGACGACGTACTGCAGGAAGCGAAGCAGTCGCGACCGGTCGTGCTTGGGGAGATCAGTCGGTAGAGCACCTGCCCGCGCAAGGCGAAGGTCCCAAGTTCGACTCTCGCTGCGGCATACAGTTTTAATCTGCCAGGAAGTTTCATATCAGTGCACACTCCACTGCAGATGGAAAGTTTCATTCTATTAGTTCGTGATGTTGACCTTTTACGAGAGCATTTGCAAATGCATTTAATAGGACTAGGATGAGATGAACAGTAAGTACTTTAATGATTCACATAATGTTGTTACAACATGTGTTCAAAATGGTGACCAGTAGCAGTATAAACGCTGTGAAACGTCCGGATGTGGACAGTACCGCTCGACGAATTTCATCCGAACTGATAGCAGAAAAAGCTCCTGTCTTCGCGATTCATTGGAATTTCATTACAAACTTGTTACTTCAGTTTACCCCACAAGTAAGAGTCGAAAGGTGTCAGTAATGACTGGCGAACGTGCAGGCCTTTTTGTGTTGCCAAATAGAACAATCCAACGAGCTTCAAATCTGATGCTCAGAACCTCTGCAATTTTCTGTGCGGAATGTGGAGGCCATCCATCGGTTGGTACCATATGACTCGTCATACGTCTAGCGAAATGCTTTCCAGTGATAGTCACAGTACTGCTGCTAAGAAAGCCAAATAACTCGCGCTATTTAAATTCCCATCAATAAAATATGGAACAATAATTAGATTATTTAGAAGACCGCACCACAACACAAGGCCCGACCGAGGTGTTTATTTGCCCAATTCTCTGTCACTGTGAGTTTTCAGATGACCAGTAGTACATGTAGCGAAGATTAGCGTGCCTGTGGTTTGTAAATGGTGCTTCATCTGTAAATAACTTCTTGGTTAAGAACATGTCATCTGTTTGCAGTTCCGTATCCCCCTTTTGGAGAATTGTACCCTTTGTCGAAAGTCATTGCCATGGAGTTCCTGATACAGTGACCTGTGGTATGGGTGCAATTTGTTGGGATGTAGTATCCGCAGAACTCTTCGTTGACTGATTCCACCCTCGCGCTTGAGCTGTCTTGTACTAACATGTAGATTATGTGCTACAGCTGCTAAGATGTGAGTTGCATGTCACTGGTCGGTTACTGATTTAAGCCGTTGACCTGTGGTATGTGTGCAATTTGTTGGGATGTAGTATCCGCAGAACTCTTCGTTGACTGATTCCACCCTCGCGCTTGAGCTCTCTTGTACTAACATGTAGATTATGTGCTACAGCTGCTAAGATGTGAGTTGCATGTCACTGGTCGGTTACTGATTTAAGCCGTTTGCTTTTCTTGCTATCGGTGTTTCCTGAAATTTTTGTTTGCAAAGGTAGATCGCGAAGGTGTTGCACGACCAGGATTTCTCTCAGCCTACAGTCGCACTGCTGCTCTCGTATTTTGGCGACATTCGCCGTGAATAGAAACCATATCAACTTTCTCAGCTTTTGCGTAGAACACTGTGAAGATCTGATAACTTCATGAAGACGTCATCTGCTCACTTCCACAGCAAACAACAGACTAATGGTCCTCGTACACAGATAAACCTGCAGTCAGAGGAAGGTTGTTTACACTCGATGTAACATGTACACCAAAGCAACAACGTAGTGTAACTATTCTTTGTCGCTGATACTCCACGATTAATGGATCTTCATACTTAGCAAAACGTAAGCTGAACTTAATGCGCTCACATGTATTATTAAAAGGTAAATAATTTAATATGCCTATCAATTTAAAATAACAAAGCTGACTGTCGCAGCTCTAAACTAAGCAGCAAAGTACGACATGCATGGCCGGCCGAAGTGGCCGAGCGGTTCTAGGCGCTTCAGTCTGGAACCGCGCGACCGCTACGGTCGCAGGTTCGAATCTTGCCTCGGACATGAATGTGTGCGATGTCCTTAGGTTAGTTAGGTTTAAGTAGTTCTAAGTTCTAGGGGACTGATGACCTCAGCAGTTAAGTCCCATAGTACTCAGAGCCACGACATGCATGCTTGCAGGAACAGGCACCACCTCTACTACTGCTACGAAATATGTGAAATGTATTCACAGTTGCGAGTATAGACTGCCGTCAGCTGTCTAATGAAATGACGACAATGAAAATTCGGACAGGGACTCGAACCCGGATTTCCCGCTTATCGCGTGAGCGATCGCCTTACTATTAGGCCCAAATTTCCATTTGTTGTCAGCCATGTGACTACAACCTGCACTCGTACACCCGTTATGTATATTCCCGCACAGGAGAGACATTTCAACTGAAAGTTGCTTGCCCGGTGTCGACAGATGAGTGCATGCATGTCCGAAGGAACATTGCATCGTATTTCTGAACAACACACGCACTGCAATATCCTATTTATCCGCCGACTTCCACTCCGCGCATGTCTGCGCACTGCATCACCAATGATACACAAAGTCGCTTTGGAGGGTTGGTACAACTTTGTGAAAGGCCCTGTAGTTGCTTCTTGTGACGTAATGGGCTACGAAAGGTGGGGAATTGCCTACTCTCCCGCCCATTTGCGGACATATGAAGGAGGGCAGTGTATGACCACAATCTGGAAATCTACCTTCCCTCGCACTTTTACCCTCTCCCAGACCACTTCCACGTTGTTACTTTCCCATAACACACTTAATACCGTACTACTGCTCTGCCGCACTTAGACATGATACACACATTTAATATTTGTTCTTAAGCAAATTCATTTAACAGTGAACATTACTTTTATATCATTAACACACTATCTTCAATAATCTGCAGTTTTCCATTTCTTGCAACGCGGAACCTCATCTGTCTACATCTACATCTGCAGCTGCAGCTATATGATTACTTTGCAATTCACAATTAAGTATCTGGGAGAGGGTTCATCGAACTACCTCCAAACCATTTCCCCGCGGTTCCACTCTCGAACGGCGCGCGGGAAAAACGAACACAAATCTTTCCGTGCTAGCTCTGATTATTTTTTTGTGGTAATCCTTCTTCCCTATGTAGACGGGCGCCAGCATAATATTTTCACCTCCAATGGCAAAGTTGATTGAAATTTCATGAGAAGATCCTTCCGCAACGAAAATCATTTTTGTTTTGATGACTGCCACTCCTGTTCGCGTATCATATCCATGGCACTCTCTCCCCTATTTTACGATGTTACAAAACGAGCTGCCTATCTTTGAACGCCGGCCTTTGTGGCCGAGCGGTTCTAAGCGCTTCAGTCTGGAACTGCGCGACCGCTACGGTCGCAGGTTCGAATCCTGCCTCGGGCATGGATGTGTGTGATGTCCTTAGGTTAGTTAGGTTTAAGTAGTTCTAAGTTCTAGGGGGTGATGACCTCAGATGTTAAGTCCCATAGTGCTCAGAACCATTTGAACATTTTTTATCTTTGAACGTTTCGAACGTCCTCTGTCAATCCTCCATGATTAGGAGCCCACACCGCACAGCAATACTCCAGAACAGGGTGGACGAGCGTAGTGTAAGCAGTCTCTAAAGCAGGCCTGTTGCATTTTCTAAGTGTTCTGTCAATAAACCGCAGTCTTTGGTTTGCCCGCCCACCCAACTTTATCTTTGTGGTCGTCCACATTTAAATTATTTAATTGTAATCCCCAAGTGTTTAGTTTTTAGTTGAATTCATAACATTTAGACCTCTGTGTTTGATCCTGTAACGGAAATGTAACGGATTCCGTTTCGTACTCATGCGGATTATTTCACACTTTTCATTATTTAGAGCCAAGTACAACTCATCGTACGATACAAATATATTGTCTAAGTCATTTCGCAGTTTGTTTTGATCATCTGATACTTTTCAGGTCGGTCAATGACTGTATCGTCTGCAAACAAACGTATGGGTATGCTCAGACTGTCTCTTAGACCACTAGATGTCACAAGAGATGGGCCTGTCGTTATAAAAGGAGAAAGGGAGTATTGTATACCAAGAGAAGCAGCAGCAGCAGCAGCAGAATGAATTGCTTAGGAGAGCTGTGTGACTTCGGACGTCGACTGGTCATGGGATTTTACTTGAGTGACATATCTATAAGGGGCATTTCAGACTTCCTGAAGCAACCCAAGTCGACTGTTGGTGACATGATCGTGAAGTGTAAACGCGTATGTGATTGAAGTGGAAATCCTGTTTTCCGAAATTCCTTATTCAAAGAAAACGATGTAAATATTCCAGAATTCCAATCAAGAACAGCTGCGAACTTGAGAACTTAGAAGTCGATGTCCTCCGTGTAGCGAAGCAACTTAAATCACTTAATAAAGACGTCTTTCGGTCCAGATCGTATTCCAGTTAGGTTCCTTTCAGAGTACGCTAACATAATAAATCCATACTTAGTAATCATGTACAACGGTTCACTCGACGGAAGATCCGTGCTTAAAGACTGGAAAACTGCAGAGGTCACACCAAAACTTAAGAAAGGAAATAGGAGTAATCTGGTGAATTACATATCCATATCACTGTCGTCGATTTACAGTACGATTTTAGAGCATATAATGTATTCGATCATTACCAATTGTCTCGAAGAAACGATCTACTGACACGCAGTGATCACGGATTCAGAAAAAATATTTCTTGTGAAACACAACTGAAACTTTATTTACACGAAGTACTGAGTGCACTCGACTGAGGATTCCATATTTCTATATTTCCAAAAGACTTTTGACCCTGACCTCTCAAGCGGCTTCTAATCAAACAGCGTATCTATGGAATATCGTCTTAGTTGTATGACTGGATTAGTGATTTCTGTCAGAAAGGTCACTGATTTTAGTAACTGACGCAGTCATCGAGTAAAACAGAAGTGATACCTAGCGTTGCCCAAGGAAGTATTATAGGTCCTATGGCGTTCTTAATCTTTACAGACCATTTAGGAGACAATCTGAGCAGCCCTCTTAGATTGTTTGCAGATGACGCTGTCGTTTACCATCTGGTGAAGTCACCACAAGATCAAAACAAAGTGTAAAATGATTTAGACAAGATATCTGTACGGTACGAAAACCAAAGTTGACACTAAATAATGAAACGTGTAAGTACTAACAGGAATCCTTTAAATTTCAATTACACGATAAATCACACAAATCTGAAGGCTATCAATTTAAACTAAATACCTAGCGATTAAAATTACGGAGAACTTAAATTTTGACAATCACATAGAAAATACTGTGGGAAATGCGAACCAAAGACTGCGTCTTATTGGCAGAACACTTAAAAGATGCAACAGATCCTCTAAAGACACTACCTTCACTGTCCTTGTCCGACCTCTTCTGAAGCAATGCTACAAGGGATGAAATCCTTACCAGACACGACTGACGGAGGAAATCGAAGAAGTTCGAAGAAGGACAATTCGTTTTGTATTGTTCCGAAATGAGGGAGTGTCACAGTTTTGATACTGGAGCTCGGGTGGCAGTCATTACAATAAAGGCGTTTCTCGCTGCGTCAAGATATTTTCAGAAAAATGCAATCACCAACTTTCTCCTCAGAATGTGGAAATACTTTTTGAAGCGCACCTGCGCAGGGATAAATGATCATCGTAATAAGAGAAATGAGAGCTTACACGGAAAGATGAATGCTTTCGTTTTTCACGTGCGCTGTTTGGCAGTGGAACGGTGGAGCAATAGTCTGAAGGTGGGTAGATAATCCCTCTGCCAGCCAATTAACTGTGAATTTTCAGATGTAGATGTTAAGGTAGGAGCAGCCACGGCGAAACCAAGACCAGGCAGAACTCTTGTATTAACGGAGGGAACCGTCGAGCATTGCGAAAGGTGGCTGTAAAAGATGGCATGAAATCAGCGGAAGGAAGCACTTGTGAGTTCCCAAAGGGCCAAAGGGTAGCAGAAGTCCAGGGAGCACAACGACTTTGTGTAAGGGGGAGAGGGGTTGAAAAGAACGGGGCACAATGCACAATGGTCGAGGATCTCCTCATATGCGACTCATTTCTGTAGTCTACGCTTTGTGAGACTTGATGTGCTGTTAAGGGTGACACCACAGGACAGTGAATGACTCGAAACGAATTATTTGAGGTGACGAATCACGCTGTAGCCTGTAGCATTCTAATAGAAGGGTTTGGATTTGGCGAATAGCTGGAGAACGTTACCTGCCGTGAGATAGATACGAGGGAAGGGGGCCGAAGGGTTATTTACTTATGATATTGCATTCTGACACATTCACAGAGAGAGAGAAAGATAGATAGAGAGAGGGAGATAATACATAGAATGTAGAGCGCAATATTTGTAATATAAAATCTTTTAAACGAACATCTAGAGCATCTACCGCTTTTGCAGTGGCCAGCAGGAAGAGGTGTGAAAAATATCCACGTCTGCCACGGTGGTTTCTAATTCTGTTTAACATTAACCATGTTTTGCGTAGCAAGTCAAATCCCGAAGGTTTTGCGGTGATAAACGGGGTGTTATTAGTTTATTGTCCAGTCCATTCTTGAGTTGACACATTAGTAATGTTGAACTCACCTACCACAGCGAGCCTCACATATATTGTGGAATGGGGGGTATTTTTCGTGGTTAGGATATGGTCCCCCTATTGCACTTAAGAAAAGCTAATTACGGAAGGATATGAACAGATTTCACAGCATTGTGTACTGTGTATAGTACAGGAACAAATGGGAGACGATTACTATATCAGGATAACAATGCACCCTATCACAAAGCAGCATCTCTGAGGCAATGATCTGTGCACAGAAACATTTCTGAAACGAACTTGTCTACCCAGAGTCCCAACTAGAATCGAATTGAACACCTTTTCGATGCGCTAGAACGTCGATTTCGTTACCTTCCCAGGTTTTGGCTCTTGAGGAAGAATGGGTTGCCATTTCTCCATAGACATTGAGACACCGCTCTGAAATTGTCCCTAGCAGAACTCAAATCGTAATAAAGGAGAAGGGTGGACACACCCAGTTTTAATGACCACTAATAGGTACCCAGACACTTCCGATCAGATATTGTGCCTGTATGAAAGGCAGAATTGTAATGCGAACAGTCTGCGTGCAAGAAGTAGAAATCACAGTACTGACATTTAGTAATAAATTCCAAAACAGCCGTGAAACTTGAAATGTCATTATTCAATTTTCTTCTAGTTGGTAAGAGTACGCTCTAATAATAATGACCTTAACTGTGATAGTATACGACCAGCAGATGTGAGCTCTGCAACTAATTAGACAATCCGATAGCCGGAAGTGTATTAAATTGTGATAACAGTTTACAATTCGGAAGCTTACACGTTCAACAATATATTCGGCGCTTTTCCCTGATTTTCATCAGGGGTTGCACAAACTCCCCATTTTATACGAATTACTCAGTCTCCGTATTCACCATGATTGAGTCCTGTACAGGGTGCCCAAAATACATCTACCGAAATAAGTAGTAAATGCCTAGTAAACATGAGCTGTAAACTGAATACCTGAAGAGATATGAGCACTCGTTCATCTTCGATACTATGAAACAGATCTCTTCTACTGCCAGGTCTTTGCTTTTCATATTTTGGGAGGAGGTAGTAATGACCAAAACAAGAAAAATAGTCTAGTAAACAAGGGTCAAAAATGTATACTTTAAGAGCTATGACCACTTGTTCATCTTCGCTAGTGTGAAAAATATCTGTTCCACTGAACAAGTGCTGGTAGCTCTTCGATAGTGCCAAACAGATATCTTCTACTGCCAGGTCGTTGCTTTTCATATTTTGGGAGGAGATAGTATTGACCAAAACAAGAAAAGTAGTCTAGCAATCAAGGGTCAAAAATGTATACTTTAAGAGCTATGACCACTTGTTCATCTTCGCTAGTGTGAAAAATATCTGTTCCACTGAACAAGTGCTAGTAGCTCTTAAAGTATACATTTTAGACCCTTGATTGCTAGACTACTTTTCTTGTTTTGGTCAATACTATCTCCTCCCAAAATATGAAAAGCAAAGACCTGGCAGTAGAAGATATCTGTTTGGCACTATCGAAGATGAATGAGTGCTCATATCTCTTCAGGTATTCAGTTTAGAGCCCATGTTTTCTAGACTTTTTTTCTTGAATTTTCTCATTTTGCGAGAACTGAAGCGCGATCTGTTTAATTGTTAAAAACCTTTCAACAGCCAAGGCCGCATAAAATATTTTTCTATCCAAGACAACTGGTTTCAACAGACTATGCTGTCACCTTCAGGTCATAAAATGTTTTGTTGTAAAACATGTCATTTTACGGTGAATTCACGCAGAATATGTCAAGTGGATAAAGATAGCACATGTTTCACAACAAAAGGCTTTAAGACCTGAAAATGACAATACAGTCTGTTGAAAACCGGTTGTCTTAAATAAAAAAGATATCTTATGCAATCTTGGCTGATGAATGGTTTTTAACTTTTTTTTTTGTTTTGGTGTAAGGAACCTCTCCCTAAAGTTTATCGATGTTTTTTTGTTAGACGCTGTAGAGAATGCGTGAGACGTACTCGGAAGACCTGTCGCGTAGATGATGCTACAAACCCCAATCGTACGAAATACGGAAACTGCATTGAGAGAGCAGCTGTACGGCATACATAAGGAATCAAAAAATGGTTCCAATGGCTCTGAGCACTATGGGACTTAACTGTTGTGGTCATCAGTCCCCTAGAACTTAGAACCACTTAAACCTAACTAACCTAAGGACATCACACACACACCCATGCCCGAGGTAGGATTCGAACCTGCGACTGTAGCGCCTAGAACCGCTCGGCCACTCCGGCCGGCCATAAGGAATCCCTCGAAGTCTAATGTATGGTGCCCAAAGAGATTCAGATAGCATATTGTATCCTCGCTGGGCATCTTGTTGCATCCTTGGAACAATGGTGGTGGTGGTGGAGTGGGGGAGTGGGGGAAGTGGAGCGGGACGGAAAGTCCTGACATTATCTGCTAAAGTAGAATACTGTTAAAAGTGTTCTATTCTGCTTTCTGTTGTCCTGTTCGCGTACATGGCTGAGAATACCCGTTCCACCGTGGCAGTTCCCCTAAATTTTCATGTACCTTTTTTCAGTTCGTCCCATTATGCGAAAATTATAAGATGGGATGTGACCGTTCACTTGAATTTGCCCAGCAGTATACATACGGATTTAGATTATGGCCTTGCATTCCTTAGGATTAACAAAGCTGATGTACTTATCTGCGCCAGCTTAAACACATCCAATATTGGTTAAAAACAGTCTTGGTTGCAATTTTATTTTTTTATTTTTCAACGACGCGTTTCGCCTTGTTTAGGCCATCTAGAAAAGATAACCTGAAGACGCTTAAATAAGGCGAAACGCATCGTTGAAAAATAAAAAAACTAAAAACTAAAATTGCAACCAAGACTGTTTTTAACCAATACTGTTAAGCACTGGTTTGCTGTATGCCACATATGGATTGGAAGAATTTCTCTAGACACATCCTACTTGATTTATGAAGTCTAGCTGTCTACAACTTAGGGCTTTTCGTGGCATCGTAACAGCAGCTACGTTCCGGGGGCTGTGCTGTTCCAAAATCGCGAGCGTGGAACTGGGATGGGAGCCGGCTGATGACTCCGCGTTCCCACGGCGTCTCCCATTACGGGCGCACGTGCCGCCTTATCGTGGCGGACACGCGCACGCGATGACGCTGAGGCGACCTCCTGCAAGTGCTGTTCCGGCAGCGGCGGGAACTTCCTGCTGGCGCCACCGCACGCGACGCGCGCCTAGCTGTCTCAGGCGGGCTTTGCTAGCCTAGCGGAACGGGAACACCGCCCGTGGTCTGACGTTGCGAAATCGGATTCCAGTCTAACTGGTGGACTCTTACACCTGGCGACTGGGTGCCGTCTGCTCAGAAACTTTGTACCAAAGATCTTGCAGCGCAAACACTTGTGCGGGCTTAGCAATTTTATAATTTTTTTTTCCGCTCTAGGAATCACAAGCTTACTCCTGGGCTGTTCATTAACCAGATAAACCGAAAACAGATGTTGCTCACGCAAGTTGGTGTTACCATCGTGCACCGCCAAGAATCAGACGACGATAAACAAAAACTGATCCATAGCTTAGACTGAGCCTTGGGAGAGCAAGTCCTGACAAAACTCTATCATCTGGTGAGAAAAATGTATGAGACAGCCGAAATAACCTCAGATTTCAAGAAGAATATAATAATTCCAATCCCAAAGAAAGCAGGTGTTGACAGATGTGAAAATTACCGAACTATCAGTGTAATAAGTCACGGCTGCAAAATACTAACGCGAATTCTTTACAGACGAATGGAAAAACTGGTATAAGGCCGACCTCGGGGAAGATCAGTTTGGATTCCGTAGAAACGTTGGAAAACGTGAGGCAATACTGACCCTACGACTTATCTTAGAAGCTAGATTAAGAAAAGGTAAACCTACGTTTCTAGCATTTGTAGACTTGGAGAAGGCTTTTGAGAACGTTGACTGGAACACTCTCAAATTCTGAAGGTGGCAGGGGTAAAATACAGGGAGCGAAAGGCTATTTACAATTTGTACAGAAAGCAGATGGCAGTTATAAGAGTCGAGGGACATGAAAGGGAAGCAGTGGTTGCGAAGGGAGTGAGACAGGGTTGTAGCCTCTCCCCGATGTTATTCAATCTGTATATTGAGCAAGCAATAAAGGAAACAAAAGAGAAATTCGGAGGAGGTATTAAAATCCATGGAGAAGAAATAAAAAATTTAAGGTTCGCCGATGACATTGTAATTCTGTCAGAGACAGCAAAGGACTTGGAAGAGCAGTTGAACGGAATGGACAGTGTCTTGAAAGGCGGCTATAAGATGAACATCAACAAAAGCAAAACGAGGATAATGGAATGTAGTCGAGTTAACTCGGGTGATGCTGAGGGAATTAGATTAGGAAATGAGACACTTAAAGTAGTAAAGGAGTTTTGCTATTTGGGGAGCAAAATAACTGAAGTAGAGAGGATATAAAATGTAGACTGGCAATGGCAAGGAAAGAGTTTCTGAAGAAGGGAAATTTGTTAACATCGAGTATAGATTTAAGTGTCATGAAGTCGTTTCTGAGAGTATTTGTATGGAGTGTAACCATGTATGGTAGTGAAACATGGACGATAAATAGTTTGCACAAGAAGAGAATAGAAGCTTTCGAAATGTGCTGCTACAGAAGAATACTGAACATTAGATGGGTAGACCACATAACTAATGAGGAGGTATTGAATAGAATTGGGGAGAAGAGGAGTTTGTGGCACAACCTGACTAGAAGAAGGGATCGGTTGGTAGGACATGCTCTGAGGTATCAAGGGATAACAAATTAGGTATTGGAGGGCAACGTGGAGGGTAAAAATCGTAGAGGGAGACCAAGAGATGAATACACTAAGCAGACTCAGAAGGATGTAGGTTGCAGTAAGTACTGGGAGATGAAGAAGCTTGCACAGAATAGAGTAGCATGGAGAGCTGCATCAAACCGGTCTCTGGACTGAAGACCACAACAACAACAACAACAACAGCTTAGACCGAAGTTGGCAACCACTTCGCGAAGTGGGGCTAATTGTTTGCCGCCGAATTTTTCAGTCGCAAAGCAGAATATTCAGATAAAAGATCGAACGTAATACACAATTTTACAAAATCAACGAAGGTAGTGCAGTAAATACGGTATGAGTTAGCGTTGCTAGTTGCAAAACATAACTCAATTAAACCGCAGTTTAATCTCTTATTATTCCCGGTTGTTTGATTATAGCAGACAAAATTTTACACAACAAATCCGCTAAAGAAAGCAAAACAATTAAGAATTCTAACACAAGTGTAGGACGTAGAATTCATGATGTGGCACAAGATACTGTTGATCAAATAGCGGAAAATATTAAAAAGAACAAAAGATTTGTGATTCAAATCAAGGAATCTGACGCTGTGTCTGACGATACTGAGCTACTTACACATATTAGATATTTTAACATTAAAAAAGGTGCTATTGCGGATGAAATTCTAGGATGGAAAAAAATTACCAGAAAATACAAGAGGAGAGGACATTTTTTAAAATTCGCGATAATTATGAAAGATTAAATTTGTCGCGGGACTAGCGTACAAGTTTGTCTACAGATGGTACTGCTTCACTGACGGGTCGAAAAAACGGTCTCATTGTTCGTATTCGCGAAATTAACCTCAAAATAATTTGGCAACGTTGCATTATAAACAAAGAATATTTAGTAGCGAAAACAACAACTCCTGATTTACACGAAACATTGAGCAACGCTCTAAAAGTAGTCAGTTTAATAAAGCTACTTGCACTGAACTTCTGTCTTTTCAAACAAGTGTATGAGAAGATGGGACCTTCACACGCACAACTGTATTCGCACACTGAGGTGCGCTGGTTATCACGAGGAGGCCTAATGACTCATTCTTTTTTAACTGAAAAATGAAGTAAAATGTTTCCTTATAAAACTAAAATCCTCTCTGCTGAAGTGTATTGAAGATGAAGACCGGATTTTCAGACTATTTGACGCATACGTATTCAACCAATTTCACACGCTCAGTCTTCAACTCCAAGGTTGTGACAGATATATTTTTAAAGCTCATGAGAGGGTAAAGGGGTTTTATAAGACAGTTTGATTTTGTATTGACTGCATTAATAAAGCGAATATTGCAGTTTTTCCAACTGTGTTGAAAGAGAGTGGAAAAAATGAAGTTGATGGTGCTAATGGACTTTAGGGAATAGTAAAATTCCACCCACAAAAACATAAGGTTGCAGTTTTTAAAATAATTTCTAGAAATTGAGGTAGACGATAATACACAAGAATGGATTACAAATCTGTTTTGCGCCACCGCCATTAATTCTTCTAATCTTTGCTAAGATTAAAAAAAAAATATTTTGGACATGATCGTTGATAGTTAATTTGAAAATAAAATTCGAAAACATGCCAGTTTGACATTTCTGGTGCTATGCAAGCAAAGAGTGTATTGATATTAGTGACACTGCCATTAGATACCTTTTTCCATTCACTTCTACTAATTTGTGTGGTCAGGGTTCCTCTACATTGGCAGCAATCAAAACGAAACAAAGAAAACGCTTGAATCCAGAATCATCATTGATACTCGCGCTAATGGAGATTCATGCACGAATAGAGGAGTGGTTTCCAGAAAACAAGCTCAGCTATCTCAGTAACAGGTCAGAAAAATATATAAATTCTTATAAATTATTTTGTGCTTGTGCTCTCTGGAACGTAATTACTGTACTTCTTTTATTAATTTATAGTATAATCCTCCTTTTGTAGAATTTAACAAGTTAGAAATTTTATAATCTATTTTAAACATGCAGCTTTACTGTATGATTAAATGATGATGGCGTCCTCTTGGGTAAAATATTCCGGAGGTAAAATAGTCCCCCATTCGGATCTCCGGGCGGGGACTACTCAGGAGGCCGTCGTTATCAGGAGAAAGAAAACTGGCGTTCTACGGATCGAAGCGTGGAATGTCAGATCCCTTAATCGGGTAGGTAGGTTAGAAAATTTAAAAAGGGAAATGGATAGGTTAAAGTTAGATATAGTGGGAATTAGTGAAGTTCGGTGGCAGGAGGAACAAGACTTTTGGTCAGGTGAATACAGGGCTATAAATACAAAATCAAATAGGGGTAATGCAGGAGTAGGTTTAATAATGAATAAAAAAATAGGAGTCCGGGTTAGCTACTACAAACAGCATAGTGAACGCATTATTGTGGCCAAGATAGACACGAAGCCCACGCCCACTACAGTAGTACAAGTTTATATGCCAACTAGCTCTGCAGATGATGAAGAAATAGATGAAATGTATGACGAGATAAAAGAAATTATTCAGGTAGTGAAGGGAGACGAAAATTCAGTAGTCATGGGTGACTGGAATTCGTCAGTAGGAAAAGGGAGAGAAGGAAACATAGTAGGTGAATATGGATTGGGGGGAAGAAATGAAAGAGGAAGCCGCCTTGTAGAATTTTGCACAGAGCATAACTTAATCTTAACTAACACTTGGTTGAAGAATCATAAAAGAAGGTTGTATACCTGGAAGAATCCTGGAGATACTAAAAGGTATCAGATAGATTATATAATGGTAAGACAGAGATTTAGGAACCAGGTTTTAAATTGTAAGACTTTTCCAGGGGCTGATGTGGATTCTGACGACAATCTATTGGTTATGAACTGCAGATTGAAACTGAAGAAACTGCAAAAAGGTGGGAATTTAAGGAGATGGGACCTGGATAAACTGACTAAACCAGAGGTTGTACAGAGTTTCAGGGACAGCATAAGGGAACAATTGACAGGGATGGGGGAAAGAAATACAGTAGAAGACGAATGGGTAGCTCTGAGGGATAAAGTAGTGAAGGCAGCAGAGGATCAAGTAATTAAAAAGACGAGGGCTAATAGAAATCCTTGGGTAACAGAAGAAATATTGAATTTAATTGATGAAAGGAGAAAATATAAAAATGCAGTAAATGAAGCAGGCCAAAAGGAATACAAACGTCTCAAAAAGGAGATCGATAGGAAGTGCAAAATGGCTAAGTAGGGATGGCTAGAGGACAAATGTAAGGATGTAGAGGCTTGTCTCACTAGGGGCAAGATAGATACTGCCTACAGGAAAATTAAAGAGACCTTTGGAGAGAAGAGAACCACTTGTATGAATATCAAGAGCTCATATGGCAACCCAGTTCTAAGCAAAGAAGGGAAGGCAGAAAGGTGGAAGGAGTATATAGAGGGTTTATACAAGGGCAATGTACTTGAGGACAATATTATGGAAATGGAAGAGGATGTAGATAAAGACGAAATGGGAGATACGATACTGCGTGAAGAGTTTGACAGAGCACTGAAAGACCTGAGTCGAAACAAGGCCCCGGGAGTAGACAACATTCCATTAGAACTACTGATGGCCTTGGGAGAGCCAGTCATGACAAAACTCTACCATCTGGTGAGCAAGATGTATGAGACAGGCGAAATACCCTCAGACTTCAAGAAGAAATAATAATTCCAATCCCAAAGAAAGCAGGTGTTGACAGATGTGAATATTAGCGAACTATCAGTTTAATAAGTCACAGCTGCAAAATACTAACGCGAATTCTTTACAGACGAATGGAAAAACTGGTAGAAGTGGACCTCGGGGAAGATCAGTTTGGATTCCGTAGAAATGTTGGAACACGTGAGGCAATACTAACCTTACGACTTATCTTAGAAGAAAGATTAAGAAAAGGCAAACCTACGTTTCTAGCATTTGTAGACTTAGAGAAAGCTTTTGACAATGTTAACTGGAATACTCTCTTACAAATTCTGAAGGTGGCAGGGGTAAAATACAGGGAGCGAAAGGCTATTTACAATTTGTACAGAAACCAGATGGCAGTTATAAGACTCGAGGGGCAGTGGTTGGGAAAGAAGTGAGACAGGGTTGTAGCCTCTCCCCGATGTTATTCAATCTGTATCATGGAGAAGAAGTAAAAACTTTGAGGTTCGCCGACGACATTGTAATTCTGTCAGAGACAGCAAAGGACTTGGAAGAGCAGTTGAACGGAATGGACAGTGTCTTGAAAGGAGGATATAAGATGAACATCAACAAAAGCAAAACGAGGATAATGGAATGTAGTCAAATTAAATCGGGTGATGCTGAGGGAATTAGATTAGGAAATGCGACACTTAAAGTAGTAAAGGAGTTTTGCTATTTAGGGAGTAAAATAACTGATGATGGTCGAAGTAGAGAGGATATAAGATGTAGACTGGCAATGGCAAGGAAATCGTTTCTGAAGAAGAAAAATTTGTTAACATCGAGTATAGATTTAAGTGTCAGGAAGTCGTTTCTGAAAGTATTTGTATGGAGTGTAGCCATGTATGGTAGTGAAACATGGACGATAAATAGTTTGCACAAGAAGAGAATAGAAGCTTTCGAAATGTGGTGCTACAGAAGAATGCTGAAGATAAGGTGGGTAGATCACGTAACTAATGAGGAGGTATTGAATAGGATTGGGGAGAAGAGAAGTTTGTGGCACAACTTGACTAGAAGAAGGGATCGGTTGGTAGGACGTGTTTTGAGGCATCAAGGAATCACAAATTTAGCTTTGGCGGGCAGCGTGGAGGGTAAAAATCGTAGAGGGAGACCAAGAGATGAATACACTAAGCAGATTCAGAAGGTTGCAGTAAGTACTGGGAGATGAAGAAGCTTGCACAGGATAGAGTAGCATGGAGAGCTGCATCAAACCAGTCTCAGGACTGAAGACCACAACAACAACAACATTTTAAACATAGTTATATGTAGTTTGAATTAAGGATATCTTTAGGGCTAGGCGTAGGGACGAAGCCTAGGGGTTAGGGAAAAACTTACACTGTAGGTAGTTGTGTGTGTGTACGTAATATCCGCGTAAGATCTGTCACTCAGAGTCAATGTCGCCTCTTTGCTAATACTTGTAGATAATTATGGGTGCCGTTCTAAACGTTTTCGTGTTCCAGCTGTTCTGTACCACGGCCGTGTTCGAACCTGATTTCGTCGGGCTTCTGGTTCCTGCAGGATTGTGCCGAAAGAAAACTCTTCACTACTTAGCACTACTGAAATATTCAGTTTACTCCTTTCATCAGTGATTATTCTATATTTGAACAAATCTAGTTAAACAAATGAGAGATCCATTTTACAATAACATTCTGAGTAATCACGATTACATAACTCAATATTCATCGAAGCGTTTCAGGCAACGTCTACGATCAGAGCAAGTTATTTCAGTTTTCATTTGTACCGACGATTGACAACGGTGGTGACCCTGTTGTTCTGAGGAGTTGACCGCACCTTCCATAGGTGCCGCCAAAGCACCACTCTTCATCCACAGCCAATGATCTTTCCCGCATCTTGTTGCAGGTTTTGGCCACCGCGTGTGCATATATTGTCCGCATCATCTGCTCATAGAGATGCGAAGGTTCACACAGTGAATGTTTTCCCACTCATTGACGTTTCACCAAATTGTAATAGAGCACGACTACCTTTGGCTACTGCAAGAAACCACAGTTGAACATGACGTTCTAATGAATATCACATTACACTACAGGAAAATTGTCTTTGGACGTATGTGGAGATAAAAGGTTGAATACTGCTGATACAGACAAAGGCGTATTTTAGAGAGCTTGACGACTGAAAACTTTTTGGAGGGGCCGAAATAACCAGAACTTTGCCAAAACAACTATTGTGTTCACGCCCAAGATGAATGCTTATTGCATATGGTGACGTCACCGTAGCTGGGATCGCTAACACTCATTAGCCTGGTGACGATCGACTCGTTTCACGTCCTGCTGAATAAAGAAATTATCACCAGTGCCTAACCAGTAAAAGGAGGAACATTGGTGACATAATATCACTGTTACCGACTTTTCACCGAAATATAAGTTAAATTCCATATCTCTTCACAGTATCTCATGAAGGGAGGACTTTTGGTATAATTGACGACTCATCCGCTGATTGGGAACGTTAAACTTGTCTGCACCTTTGAAGTTGATCGACTGTAGCGGGCCATGTGTCGAAACAGTGTTGTACACCAACTCAACTATAGTCACAAAATTTTTAATATTGTCATATCGAAAGAATGATGAAACGTGGTGACGGTGTTAGTCCTTCTCTATGAATTCAGCCTTCAATATCTTTCATTTCGTCCAATTATGAATGACCTGGCGGAGACATTGGCTTAGAAGACTGCGTTTTGGCTGTTCATGAAACGGTCCACCACGAAAATCACCACGCCAATATCCCGGAAATGCGTGCCATACATTGGTTTCTTAATCCGAGGAAAGAGGAAATCTCTGAGTACCATGTCTGGAGAGTAGATGAGGGACAAAATGTGACAGCCCAAACATGCAGCACATTTGATTGTGTCCTGCGCAGATTGGTCTGGGGAATACTATTGGTCGTGCGATAGCGTTCTCGCTTCCCGCGCCCGGATTCCCGGGTTCGATTCCCGGCGGGGTCAGGGATTTTCTCTGCTTCGTGATGACTGGGTGTTGTGTGATGTCCTTAGTTCTAGGGGACTAATGACAATAGATGTTAAGTCCCATAGTGCTCAGAGCCATTTGAACCATTTTTGCATACTATTGAAGCAAACACACCACCTTGAACAGATTGTCGAGACACATCGCCATGAGACTCTCCCGAAAACCCTCAGATTTCAGTTGTATGCCCATGTGATGTTTTGGCCCTTACATACATAATCTGTTACCACCTCACCGTGGCAGTTCCAAAACACACCCAACAACGGCTTATCCGATAATAGTTGGATCTTCGTCATTTTCGGTGGTGGTGCATCCATATGTTTACCCAGTTGGGTTTGCTCTTTTTATCTAGCCTCATAATCATCTATGTTGATTAGACGGGCAAATAAGTCATCTGCACTGCTCTGAGACAGCTGCAACATTTCCGCTGCTGCCTCTGTTCGACACGATTTTTGAATTCGCCGAGCAGTCACAGAATTCAGCGGGTGCCGACCTTTGGCATGTTCAGATTGGTTGCAACGTGTTGAGAACAATAACTGTCGCTTTTACCACTAGCGCCGATTGTGATACGTCGGTCTTCGAGCACCGGGGACTCCTTTTGTCCTTGAGATCTGTGCTTCAGCCTCACAGAGAGAGAAGGTCTGTCACTTCGTTCTTCGTCATTCACACTTGCTTGACCACACTGTACCGCCTGCGCTACCTATAACTGTGTCCTGTGACGGTGCATTGTGGCCGTACACTTTCATCAACTCGTTATGGATCGTGGCAGCGTTGTTACCCCTCAAACGCAGGAAACTAAGTACCGCACGTTGCTCCATTTTACGAGCGGGTTGCGCCATTCTGCTTGTGCTCGTCTAGCGACGTGCTGTGGTACTGTGGCGCGGACATTTCAATGTTTAGCTGCACCGTAAACATGTGCCTGCAAAAAAAAAAAAAAAAAAAAAAAAAAAAAAAAAAAAAAAAAAAAAAAAAAAAAAAACCAACAACATCAAATAACTTGATTTTTTGAGGTCATATTTACAACTTTCTGATTACACTTTGTACTCTATTCTCCGCTTATTTTCATAATCCTCTTAACATAAAAAAATCCACACAACGATCCATTTTCGTGCCCAGTTCATATGCGCACATCTGACAGTATGTTGAAAAAAAGGGGACAATCATACGTAAGTTTTTCGGTACGCACCAGCATCATCCAAGAAAATGGGGCACAATGTTCAAATTGAAACTTATGCCTAGGGTACATTCCTAACGGCGTAATAGTTCCAAGACTAAAGATATATCATTCGAAAACAAGAAGAAATCCGAGTGGACCCTAGAAACAAAGCCGCACTGCACTAATTACAGTTATGCTAGTAGTGCACTCTGAAAGCGAAAGAATGTCGCCATTGTAAAGTCCCATGCATTGTGTTTGATGAGAAAATACCAAAAAGTTGTCGCTAACAACTCACTCCACATTGTGCATTTGTCTGCAACTAAGTGGCTGTTTTACTTACTTTCTGAATGCGGAATTGAGTTTAAGCGCTCGTAAAAGATTGTACCACTGTACGTGTGACATACTATGACAGTAAATTATAGAAGTACATTATGAAAGTGACTTTTAATGTTTGCGATACGAACCTTCAAAACGGCAGTGCGCTATTTTGTCGGATTAATTTAGAAAGCCAAAGTTATAGAAGTTATGACAAAATGAGATTGATATAACTTTGTCAACAATGTCGAACTCTTCCTTCATTCCTAAAATACATGACATTTGCATGATATTTGTATTCTGCCTATACTCAAGGTTCCATTTTCACATAAATCTCAACCAACAGGAGTGATATGAAATTATGTCCAATTTCTTCCTTAAAAGATGGAAGTTCAAAAATGTGTGAAATCTTATGGAACTTAACTGCTTAGGTCATCAGTCCCTAAGCTTACACACTACTTAACCTAAATTATCCTAAGGACAAACACACCCACGCCCGAGGGAGGACTCGAACCTCCGCTGGGACCAGCCGCACAGTCCATAACTGCAGCTCCTTAGACCGCTCGGCTTATGATTTACTTAATATCTGTAAAGGTCGAATCACCTTGTGAGCTTTCTGAATTGAGAAGGCACTAGATGACTAACTATAATTTTTAACAAATAACTAAGGAAAGTTTTTAAATGACACTACAAGACAGAGGTTGTTCCAAACATTTCAGAAAACCCATAAATTTATCGAGGAAAGCGCTGTGTACTGTGGAATTCGAATTTGGTTGCGATTTGACGTTTTCCATGAACAATAATGTCGGAGGTGAAAGTCGTGTTAACTGCCACGAAGTTGTTGTTGGTAAGGTCTGTCGTACCGCAAAGTGTAATTGTAAACGTCGTATAATATTAGTGGGCGGGAAGCCCCCTAGGGCACGATCACACAAATCGGCAAAGTTTTATAGAAATAGAGCGAAAGCCGGTGCCGGCACGTAGACATCTCATCTCCAACAGCACCCTGGATCAGCGTCTGCAGGCGAAATTGGGGATCAAACATGTTTTTCACTCAAAAGGCAATGCAGAGGGGTTTGAGAGCTAGCCCAGGCTTCTGCTGCACAGTAGGTTCATCAGGAACTCCAACTGGTAACTCGAGATGGAGTGACGTCGCACTAGCGTGCGTTAGCAGCCGCGGCTGCAGCACTCGGGTTGCGTTACTGAATTCCGCCAGTAAAGCAGATGCGTCGCGAGATCATTATTCTTATACGTGTTGGGCACAGCTGCAGAAATGAAGAGAAAGGCGCGTACGACACAGGCAGCAAGGCAGGGCTGCTTACGCGTGTGATTTGCGATCGACGCTTGCAATTCTACTGGAAGCCGCTGCCAGGGACTTAGCGCTGCTTGTTGCGATGTAGTTGCCGTGGCGGATATTTTCAGTGCCTCTCGGGCAGGTATCCAACATATTAGATGGCAGCGTTCTTGCGATGGTTCTACTCCTTCTCAATGAACAGTGAATGTTTCGAAGTGATCTCTAAACACGTCCAGTGTACGTAACAATCTTTGGGATACTTTTGTCACTTCGTGATTGGTACTTTTTGCCACATGCCGTGTATATGGAGTACTGATATGAGGCAAGACATAAAGCTAGTCAAAAATTGACTGTATCAAAGGGTTACTGTAGCACCAAACTACACGGCCATCTATAATTTAGCCACACTTTTATTTCCTGGTTGGCATTATCCCGCTCCACAAGGTCCGCAGCTGATGTAGTTTATGCTTATCTTCGGCACCCGTTTCTGTGGTAGGACCTCCTCAAAAGGAGGAATTTCTTGTTCAAATGGCTCTGAGCACTATGGGACTTAACTTCTGAGGTCATCAGTCCCCTAGAACTTAGAACTACTTAAACCTAACTAACCTAAGGACATCACACACATCCATCCCCGAGGCAGGATTCGAACCTGCGACCGGAGCGGTCACGCGGTTCCAGACTGAAGCGCCTAGAACCGCACGGCCACACCGGCCGGCGAATTTCTTGTACGCCGTCTCGTACGTGTAGTGTAAATCTCGTTTTGTCTGACTGTGATTGCGGATTTGATTACTGGTCTGTTATGTTTCTGAAGCCTCCCACACCCCCTGCCCTACACACATATTCAGATATACGTGTAGAGGATTCGAGTCATGAAGCACGTCCTACAGATATCTGAAGATAAGACAATATTGCCTTAAAATCAATAGTACATAAATGAGATAAACATAAAAATAAAATAAAAATTACAGCTGCAAAGAAATTGACTTTGGAATGAATAAATATCAGATTATAGTCCTATGGATGTTCAGTACTTTATTATTAGATTCCACGAAAAGACTGACTTTCTGTCACAGTTTTCATTATACCCAACAGGCAATTAAGGTCGAGCAACTGGAGTCAGTTGTACCGTTAACAGCCCTCGTTTAGGTACCGTCCGAAGTGATGGGTTCCCGTGACAACGGCCTGGAGTAATTTGAGCACATTCCTTACCACGCTGACGCAGTCGCTTGACGTCCTATTCTTGATGGAGAACGGGAATACAATGCTATAGTGCTTGCTACAGCTACACACCAGCTACAACTTTGCGTTACATTCCTTTGTTCACTGCCTGTATGAAGCGAGAACTTGCTCGGGCCGCGAGTTCAGTAACACCGTGAGTAGAGGATACGGCATGCCCTAAAATGAAAGAAAATATCACCAGGATTGTTAGATTTTGGATAATAGGCGGCCAAAGTTGAGTTCTGATAACACAGTTTCATCAAAAGAGCTCCTTCACCTAAGATGGCGTACCTCCTCTTAACTTCAGCCGAAAATAATCTGTTTGTATTCTTGACAATCAAATTTGAGCGCTTCCTGTCTCTCTGTGCTGTAAGACCGCCAGTTAGCGAACAACAAGTCCCATCTCCAGTATTGCCACACGCCCATCTGCCCGTGACAAAAGTTAATTTGCGTGACAGATCGGGTTTCGAACCCATTACCTTGCCTTTCGGCTGTGCTTCCTTTGATTGTACTGTCGATAAGTGCCTTACGTGCGAAAAGCAAAGAGCCGGATTGCGTCCCACTTCGGCACGCAGTGTCACAAAACTTCATGAAAGTTCGCTGCAGAGTGAAAGCCTCATTCTGGACGTAATTATTCTGGCTACATAATTTTTCTAGTAAGTTACTTTTTTTTTCTAATGAAAATGACATCATGTCATACGCTTCCAGTTACTCATTTCTCATCGTTTTTGAAATGTGTGAACAACGCAGTATAATGTTTTGACTAGAGGAAATATAAGTACTGTTCTGTTCGGCAAATGGCAGTAAGCAATGCTTTCCCTTCAGTTCATGTCACCCGTTCATCAGTTCTATTTTGTACCAATACCGTAAACTTGGAAGGTGTACGATGCCCGTTTATGAAGTTCACGAGCCAGTGTATAACCATGAATAGTAAAGAATTATAAATTTACTTTCCTTCAATTTAATATTTCAGAAATGTCATCTGACAAGACTTTCTAGTGACTGCTGTTTATACCTCTACAAGAATTTAACGTAATGGAAAAATCGGCAACAAACTCGGAATGCAGAGAAACGGTAAAATTGTAAAATTCACGAGATTTAGTCAACCTTAGCGCAGGTCACTGGGGTAACTGTAATTAACTAAGTGTCGGGAAGCGAAACGAAGTTAGTACAGAGATTCTATGTGGAAAGTTGGTTGTTTCAGTAGATGCTAGGCAACTGTGATTCATCCCAGAAAATTTTCAAGTAGTAAATGGCTGCACCACATATTTAGAAATGTTCCTCGAGTGTGTGAATACCTGTAAGGTCGGACTAATAGTAATTCTACCACGTGTTTAGCGATACGCGTAGAGTATGTGAATTCCTATAAAATTGGGCTAATATTGGACATCGTGCGTGTATAAAGAAGGATGTACGGAACGGCCCCAGGTTTAGCTCACCGAGCTTTGTGTGAGAAACTTGAATACAAGGCATCCATTGCGCCATGAAAACCAATTTAGAAATGAAACTTCCTGGCAGATTAAAACTGTGTGCCGGACCAAGACTTGAACTCGGGACCTTTGCCTTCTGCGGGCAAGTGCTCTACCAATTGAACTACCCACGCACGACTCAGAGCACGACGTTTGCAGCAGAGCTTCTGTTAAATTTGGAAGGTAGTAGGCGAAGTACTGGAAGAATTGAAGCTGTCACAGGGGTCGCGAGTCGTGCCTGGGTAGCTCAGTCGCTAGAGCCATTGCCTGCGAAATGCAAAGGTCCCGAGTTCGAGTTTCGGTCCGGCACGGATTTTTAATCTGCCAGGAAGTTTCATATCAGCGCACACTCCGCTCCAGAGTGAAATTACATTTCGACAATTTAGAAACGCTTAAGATTCGTTTTATGAGTGATGGTAAATAATTTAGTCAGAAAATAGCTCGCGTAGACACGCTAGATGTTTTAGAAGGAAATATAATACGAATATGAATAGCTACAGTAACTGCGTGAAGAAAACTGAGTACTTCGTCAAATATAAGTAGAATTAGGACATTTACGAACGAAATTAACGTTTATATTGTTAACTCTGATATAAAAATATATTCCATACATTTTTAATTTTAATGATACTTCTATAGTTTCTAAATCGAATTGCAACCCAGTTTAGTTTCTCACAAGTATAGATTCTGATGAGAAAGTTCGATTTGGCAGTTATAATACTCGCATCTGCATCTCCAGTACAGGTGATACTAATGAGATATTTTGTGAGGTACAGATACGTTTCAGGTTCCATCAACAGCCTAGTAAATTTGTAAGGTCTATTTGCTTTTACAAGTTTCATCAAATCCTAGAAACGACAAAGCAATACCTGTATTTGAATGAAATCACTTTTAATATTAATTTCAGAGTAACTGTGGTTTCATACTACGAATGCGGAACTGATCTTGGAACTCGCAGTATTACAGAAATACACGAGCTGTATCTGTCATTTTCCCGTTTCTATAACTGTTTTCCACTATGTTATTTACGATTCACCGATTCCCATAACTGGAATTAGAGGCGAATTGTCTGAATTATCTTTTCCTGGGTTGGGCGCTAGTGTGCTATGCGGACTTTCTCGTAAGAACGTACAGAGGCCTACCACAAATGTACAGCAGGAGTTTCTGTGATGCACTCTTCTACTGTACAACAGGGACGCATTGTCCCCAGTAACCGCAGTTGCTGCAAGTCTAGGTTAGCATCCATCCCTAAGAGAAATCCTCTCGTGATTGAATCCTTTGATCCAACAGTAGACGACCGTGGAAGAACAAGTAGCTCCAAAAGTAATCACTTCAACACACATTGAAAACGCAGAAAAATAGTCGCTTGGAAACTGTCCGATTTGAAATTCCATGTCCGTCAGTTATTGAGTATTGTGTGAATCGTGACAGTGAAGGTCTTTCTATTAAATACACACAGTTGAAAGTCATAGCAGGAAATTACGTTTGCTATTAGCATTGCGTGTCTTTCTTGGCATTATACTCGCACCGTCTGCCCCTGCTAAAATATTCACTTGCCTTACAGCTTCCTGTCCTGATCTACACTCACACGTCAGCTTCCTCTCCTACTTGCAGCATAACTGAACTTGGTCTCTAGCTTAATCACTGTGATACTGAACAAGTTATTAATAGAAATACAGATAGATGGAGACATTTCAAAACTGCGAAAACAAGACTCATAGAAAGATAAAAAAAAACACCGGGATTTACCAAATTGATTTACAATTTATTTTTACTATCTTTCATGGTGTACCATTTGACTTACTATTACAGTTGCAACTATGTAGTACCTTGATCTAACAGAATGTGGTAGGAAAATCACTAGAAATGTAATCCCCGCACAGCACAGCCCTGTTTGCCAACTGCTGTCATTACGTGAAAGAACAACATGGAGTGTGATCATCAAGAACGGCCCTGGGCAATATGATGTATGTGGAAAGGGGGAGGGGTTAACACTGTGGATTTTTGTTGCAGGCGATTGGTACCAGTGTGGAGAGTCTGCACCGTTACGAAAAGTACTCTTGAAACATGACAACGCTCATCCCCCTATGAATCGAAAAACCACGGCTGCCTTCCAGGGACGGTTATTCAGGGGTAACAGATAAAGTAACACTTCACCAATATCTTTCCATACTGTAATAAAAAAAATTATTTATCTTACCATGTATATTGATTTTTACTAAGCACGTATTTCCTTGTTTTGCGCTGCGCGGAACTCTCTTGTAGCAGCAAGTGCCCGATATGTCCAGGCGGAGTGAAATAGCCTTCCTTCCTCGCAGCTCAACCTCATGGGAGGGGCCACAGGCCGAACACAACTGTATGGTTGCTATAGCAACCGTGATGCCCCTGCTTGAATTTGTCTGTAGAGGGCGCATGCAGTGAGGTAGATGGAAATTTTGTTCCCGGCTATTTCCAGTTCCAGAAAGGAAGTCTGGTGCATTTACTGAAAGCACAGCCATTGTGCGATGACATCATTGAAACAAATTTACAGCGTTAAAGGACCAAGGGATTGATTTGGTGTACAAGAAACAGGTAAGTTCAGTTATTAAGGCAGGCTTGTGTAAATATAAGTATACTCTTCTTTCCTGCCAGCTCTTCACCCAACTTCTCAGCCACGAGCCGCCACTGCGCCATCGCCGAAACGTGATTCGAGGCACTGACACACCCACCGTATTCTCCTGTCTCGGCACCTTTAACTTATGTTGGCCCTCGTTGTCCTACTTTTTTGCAGTCTGTTGCATCCACCACACGATAGTTTATCGCAGTTCCTGGAAGCCTGTGCAGAGTTTTCTTCATAGCAGCGAATAGGTGGTAATCAGAAGACACTGCCACCAACGCCAGTGATTATCAGTAGCGTGTACACCTTCTTTCCACAGAAACCACGTCGTCCAGGGCTGTCCTTAATATCAGGCCCCATGGTCTCTGCTCACGTAATAATAGCAGTTGGGAAATAGGGCTGCACTGCGCAGGGATTACTCTTCTATTGATTATCCTACCACCTACGGTTAGACCAAAGTGCTACATGCTTAAAACAGTCATGATGAATCAAATTACGCACCATGAATGATGCGAAAAATTAGAGAGTAAATAATTCTGAACGTCCATCGTATATTGAATAAAACTCTCAGGCACGAAGTAGCGCTGAAGTGAGGCAAAATTTGCTTAACTGTTCCACTTATACTGATTGTTCGACCGGCAGTTGCGGCTCGATCAATTGGAGAAAATCATGCACAACAAACAATGAAATATACGAGAAATGAAGGCGAGCAAGAGAAATTTCGTCACTTGATGCCACGGTGCCAGTAGAAGTAACTGTTCCCTGAGCGGCAACATGACTCCGAGGTTCGGCTGCTTGTAGTAATTTCGAGTTATAATTGCAATACTTATTAATCTAATTGTCCCAAAGGACGAGGAACAAGATGCACAAGTGGCTTGATTGTCGAAAAACGGTAGCTTTCTCTAAACTTCTGCTGTCTTAGCACTCAGTTATGATGCTACAACATGTCGAATAAACTGTTGGTCCACGTGTCCGAGGGATTGAGTGCATTTACCGCGGAAACAGATGTTGACTAGTTATCGGAGCTTGAAAAATTGATCAAGTGAGATCCACTATCGTTCTGAGTGTTATTTAAAACCTCGGCTCCAAAACAAAACAGAGAATAGACAGAAGCCAATCTGTGTCCAAGCAGGAGTTCTGGAGGGACCTCAGTGGGACGTCTTCCCAGCTTCACCATGCGTGTGAAAGCGTTCCTGTTCCTACAAATGAAGTGAGCGTATGGCATCGTTGGCCGGGAGGCCCCTTTCGGGAAAGTTCATCCGCCAAATGCAAGTCTTATTGCAGTTGACGCGACATTGGGCGACTTGCGTGCCGGTGGTGAGGATGAAATGATGATGAGGACAACACAACACCCAGTTCACGAGCGGAAAACATCTTCAACCCGGCCCGGAATCGAAGCCGGGCCCGCTTGCACGCGAGGCAAGCACGTTACCACCCAGCTAAGCTTTAGTTTTAATTGAAGTAACCATATTGGCTATAATTAGTAACTTTGAAATTCGAAAAAGTATCGACTTGCAAAAACTCAGGTAAAAATACTCGTAGACCTACACCTATGTATCATAATTATCTATTTATCAAATGTCGGCCCTCCTGCGACATGCGTAAGATTGATATGTAAACTTTCCTACTACTAATTATTGAATATCTGAACTAAGTTTTAGTTTCAAGTGCTTCACTTTCTGTAGTCTAATTGATTCCAAGATGTTTGGATTGAAGGAGATCACTCACCGAAAAGCAGAAACGTTGAGTCGTTGATAGCAACATACAAAACAAAAAAAACTTGCTAGCTCTAGGAGTAATCCGTTTTTGAACTATAGTGAAATATACATAGATAACACACACACACACACACACACACACACACACATACACACACACGCACACACACACACACACACACACACACACGCACACGCACACAAGCACGTATACACATGCCTATGCCCCTACATGCTGGCCAGACGAAAAGTGCCAGTACTGCATTTCGGCAAGTGGACTAGGCTGTGGTGGGAATAACGTCAGTTCAGATCTATGAAGCAAGATAGAGGGGCAAAAGACAGGGAGGGGGATTATGGGTGGGTGGCTAGTGGATTGAAAGAGACAGTAACTTTGCCCACTAAGAGTACAGGTACACAGACTAGGCATGTGATTCACATTTGTGAGAGCCATTGGGTAGTGGCACAGAATGAAGATGACAGAAGGACTTGAATTGGGAGGGGTGACACGATGGACAAATGGGAAACTGTTGTGTGGAGGTTTTGGGGACCGTTGGTTATCGGTGATAGAGGCCAGGATGATTACAGGAGGGGTGGGTGTATGGGTAACTCCTGTCTGAATAGTTCAAGAGGTTGGTGGTGGAGGGAAGGACCCAGATTTCCTGGACTGTATAGCAGTCTTTGAAATTGAACATGTTATGTTCAGCTTCATGTTGCGCTCAGCTGCATATTGTGCTCAGATGCATGTTGTGCACTGGATGGTCAACTTTGGTCATGGCAACAGTTTCATCCTTGTGAAGAGCTGTGCAGTACTGTACAAGTGACCAGCTTCTGATGGGGTAGGGTAAACATGTGACAGGACTGGAGTAGTGAGCAGTGTAGGAATGGATTAGGGTGTTGTGTAGGTTGGGGGGGGGGGGGTGATGGAACACCACTTTGGAAGAGGTGGGATGGATCTTGAGTAGGAAATCCCTCATTTCAGTGCATGATGGTAGATAATCAATGCCTTGACGAAAGTGATCCTGGGTGATCCTGGGTGATGGGAGGGACACTTCTTTGTAGCTGAGTACTGGGTTTGATGGGAGATCTGGGGCAGGCATGGAACATCTGTTTGTAGACAGGCGCCTGTCAGTGAAGACCTTCATAAGATCTTCAGTGCCCATGAAGGTGGTATGTAGAGGAGAAGCTGAAAAGGACGGGAGAGAAGGTGTTGAGGTTGTGAAGAAATCCAGATAGGGTGTCTTGTCCTTGTGTGCAGATCACAAAGCTATAATCAATTAACATGAACCAGACTAGGGGTTGGTAGTTCTGGGAGGCAAGGGAGGTTTCCTATAAATGGTTCATAAACATGTTTGTGTGATGTGGGCTCAGGAGGGTCAACACACCCCATCTGCATTCCTTCACAACCTCAATACCTTCTCTCCCATTCACCTTACCTTGTCCCCCACTAACAAATGTTCCACCTTCCTGAACATTGACCTCCACCTCTCTGATGGCTCCATCCACACTTCTATCCACATTAAACCCATCAAACATCAAAAGTGCCTGCATTTTGACAGATGTCATTCCTTGCACACCAAAAAAACCCTCCCATAGAGTCTAACCACTGCTGATGTATATGCAGTGATGAGAAGACTTTTGCCCTTATGCTGAAGGTCTCTCAAAGGCCTTCAGAGGCAGGCACTACCTCCCAGACGTAGACACAAGCAGACTTTCAGTGCCATATCCCCAATCCTCCCACTATACCCAATAATCAGCTACAAGCGCCTTCCTCATCACCCAGTATCACCATGGATTGTAGCAATTGAACCACACCCTTCGCCAGAGCTTTGGTTATCTATCGTTACGTCCTGAAATGAGGAACATCCTACTCAGGACCCTTTCCACCTCTCCCAAAGTGGCATTCCATTACCTGCCCAACCTACACAACAATTCTAGTCCATCCCTACGCCACTCCTACTGCCAAACACTTGTACAGGGATCAAACCCCTGTGACAGCTCTAGGTGCAATACCTGCCCAATCCATACACCCAGCACCTCCTACTCCAGACCTGTCACAGGCTTTTCCTATCCCATTTGAGGCAGGGCCACCTGTGAAAGCAGCCATGCCATACACTCCACAGCTGCAAACACTCCACAGCTTTTAATGGTGGTAAAACTAGAAACCAGCTGTCCACCAGGATGAATGACCATTGCCAAACTGTTGCCAAGAACGAAGATGACCACCCAGCATAAAATGCTCAGCCGGTCAGTGTGACCAAGCAGTTACAGGCGCTTCAGCCTGGAACCGCGCGACTGCTACGGTCGCAGATTCGAATCCTGCCTCGGGCATGGATGTGTGTGATGTCCTTAGATTAGTTAGGTTTAAGTAGTTCTAAGTTCTAGGGGACTGACGACCTCAGATGTTAAGTCCCATAGTGCTCAGAGCCATTTGAACCATTTGATCAACATGCTCATCTTAATTGCTTCACAACCCAGGCCATCTGGGTCCTTCCCTCCATCACCAAGTTCTCTGAACTATGCAGCTGGGAGTTATCCTTACAACATATCACCTACTCTGGTGCCGGCCGTGGTGGCCGAGCAGTTCTAGGCGATACAGTCTGGAACCGCGCTACCGCTACAGTCGCAGGTTCGAATCCTGCCTCGGGCATGGATGTGTGTGATGTCCTTAGGTTAGTTAGGTTTAAGTAGTTCTAAGTTCTAGGGGACTGATGACCTCATAAGTTAAGTCCCATAGTGCTCAGGGCCATTGAACCATTTGAACCCTACTCTGGTAATCATCCTGGTCTCAATTTCCAGTAACCCACTGTCCCACGCTCTCCAACAGTTTCCCATTCCCCCATCCTCTCATCCCTTCCCAATTCATTCGCCATATTGGTGCTCTCTGCACCAACAATCGTGTATCACATGCCTAGCAGGTTGTGCACACCCCTCCCTCCTGCATTCGTAGCCGGCAAACCGGCTGTCTCCAAAAATGGTTCAAATGGCTCTGAGCACTATGGGACTCAACATCTTAGGTCATAAGTCCCCTAGAACTTAGAACTACTTAAACCTAACTAACCTAAGGACATCACACACACCCATGCCCGAGGCAGGATTCGAACCTGCGACCGTAGCAGTCCCGCGGTTCCGGACTGCAGCGCCAGAACCGCTAGACCACCGCGGCCGGCTCCGGCTGTCTCCCTCCGAGACGGTAGCCATCCGCCCGCTGTCCCTCTCCCTGAGGCCCACCTTTCTCTCTCTCCCTCTACCCACACCACCTATAACTGCCTCCACCACAACTTAGTTCACCTGCCGAAATGCAGCGCTGGTGCTTTTCGTCCAGCCGGTACCATGTGCGTTTGTGTGCGCGCGCTTGTGTATGTGTGTGTGTGTGTGTGTGTGTGTGTGTGTGTGTGTGTGATTTCTGCATGTATTTTACTCTAGCTCGAAAAAGGATTACTTTGAAAGCTAGCAAGTTTTCTCTCTTTTTGTGTGTGTCTGTCGACTACTCAACACTCATGCTTTTAGGTGAGTAGTCTCCTTTAATCCAAAAGTATTTGTATTTACGTATTATCAGAAAAAGAGTTTTATCGCCCTCATTTAAGGGCGTAAATTTACAGTAAAACGATAACGGATTATAAGCAAGTCATCTCCAAAACTTTCAGTTTCCCACCCAGTTAATTGCTACGTAAGATCCGAAGGTAGCTGCGTGGCACTTTCTCGGAAAACTTTTGAAACAGGGAGTTATGTTTTACTTGCATATTAAAGTTTACCCTTAAAGTTCCCAAAAGGTGTATTTGGAAGTGCGTCTAACAATGCTTTTGCTCTCACACAGTTTGGTACTTCAGATAGGAGAAATTTCTCTGATGGTTACTTGTGGGAGCAGTTATCGGAAGCGTTTGCTCACAGAACTGTAAGGGATGAGAGTATCGTTGAGAGCTTAGAGATTACTGTCCGTTACATTTTTCAGTCGTAAATCTAAGCGTAAAGGAATAGGCTGTGCTGGAAGAGCGTCGGGATGCAGCTTTTACTATTTATTATTGAGATTTCGGTACAGGACTTTTCAGGAGGAGTCGGAAAACATATTACTTCCCCCACATACATCTCGCGTATCGACCACGAAGGGAAAATTCGAGAAATTAGAGCCAATACAGAGGCTTACCGACAATCATTCTTCCCACGCACTATTCGCGAGTGGAACAGGGTTGGAGGGATCAGATAGTGGTACCAAAAGTACCTTCCGCCACACACCATTAGATGGTTTGCGGAGTATGATGAAGATGCAGATGTAGATGTGCGCCTTTAATACTTTTAATGGAAAAGAAAAAACACACAGACGACCGTATTGGTGTTGGATAAGAGAGTCGCCTCCCCCCATGAACCATAGACCTTGCAGTTGGTGGGAAGGCTTGCGTGCCTCAACGATACAGATAGCCGTACCGTAGGTGCCACAACGGAGGGGTATCTGTTGAGAGGCCAGACAAACGTGTGGTTCCTGAAGAGGGGCAGCAGCCTTTTCAGTAGTTGCAGGGGCAACAGTCTGGATGATTGACTGATCTGGCCATGTAACACTAACCAAAACGGCCTTGCTGTTGTGGTACTGCGAACGACTGAAAGCAAGGGGAAACTACAGCCGTAATTTTTCCCGAGGGCATGCAGCTTTACTGTACGGTTAAATGATGATGGCGTCCTCTTGGGTAAAATATTCCGGAGGTAAGATAGTCCCCCATTCGGATCTCCAGGCGGGGACTACTCAAGAGGACATCATTATCAGGAGAAAGAAAACTGGCATTCTACGGATCGGAGCGTGGAATGTCAAACCCTTAATCGGGCAGGTAGGTTACAAAATTTAAAAAGGGAAATGGATAGGTTAAAGTTGGATATAGTGGGAATTAGTGAAGTACGGTGGCAGGAGGAACAAGACATTTGGTCAGGTGAATACAGGGTTATAAATACAAAATCAAATAGGGGTAATGCAGGAGTAGGTTTAATAATGAATAAAAAAAATAGGAGTGCCGGTAAGCTACTACAAACAGCATAGTGAACGTATTATAGTGGCCAAGATAGACACGAAGCCCATGCCTACTACAGTAGTACAAGTTTATATGCCAACTAGCTCTGCAGATGACGAAGAAATTGAAGAAATGTATAATGAGATAAAAGAAATTATTCAGGAAGTGAAGGGAAACGAAAATTCAATAGTCATGGGTGACTGGAATTCGTCAGTAGGAAAAGGGAGAGAAGGAAACAGTAGGTGAATATGGATTGGGACTAAGAAATGAAAGAGGAAGCCGTCTGGTAGAATTTTGCACAGAGCATAACTTGGTTCAAGAATCATAAAAGAAGGTTGTATATATGGAAGAATCCTGGAGATACTAAAAGGTATCAGATAGATTATATAATGGTAAGACAGAGATTTAGGAACCAGGTTTTAAATTGTAGGACATTTCTAGGGGCAGATGTGGATTCTGACCACAATCTATTGGTTATGAACTGTAGATTAAAACTGAAGAAATTGCAAAAAGCTGGGAATTTAAGGAGATGGGACCTGGATAAACTGACTAAACCAGAGGTTGTACAGAGTTTCAGGGACAGCATAAGGGAACAATTGACAGGAATGGGGGAAAGAAATACAGTAGAAGACGAATGGGTAGCTCTGAGGGATTAAGTAGTGAAGGCAGCAGAGGATCAAGTAGGTAAAAAGACGAGGGCTAGTAGAAACCCTTGAGTAACAGAAGAAATATTGAATTTAATTGATGAAAGGAGAAAATATAAAAATACAGTAAATGAAGCAGGCAAAAAGGAATACAAAGGTCTCAAAAATGATATCGACAGGAAGTGCATAATGGAGAAGCAGGGATGGCTAGAGGACAAATGTAAGGATGTAGAGGCTTATCCCAATAGGGGTTAGATAGAAACAGGAAAATTAAAGAGACCTTTGGAGGAAAGAGAGTCACTTGTATGAATATCAAGAGCTTACATGGAAACCCAGTTCTAAGCAAAGAGGGGAAAGCAGAAAGGTGGAAGGAGTATATAGAGGGTCTATACAAGGGCGATGTACTTGAGGACAATATTATGGAAATGGAAGAAGATGTAGATGAAGATGAAATGGGAGATACGATACTGCGCGAAGAGTTTTACAGAGCACTGAAAGACCTGAGTCGAAACAAGGCCCCGGGACTAGACAACATTCCATTAGAACTACTGATGGCCTTGGGAGAGCCAGTCCTGACAAAACTCTACCATCTGGTGAGCAAGATGTATGAGACAGGCAAAATACCCTCAGACTTCAAGAAGAAATAATAATTCCAATCCCAAAGAAAGCAGGTGTTGACAGATGTGAAAATTACCGAACTACCTGTTTAATAAGTCACAGCTGCAAAATACTAACGCCAATTCTTTACAGACAAATGGAAAAACTGGTAGAAGCCGACCTCGAGGAAGATCAGTTTGGATTTCGCAGAAATGTTGGTGAGGCAATATTGATCTTACGACCTATCTTAGAAGAAAGATTAAGGAAAGGCAAACCTACGTTTCTAGCATTTGTAGACTTAGAGAAAGCTTTTGACAATGTTGACTGGAATACTCTCTTTCCAATTCTAAAGGTGGCAGGGGTAAAATACAGGGAGCGAAAGGCTATTTACAATTTGTACAGAAACCAGACTGCAGTTATAAAAGTTGAGGGGCATGAAAGGGAAGCAGTGGTTGGGAAGGGAGTGAGACAGGGTTGTAGCCTCTCCCGATGTTATTAAATCTGTATATTGAGCAAGCAATAAAGGAAACAAAAGAAAAATTCGGAGTAGGTATTAAAATCCATGGAGAAGAAATAAAAACTTTGAGGTTCGCCGATGACATTGTAATTCTGTCAGAGACAGCAAAGGACTTGGAAGAGCAGTTGAACGGAATGGACAGTGTCTTGAAAGGGGAATATAAGATGAACATCAACAAAAGCAAAACGAGGATAATGGAATGTAGTCGAATTAAGTCGGGTGATGCTGAGGGAATTAGATTAGGAAATGAGACACTTAAAGTAGTAAAGGAGTTTTGCTATTTGGGGAGCAAAATAACTTATGATTGTCGAAGTAGAGAGAATATAAAATGTAGACTGGCAATTGCAAGGAAAGCGTTTCTGAAGAAGAGAAATTTGTTAACATCGAGTATAGATTTAAGTATCAGTAAGTCGTTTCTGAAAGTATTTGTATGGAGTGTAGCTATGTATGGAAGTGAAACGTGGACGATAAATAGCTTAGACAAGAAGAGAATAGAAGCTTTCGAAATGTGGTGCTACGGAAGAATGCTGAAGATTAGATGGGTAGATCACATAACTAATGAGGAGGTATTGAATAGAATTGGGGAGGAGAGGAGCTTGTGTCACAACTTGACTAGAAGAAGGGATCGGTTGGTAGGACATGTCCTGAGGCATCATGGGATCACAAATTTAGCATTGGAGGGCAGCGTGGAGGGTAAAAATCGTAGAGGGAGACCAAGAGATGAATACACTAAGCAGATTCAGAAGGATGTAGGTTGCAGTAGGTACTGGGAGATGAAGGAGCTTGCACAGGATAGATTAGCATGGAGAGGTGCATCAAACCAGTCTCAGGACTGAAGACCACAACAACAAGAGAGTCGATTAGTAGCCGGTATGATTTTGGAGCACGTAGGAATCTCATTGTAGAGCTTGTGATGGAAGATCCACAACACTATAAAAATTTTACGGGAATGACAGCAGTAGAGATAGAAGAAATACTCCGTATAATTGGACACAAAATTTCCAAGCAAGACACTATTATGCGTTAATCCATTAGTGTTAAAGACAGACTGCTTCTGATACTAAGATTTCTAGCATTAGTGTTAAATGGTAAAGTAATAATTACGACGAAATAACATTACACCAGAATTTATCTTGATACCTACACTCGTTCAAAAGTCAAATGGGGCGAATGTCTAATAAATGAAGCACTTCTAGACGTACACTTATTTCAACGTTTTTTCTTGTATTGACTTAAGGAACCATTTGTAAATTTATGATGATCTGTTCTTCGATACCCAATACAATAATATAATCAATAAATACTACGTCATAAAAAATTATAGATACAGCTGTGTTACTTGAACTTAAATGACAAATCTCCGAGTTTCAAAACGATTACCTTCAAATATAACTTCACTTGTTTCTCTATGTTCCAAAACTACTTTGCCTGCTTCCTCAATTGTGGGTATTTGGTAAATTTCTTCTGCTGGTTTAGATTAGATTAGATTAGATTAGATTAATACTAGTTCCATGGATCATGAATACGATATTTCGTAATGATGTGGAACGAGTCGAATTTTCCAATACATGACATAATTAGGTTAATTTAACAACATACTTAAGTTAATATAACAACTTTATTTTTTTGTGTTTTTTGTTTTTCTTTATTTTTTATTTTTATTTTTTTAATATTTTTTTCTTTTTTTTCTTAATTTATATCTAAAAATTCCTCTATGGAGTAGAAGGAGTTGTCATTCAGAAATTCTTTTAATTTCTTCTTAAATACTTGTTGGTTATCTGTCAGACTTTTGATACTATTTGATAAGTGACCAAAGACTTTAGTGCCAGTATAATTCACCCCTTTCTGTGCCAAAGTTAGATTTAATCTTGAATAGTGAAGATCATCCTTTCTCCTAGTATTGTAGTTATGCACACTGCTATTACTTTTGAATTGGGTTTGGTTGTTAATAACAAATTTCATAAGAGAGTATATATACTGAGAAGCTACTGTGAATATCCCTAGATCCTTAAATAAATGTCTGCAGGATGATCTTGGGTGGACTCCAGCTATTATTCTGATTACACGCTTTTGTGCAATAAATACTTTATTCCTCAGTGATGAATTACCCCAAAATATGATGCCATATGAAAGCAATGAGTGAAAATAGGCGTAGTAAGCTAATTTACTAAGATGTTTATCACCAAAATTTGCAATGACCCTTATTGCATAAGTAGCTGAACTCAAACGTTTCAGCAGATCATCAATGTGTTTCTTCCAATTTAATCTCTCATCAATGGACACACCTAAAAATTTGCAATATTCTACCTTAGCTATATGCTTCTGATTAAGGTCTATATTTATTAATGGCGTCATACCATTCACTGTACGGAACTGTATGTACTGTGTCTTATCAAAATTCAGTGAGAGTCCGTTTACAAGGAACCACTTAGTAATTTTCTGAAAGACAGTATTGACAATTTCATCAGTTAATTCTTGTTTGTCAGGTGTGATTACTATACTTGTATCATCAGCAAAGAGAACTAACTTTGCCTCTTCATGAATATAGAATGGCAAGTCATTAATATATAATAAGAACAACAAAGGACCCAAGACTGACCCTTGTGGAACCCCATTCTTGATAGTTCCCCAGTTTGAGGAATGTGCTGATCTTTGCATGTTACGAGAACTACTTATTTCAACTTTCTGCACTCTTCCAGTTAGGTACGAATTAAACCATTTGTGCACTGTCCCACTCATGCCACAATACTTGAGCTTGTCTAGCAGAATTTCATGATTTACACAATCAAAAGCCTTTGAGAGATCACAAAAAATCCCAATGGGTGGTGTTCGGTTATTCAGATCATTCAAAATTTTACTGGTGAAAGCATATATGGCATTTTCTGTTGAAAAACCTTTCTGAAAACCAAACTGACATTTTGTTAGTATTTCATTTTTACAGATATGTGAAGCTACTCTTGAATACATTACTTTCTCAAAAATTTTGGTGTGTTAAACACTGCATCCATTTCAGCCAACAAAGCTTGCCTCTTATATAACGCTGACTTTTGTCGTAAAAGATAATTAAATGTGCAGCTTTGGCCTGATTCCACTTCCTGACAGCTTCCTTCATCCCCCATCATCACTCAAATCCACTTCACAGTGAGTATCCATCGCGACAGTAGTCTCAACTGCCCCGACAGTTCCGGTACATATTATAGAATGGTTAGTTGCTGTGTCTATGTGACAGGGATATCACACCACATTCATGTTAACGAAGGATCGAATCTCCTTAGTGACAATTAATATTTTTAGTTGGCAGAAGTAAAGCTGTGAGTACCGGGCGTAAGTCGTGCTTCTGTAGCTCAGTTGGTAGAGCACTTGCCCGCGAAAGGCAAAGGTCCCGAGTTCGAGTCTCGGTCGGGCACACAGTTTTAATCTGCCAGGAAGTTTCATATCAGCGCACACTCCGCTGCAGAGTGAAAATCTCATTCTGGAATATTTTTAGTTTCTTAATTCTGTATAATATGTCTATGATGTTTTATAAGTTCTTTCCTGCGTTACATTATTTAAGTCTAGAACTTTTTAAAAGGCTAGCTACTTGTGTTGCTCGTGTAGGAAGTAAAATGGCCGATTTCTTTGGGCAGGCTACAAGTTACGGCTCAAAACACCCAGTTTCTCGAGTACTTTCATTTAATGTATGCCATGAGTAAGGAAAAATAAATAACCAAGGTACGGTTGCGCAAGAACTGTGAAATACGGCACAAATCTTGGACGCATTATGGCCGCTTAACACTCACCGAGTATTCCCAGCTATGTCTACAATGTCGGTACAGTTTTTCTTGTCTAAGGACTACCGCGAGCATCTCTCGAGAGATGAGATATGGAGATTGCCGTAAACACGAGAGGTGTAACTAGCAGAGTGCGACTATCTGACATCTCTTTCCCACTATACGACACTGCTGGCGAGTTGACTCTGGGCGTTGTTTACACGGCGCATATTACACGCAAAAGCTCTCTGAGAGTGAAAAACTCTCATGTGCAAACGTAGCTTTACTTCCGTTACACAGATTAGGATTTATGAGGAAACAACTTCGTCATTCTTCCATTGCCTTTATCCTACTCTCGTAACATCAAGAAAGACAGGGTCCAGTATTCTGACTGCAGCACAGCCTATATCTGTCAGGAAGTATCGTAGCGGTGTACACCTGACCACAGAGTTAAAGGTTAATTCTGAAAATACTCCATAGCCTGTGGAAAAACAGTGCCCTTCTATATCCTTTGTCCCAGGAGTGCAAATGGCGCAAATTTTGCAGGAGAGCTTCCAAGGAGTTTGGATACAGGAGAGAAGTCCTGGAAAAATTACAGCTGTGAGGACTGGTCGTGAGTTACCCCCTCAATGCATAACGATTAGAGACCGGACTAATAAAGAAAATAGAGTTAAGATGGTGGTCTTAATATTTCAGTGTTCTACAAAATTCCCCCCGCCCCACCCCCCCCCCACCCCCTTCCATTTGAGTGCACAGTCAGAACATTCATACAGCCGTTCCCAACTGTCAGAAAACTCCTTCTTTCGGATACTGTTAAATTTGTGCGGCTCATTGGCTTCAGTGTTGGTTATGTCGTGAGAACGTTTACCATTCATGTGAATTTTTGCACTTTCTCGTTTTGTAGTAGGCTCATACTGATAACACGATGTGTCGTCACCCGTGATGATTTTTTCAGTAAAGGAATTCATTTGCATTTCAGTCAAGTCAGAGCGGGAGTCCACGTGTCTTTCTCTTTTGTTCGGGATTCAAGACGTGCAGTCCAAACTTTGCATAAACTTTTCTCTTCTTAAAAACATGTCTTGAACACTTGATTGAGAGATGTTGCTCCATTGCGATTTGTGGCATAACAGCATTGACACACGGAGGTCGCATATCCACTACTTAACACTGTCTGCTCACAACTGACTCTGACAACATACCCTGATCAGACAGAACATTATTACCAGAGACCTGCTATGGATATATAGCCGTCCAGGAGATAGCATCCTCACCTGGCGAGGAATGACTGCTAGTCAGACGCTCCCAGAGCATGTAGTACCAGAGGGAGTGCTGTGCGTGTGTAGAACGGGGAGGTGCGCGATCTATCTGAGTTTGACCGAGAGCACATTGTGATGGCATTACTTGCTGGATGTTCGAGGAGTACTGTGGTGAATGTTTTCGACACGTGGCGAAGTCAAGGTGAACCACGTACAGACGTCGCGAGGCTGCGTGGGCGCCCCTCATTGCAGATGCCGGACGGCATAGGCTGGGCAGACTGGTAAACCCGGGACAGGCGGCGAACTGTGGAGGACCTAACATCAGACTTACATGCTGGGCAGAGCACAAGTGTGTATGAGCACACAGAGCACCGAACACTCCTGACGACGGGCCTCCGCAGCCGACGACCCATGCAGGTGGCAATGTTAATACCAAGACTTCGGCACCTACGACTGAAATGGGCACATGAAAACGGTACTAGACTTTGGCGCAGTGGCAGAGTGTTGCGTGGTGCCGGCCGCGGTGGCCGAGCGGTTTTAGGCGCATCAGTCCGGAACCGCGCGACTGCTACGGTCGCAGGTTCGAATCCTGCCTCGGGCATGGCTGTGTGTGATGTCCTTAGGTTAGTTAGGTTTAAGTAGTTCTAAGTTCTAGGGGATTCATGACCTCAGATGTTAAGTCCCTTAGTGCTCAGAGCCATTTGAACCATTTTTTGTTGCGTGGCCTGATGAATCCCGATGACTACTTCATCATGCCGACGGGAGGGTGCGAATAAGTCGTCTTCCAGGGGAACACCTCCTCGATACCTGAACTACGGCACGGAGACAATCTGGCGGCGACTCCATAACACTCTGGAGAACATTTACATGGGCATCCATGGGTCCAGTGGAGCTGGTACAGGGTACCACGGCTGCCAAGGAGCATCGTTCACTGACTGACCCCTTCATGACGATCGTGTTTTCCGACAGCATTTCCATTTTTTCAACAAGATAATGCACAATGTCACAAGGCCAAGGGTGTGATGGTGTGATTCGAGGAACACAGTGGCAAGTGCCAATTGATGTGCTGGCGCCCCAGTTCTCCGCATCTGCACCCGATCGAACACATCTGGGATGTGATGGAAGGTGGCGTCAGAGCTCATCGCCGCCCTCCCCGGAGTTTACGGAAATTAGGTGACTGGTGTGAGCAGATGTGGTGTCAACTCCCTCCAGCGACCTACCAATGCCTCACTACTTCAATACTACGACGCGTCGCCGCTGTTATCCGTGCCAAAGTTTGACATACCGGCTATTAGGTAGGTCGTCGTAACGTCTGGCTGATCAGCGTACACCTGTTGTTTGCAGTTGTTAGTTCAAGCTATCACCGTAGTTACTGCGCTGACGTCCCTTATATGCCAGAAATTAAATCAGTCTCGGAAATTTTTGGACGGACGGTGGATGCTTGGATACCGCAGTCGTAAAGAGCAGTACTCGGGAAATACAATATTACGGATACGAGTTACTGCCCGGGAGCGGCCCCACATGTTGTCAAGGCTGTTTCGAATACGCTGCACAAGTTTCTCTTCACGTCCTCCATACAGTCCCGATCTCTCCCCATGCCAGTTACATATATCTGGAAACGTGGTTAAAGACATTCGTGGTGGTCGATTTGGTTCACCCAAAGAGGCGCGCGCCTTGCTATAACCATGGCCCCGTATACAAAAGCAAACATGTTTCCACGAAGTCATTGACCGTCTTATCTCACAGTGGAATAAAGGTATTAACAGTTATGACGACTACTTTTGAAATAATAAACAGTTCACATATTTTTCCACCCGTCTCTTCTTCGTTTGACTGCTCCATGTACTGCATGTTGTTTCTTTGCCGATAATCTTATTACTAAGCTATAAAATTAGTTGTGGCTTTGCCGACGTCATTGAAACAAAGTGCTGTCGGCTTTTAATGCAGGGTTGACTACTCTTACTCTTAGCAAAGCTGTTCAAAAATACAAAGACAAAAGCAGCGTGTAGTATTACATGCGTGACGAAGTACAGCGGTTACCACCAATTTCTAGCGCTTTATGCAAACCTACGTAATTTGCCATAGAACGCGCGTCTGTGTTGTTAAAGGAACATATTTTATATTATATCTTGAGCTTTCCTACAACAAAATACTCCTGATTATTGGATCGCTTCCATCATGAAACACAGTGGCCATTAAATCAACAGTGCTGCAACTAGAAGCGAAATTTATGTTCAAAATGTCTTTCTTTACTCTCTGGAGGTACCAGTTAAGCGTGGACTCTGGTTTGTTGCCAGCTTTCATACATAGCTGCCTGTTTTTCAAACGCTGTCGAGACGTGCGGAGCGCTGATGCTTTGAGTCTATACCTGCCTGCCTTGCCAAGCAATATACTGGCAGGAAAACTTGGGTGAGGCTGTTGGCGATCCCATTGGTCTCGACGTTGCGCTTTCGCTATGGAGTAAATATAGACCCCTTCTCTTCGTGGCCAGCCTTTAAAAACAGAGCTGTGACGTAAGGGAATCCGCGTCACCGATTGCGACCTGCCTGATGCTAACATCCCGACTTAGTAACAATGCGAGGCGAGACGGGCCGAGCCACGGCACGTGCCCTAGGCGACGCAAACCGGAAACGACTTTCCAAATATTCTTACTTGACGTCTTACAGGTCTCGCCCCTTTTCGTAGGCAACACTCCCATACTTCGTTTTATTGTTCTTCAGAAATCAGCGAAATTATTCGAGATATTCCATGGCAGACACGCCACTACAATGTCTCTCTTCTGTGAATCAGTCCCAAACACCATGGCTCGTCCCCCACTGACTTTTTGTGTGTGTGTTGGTAAGCATGTGACAATGTCCACTATCAACATTTTCCAAAACACGGTGCATAAAGACGGGATTTTCCAGGGGCTCATGTCTCGGATTATATTGGTGATAGAAAGGCAGCGTCAAGTGTTTTGGATGGCCTTGACCTAGTGACCATTTGTATACCCAGCAGATGGATCGTGTTACTGTAAGTATCCTACAGTACAGGGTCAATTTTTGAATATTACATACTTCTTGCAGCTTAGACAAAAGGAGCAAATCCGTTAGTTCTTTTTGCATTAGATGTGGTCTACAGTGCGCTTTAAGTGGCTTATGGAAGCACCATTTAGTTCAAGGGCGGGTGTTTTTCAGTATTTTTTCCGCCATCAGCAGTGAATGTCTAAATACTAACGCAGCAAATTGCTCAAATTTTAACGGTATATTTTCTAGGCGACTATCTAAAATCTTCCCGTTCTCAAAAATCTTTGTCGCTTATCGAGGAACATTTCAAAAACATTGTTTCCGGGCACCAAAACCAAGCCGGAGATTCCAAGACGGCTACGCACAGCAAATGACTGTAATTTTTGCGATGTATTCCTAAGATACCCATTTCGAACAGTCGGCAGTGACAGAGAGACACAAAAAGATAACGACAATAAGTTGGGGTGAATGAGTGAGTGAGAATGGGCAAATAGGAGTGGATGGTTGTGAGGGACTTACACCGACAGGCTAAACTGCTGTTGCTCAGCATCCTTCAAATTAATGTGACTCTGGCAGGTAACTCAACGCAAGTTCACTGCGTGGTCGTCAAATCTTAAATCGCTCCGGACAAACACTAGCGTACATTTGACGGGTTTTGGCTGATTTTAGAGATTGTCATTCAATCTCGTGTTCAAATTATGTAATCTTCCGCCTGTTTTCAGTCAGTATGTTATATTTCTGACTGGTGGTGGTCAGCTGGCAATCTTTGCACTGGGTACTGCTTTTCTACAAGTCTGCTGGACCTACCATTCTTTTCTAAGACTTCACCCGCTAAAAGTTTGTAGTTACCGCAACTGAAGTCATTCGTCTAGTTGTAGGCATACAACACGGCGCTTGACTTTGGCACCATTAAAGCTGCCGTTTCCTCTGTTGACGTTTCATCCACAAAAAGTCCTACATTGTATCTGACAATAACCCATTACTCCATTACCAAATTCATGCGTTAATGTCTCACACGAAAAATACTATTTTTTGGAAGGCATCATTGAAGTACTATATCGAAAACTTTATGTAACTCAAGAAACAGACACGGCAACGAGATTTAGGTTTTCACTGGTTTCCGTAAACGCGAATGCTGTGACAGCTTTGTCAAACCTGAACTTGCCCTCTGTCTCTATTGATTTCGATGTCAGCGGCAAACTAAGCCATAATCTTAAATTTTCTTTACTCTGGCTAATAAGTAAATGGGCGAACAAAAAGTTTGTTTGGGGGCATTGCTGCAGCGTATACACAACGTAGCGCGACTCTGATGCGGGTATAAGAGCACCGACTTGCAGGCAATATGGCATTCGTGTCTTTCCGACGTGCGTGCAGCTACTGTGAAACCGTGAACTGTGCCGACACTATTACCAAATGCAGGACCAACGTGGCGCTATTCGTTTCTTCTGCCAATGGAAAAAAAAGCGGTAGACATCCATAGGAGGACATGGTGTAGCGCCGGCCGCGGTGGTCTAGCGGTTCTAGGCGCTCAGTGCGGAACCGCGCGACTGCTACGGTCGCAGGTTCGAATCCTGCCTCGGGCATGGATGTGTGTGATGTCCTTAGATTAGTTAGGTTTAACTAGTTCTAAGTTCTAGGGGACTAATGACCTCAGAAGTTGAGTCCCATAGTGCTCAGAGCCATTTGAGCCACATGGTGTAGCATGCCCGTTGAAAACCACCATTATGGAAAACTGCGACAAGGTGTGCTGCTGCTTCATTGTAACGCAAATGTGGTAACGGAAGAAACTACGCCAACTCAAGTGGTTCAAATGGCTCTGAGCACTATGGGACTCAACTTCTGAGGTCATTAGTCCCCTAGAACTTAGAACTAGGTAAACCTAACTAACCTAAGGACATCACACACATCCATGCCCGAGGCAGGATTCGAACCTGCGACCGTAGCGGTCTCACGGTTCCAGACTGCAGCGCCTAGAACCGCTCGACCACAGCAGGCCGGCCCAACTCAAGTGGGAGACACTCGAGCACACGCCCTATAGTCCTGATCTCTCCCCATGCAATTATCACGCCTTAAACCCCTCAAAAGAGATCTTGAAGGCCGACGATTTCTGCTGGACGAGGATGTGCAACAGGCAGTTACGGACTTCTTCACGCAGCAGGACGAGGTGTTTTACCACAAGGGAATCTTCAACCGGGTGCGTCGGTGGGATGATTGTCTCGGTATTCATGCCGAGTTTGTCTGATTGGCATGCAGAATCTGCAATTCACGACCTCCGAACGTAATCTTTTTGATTGTCCCATATAACTCTACGAAAAAAATTATCGACTCTTTCTATTATGAGCTAAAACGTTTTGTACTTGGTTCCAAATCCTAAGTAATGAAAAAAATTGATAAATAATGCGGAAACAAATTAAATTCCCTCCCCCCCCCCCCCCCATTGTCGAAGAAGTTCAACGTAATTGCCTGCGTCAGAGACTTTCAATATGGGTCTCATACAATAAGGTCAGAGGAAAGTCACTGCTATTGGAGACTTGTTTAAAGAACAACTGAGGCATTTCACCTCGTCACAGGTTACTTTATACACGCACATAAAAAGTTTTTCTAGAAATAAACTAGAAATTTACACTCATTTTGTTTTCTGGTGTTGCTACACACGAGTAGTAAGAAATACGAGGGTTGGAACTTAAATAGTGGTAACTATTTATTCACAACCGACACATAAGAGTTACTTGTTTGCACCTGTTACTGTCCTTGAAAGTAGTCACCAGCGTTGTGTAGAACGTGATGCCAGCGATGTGGAAGGCGTAATATACCGTTAGCAGAGTCTGTTCTGTTGATGGTGCGAAAGGAGCGGTCAACTGCCTGTGGAATCTATGGAACAGGATGATCACATTCAACAGACGATCAATCACACGAGAGGGTTCCTTTATTGCTCCTTCACAAGCAGTTTAATACATTGGTACATTGTTTTTTTTTTCGCTTGCAACGCACTCAAACAGCATACACCGTCATGCACTTTGTTTTTTCTACCGTGACTTAGAGACCTGTATCAGATCTTGCTAAACCGACATTGACACGTTTCGATCCTCTGGCTCTCACAGAAAACTGAACATCCCATGGAATGAACTGTACAGCTATCACAGCACAGGCTGGTAGAAATAAAACACAGATGCGGTATTTCTCATTGACAAAAATGTGGAAGACATCGCAACATGTGGAAACTGGAAAAGTTTGCAGTATTGTAGAGTGTTTCCAACAACTATTCGAAGGTCATTACCTGTACAGTTAATCTCATCTTCCCATCGACCGGGTAGTGGATGTCTCGGTGCTCCATTTCGAAAAGCATTGTTCCTTCATTTTGCAGTCTTGTACATGATTTTAATGTTCCGTTGTTGACCATCACCGGAAGGTGCTGTTTACAACATGCATGAGGTAGCACAAACAAAAAGAGATACTGTTATCTTATTGGTGAAAGAAAAATAAAAACATGTGTAGAGTATTGCAGCATATGGAAATAGGACGAGTCTGTAGCAATGAGGAACGCTTCCAAACAACTGTCTTAAGGTGATGACCTCTACATTTAATCCCATGTTCCACAGTGACAAGTAGCAGATATCCAGTGTTCCATCAAGGTTTCCTCCATCTCAACGGAGTGGTGTCAGTCAATCATTATGCAGTAATCAACAGCATACCCAGTGGTTGGTCGGGAATGGAAAGATGGCATTGACATGGGGCGATGTACCGAAATACACACCGCAGTTGATAGAGAGACCAATTTTAGCAATTTTACCCAGAACCCGGAGAAAGCACTATCCACCACATTCTACAACCTGTGTAGAAACAGAGTCAGCTGAGTTAATGCTGTAGTAGTGTGTTTTGACCATTTGGTGGAAGTGACAACACGATGTCAAAGCTCGGCAACCCGTGTACGATTAGCATCAGTAGTAGAACAAAGTATATTCTACCCCACTCTCCATTGTTGCCAAATTTATTCAAGATCGCGGATCCACGATGGCCACAATAGATATGGCAATGTCGCAATGATGTCAAGGGGGGAAGTTCAAATTTTGGCGAGAAAATAGGCCAGTTGATCTATCTCCACTAACTTAGCCCTCTCCTCTACCCCCTTCCCTCCTCTCCCCCAGAAAATGGGGGGAAAATAGGTCACTTCGGCTACCTCCACTAAACAAGTCATCTGACTGCCACCTCTTGGCGTGAAAAAGATTCAGCCTGTGCTGGATAGGATGGATGTAAGTCTTTATTTTGCTTGCAATGTTTATTTAAACAATTTGAGGCAGTAGCTCCATGCAGTGTGTTCACCATGAGGTCAGGAGTCCAACTGACCTAGTACACAGTACCGCCACCAGAGGGCACTGTCGTCCCTCGCGTGATGTAATCCAAGTTGGTGGTCTGGAGGGGAAAAATGGCAGGCAAAGGACTCAGCCTGTTCTGGAGAGAGGAAGGACTGTATTTTATTTATTTCGGAACAATTTATGAAGGGACGAATTTGACATAGTATATTTATTACACAAATACAAAACACTCGCCATGACATACTTGAGTTCATAGTAAATAGTCTACAGACCTGCAAACTACTCGTAAATAACGCAGTACACTGATGTGCAGAGACGCAAACAACTCGTAAATTACCGAAATAATTCAGTACACAGCATACAAACATGCAAACTACTTGTAGATTACCAAAATAAGTCATGTAAAACGCTTTGCAGACACGCTTGCTAATTGTAAACTGTCGAAATAATGCATTGCACAGCCTCCACACCTGCTCACAAAACAATGCAACAGACACGAAAACAACTGGTAAATTGTCAAAAAATAATGCATGTGTAACGCTAGGCAAACGCTCAAAACGTTAAACAGCTAAAAATAATGTAGTGCACAAACACTCATTTCATGTAAAATCGCTTTACAACTATAGTCAACCGTGACATATTAGCGAATTGTCCACCCTAGAGAACTCCAAGGCCTGCATGTCAGATGGTGTGCTCATGCCGGTCCCATATGCAAGACACCTTTGGCCAGTGCACACATGTTTAACATTGCTGACGCAATGCCTCTCTACATGTAGATACTGACGTCACAAATCGCGCTATAGGAATCCGTTTCAATGCTTCCTAGAATAGCACAGGGTGCACTGTTCCTAGCGATCCTAACGGAGCATGCAAGTTTCATATAGTTGTGCAAGTGTGTTTACCTGCCTAGCGTGGCTGACACATCGCCATGAAATCTTTGCGCAGTGACCAGGACCTTTTTACTAAAATAGCCCAGAATAACATCCACTGCATTCTTCCTGATAGTCCTTCCTGGAAATCGTGACGTCCTACTGTCAACATACATGTCAGAAACGTTAAACGTTCTCACCGCTAAAAGCCTTCATCATGTCTGTGCACACTCGCAAAAACACCATTAATCATAAAATCATTCTTGTTGTTTGGAAAGAGAGCACTGTATAAGCACAAACAGGGGGAAATCAGAACAATTATGCAAACAGAATTCGAAGCACTGTCCTATAGAAGAGAAAAATGGCGGGAATTTTCGGTATCTTACAGCTACTGGTCTGTAGATGTCCTGATGCCACAGTAGCGGTTGAGTGACGGCATCCCCTCCACAGATGGATAGTCTGCTTCAACTTGTCTTTGAGCACTTGATTTCTGAGAACTTTCTGTAGATACCCTGCCTCCATCTTGTTTGAATCGGTTTGTAGATGTTCCTGTGCCCCAACATGAAGGCGTCTTGTGAATGAATGGAGCATTCTGAATGTATTTTACTGAATTTACCCTCCAAATTACTGATGCTGCCAGTGTGGAAACGCTGTCTGCCTTTTTCTTTCTGCAGGCAAGACTTTTAGCAGCAAAACTATTTTGAACAGATCGCCATTTGGCACTGACAGTTAAATCCTGCAAAAGTGCCTTACATATCGTCAAATACGGCAAGACTCTTGCTCAATTGGACTGCTCTGCCACTGAGGATGGAAGCTTGAATATCAGGGCATGAAACCGATCTCCAACCTAGCCATGTATCACTGCGTACCATGCCAATGTGGTAAACATACAATTCGTATTCTGTGCCTTACAAAATCGCTTCTTTTGCATCATGCATATAGCTATCGACCGCCTGACACTCGTACATACACCACGAAGACAGACAGCATAAGCACTAAATATTTTCCCGCAGTCGATGATCACAAGTCATCACCTTCCGGTGCGTAACCAGAGTGCCCTTGGTGAAGCGAAGTCACCCTTCGAACTGTTGCACAAAGAGGGGCTCGTTTCCCATCGGCACCCTCACTGTTTCCGCTCCCGACCTGCTTACTTGCTTGTTTCCTATACCAAACTCCATACTTTGGGATTACAGAGACATATGTAAGTTCACATGGTTTGACAGAATATCATGCAATTTTTGCGACACTTCTCGATATCAAGCACTCACCAGTATCGCTTGTTTAGCAGTATAATTTCGAAGACATAGACTGGAAATTATTTCTCTAGAAACCCGAAACTTTATCTAGGTGGGGCATGCTGTAAACCACTGACTAACTAGAAACTTGTTATGTCTGTGAAGACAATTACATGAAAACGTGGAAAAAAATATAGGACTTCAATATTTACACTCGAGAGTACTGATGTTGGTGATATAACAGCTTCCAAATCATTCTTATAATTTACAAAGTCAACTTAGGTGTTTCTCATGTCTAGAGAATCAGCAAACTTGAGTTCCACCTGTCTTTCACTTGTTAGATGCGCACAACGCAATCGATGTCCCCTCAACTAAATAAAGGCGCGAAATATGTAGAAGCAGTCAACCGGGCAATTTACATGGGAGGGAATAATGATCCAACGAAAACACATGTCCATATTGAATTTTCACAAATTTTCACGATTTCCAACACATACTAAATATTAGTACACTATTCGGCCGTCTAGAGGACGCCATGATTAAGCCAGCTACATTCCTGCAACCCAACAAACCTCTCCATTCAGACAGCTGCTACTGTTAGTGGGAAACGTGAATTATTCCCGCCACAGACCACCGGTGCTATGCGCCTCGAACGCCTAGACAGAATCATCCTACATATTTGATAGCTATACTTACAATTAAATGTTACGATTGCTATCTCAATTGAACGACATTCGTCAAAGAGCGACGTATCGGAAATACATCCTGCTGATGGCTTTGGCCCTGGAAATAGAAATATCTGTACCATTCTTATGACCTGACATAACCTTCCCTTTGCTATCATAGTAGTCCACATCAAATCCATACCTTCCTTACTACTGGACATAGTCATTTCCTTTGCACATGTCAGAACACACGTAAACATACTTTATAAGTCTGATGCTCATGGTGAACCTATAACACATCCCCTACTACTAAGTATAATTCTGCTATGATTGCTGGCGATACTAAACAATACTGAGAGAAAATCAGCAATGGATGTACATGTCTCCTAAGTTTTTCCTGCAAGTGCTACCACTGATCTTAGAAAGAGAGGTGTAATCGTCTTACAAACCACTTTATGTTAAAAAATAAAAAACACGATAGCAACCACCATATTACTATCACAGTAGGTCTTCGTTCTACAGGTGCACACAAGTATTGATGTTAAAAGCTATACTGGCTTTATAAATCGATGTATGGCATTACCTCTGAATGAATTGGTTTTTCCTTACAAATACCGTGACACTGATTCTAGACAGTGATCATGGGAGTTTATATTATCAGACCAGCAGTGTGGTTACACGTAGCCCACGATGCAACCTCGTGATAAAATCGCTGAATTTTGAAAGTGATTCAGCTAACGAATGTGGTATGAAACCAGTATTTCAAACTCACTCATGCCGCTTCTAGATATTTCACCAGCATTTGCAACATATTCTGCCTCAATGCCATGTCAGAGGTTCGATGGCATGTCGACTGGATTATAGACGAAGGTTGATTGAGAAGGATCAAAAACCATAGATAGAGGTACTCAAGGTACCCTCCGCCACACACCGTCAGAAGGCTTGCAGAGTATGCATGTAGATGTAGATATAGATGTAGATGGTGTGCTGAATGAGGTCATAAAAATGTACACAGGCTTTTCAGATCTCCAGTGTTACATTCTCCGGTAGGCATGCTATCCACAATTCTATCGATTTTTTTATGTCTGTTATGAGTAGAACTGACATAAAAAATCGATAGAATTGTGGAAAATATGTATAAATTGAAGGAATATACACTGAAATGCGGGGAAATGGAGGAAGTACTTGTGTGTCTTCTGGTTGGCGCGGAACAGTTTGTACATGGGAACAGGTATACAACAGCAAGAGGGATCTGAGAAAATATCGACATGGAAGCGAAGGGAACCAGGGAAACAGTCGCTTTTTCTTCCATTGAGGCAGCATTATACTGCATGTCTATTGAGGTAACAGTGATACACACAAGTTGACATCTGCAGACCAGTACCTGTAAGACACCGAAAATTCCCGCCATTTTTCTCTTCTGTAGGGCACAGCTTCGAATTCTGTTTACACAATTGTTCTGATCCCCCCCCCCCATCTGTGCTTATACAGTGCACTCTTTGCAAACAACAAGAATGCTTTTATGGTTAATGGTGTTTTCGTGAACCTGCACGGATATGATGAAGGCTTTTAGTGGTGAGAACGTTTAACGTTTCTGAGACATATGTTGACAGCAGGACATCACGATTTTTAGGAAGAGAACACGTGATGTGTCGTTAGGACTGTCAGGAAGAATGCAACCGGTGTTATTCTGTGCTATTTTCGTAAACAGGTCCTGGTTGCTGCATGAATATTTTGCGGCAATGCATCAGACACGCTGAGCAGGTAAGCACCCATGAACGGCTACACGCAACTCGCATGTCCCGTTAGGATCGCTAGGAAGAATGCACCCTGTGCTATTCTAGATTGCATTGGAACTCATTCCTATAGTGCAACCTGTGATGTCAGTATCCATAGGCAGAGAGGTATCGCGCCAGCAACGGTAAAAACGTGTGCACGCTCCACAGGTGTCTCGCATATGGGACCAGCATGAGCGCGTTGCCTGGCGTGCGCGTATTGGAGTTCTGTAGGGGGGGGGGGGGGGAGCAGTTCACTGATACGTCACGGTTGACTATAGTTCTAAAGCGATTTTTCATGCAATGAGCCGGCCGCGGTGGCCGAGCGGTTCTAGGCGCTTCAGTCTGGAACCCCTCGACTGCTATGGTCACAGGTTCGAATTCTGCCTCGGGCATGGATGTGTGTGATGTCCTTAGGTTAGTTAGGTTTAAGTAGTTCTAAGTCCTAGGGGACTGATGACCTCAGATGTTAAGTCTCATAGTGCTCAGAGCCATTTGAACATGCATTGAGTGTGTGTGCACTGCATTATCTTTGGCTGTTTAAGTGTTGTGACTGTGTTGAGCGTTTGAATATCGTTACACATGCGTTATTTTGTGACAATTTGCTGGTTATTTTCATGTCTGTTGCATTATTTTGTGAGCAGGTGTGGAGGCTGTGCAATGCAATTCGACTGTTTCGAGTTGTTTTCGTGTCTGTACATCAGTGTACTGCATTATTTCGGTGATTAACGAGTAGTTTGCAGATCTGTAGGCTGTGCAGTGCGTTATTTCGACAGTTTACAATTAGCAAGCATGTCTGCAAAGCATTTTACGTGTATTATTTCGGTGATCTACGAGTAGTTTACACGTCTGTATGCTGTTTACTGCATTAGTTCAGTGATTTATGAGTTGTTTGTGTCTCTGCACATCAGTGTACTGCATTATTTACAAGTAGTTTTCAGGTCTGTAGACTATTTACTGCTACCTCAAGCACATCAGGGTGAATGTTTTGTAAACATACTATGTCAAGTCCATCCTTAAATAAATTGTTCTGAGATAAATAAAGTACAGTCCTTCCTCTCTCTAGCAGCCCAGAGAAGGCTGAGTCCTTTTCCCGTCATTTTTCCCCTCTTGACTGTCATCTTAGATTATGTCATGGGAGGGACGACAGCCCTCTGGTGGCAGTACTGTGTACTAGGTCAGTTGGACTCCTGACCTCATGGTAAACACACTGGATGGAGCTACTGCCTCAAATTGTTTACATAAACACTGCATGCAAAATACCATAGAATTCCTATCCAGCACAGACTGCGTCCACTTCCCACCAATTCCTAGGAAGAGGTGACAGTTGGTTTACTTAGGTTAGTGGAGGTAGCCCAAATGAACTATTTTCCTGCCATTTTCTAGGTTAGTGGATGTAGCTGTGGTGTGTTGCATTGTGCTGCTGGAATTTTAACTACTGTCATTTACGTGGAGGGGGGGAGGGGAAAGGAGCGAGGGTTAAATTAATGGAGGTAGACCAACTGGCCTATTTTCCCGCCAAAATTTGAACTTCCCGCCATGACGCCATTGCGACATTGCCATATCTATCGCCACCATCTTGGATCCTCCATCTTGCATAAATTTCACAATAATGGAGAAGTGTGTAGAACATACTTTGTTCTACTACTGACGCTGACCTTACACATCGTACACAGGTGGCGGAGCTATGACAAGTTCCCACTTCCACAGAGTTGTCAAAACACACTCCTATAGCATTAATTCAGCTCACTCAGTTTCTACAAAGGTTGTAGAATGTGGTGGATATTGCTTTCTCCGAGTTCTGGGTAAAATTGCTAAAACTGATCTCGTTATCAACTGCGGTGTTTATTGCAGTACATCGCTCCACATCAATGGCATCTTTCCAATCCCAACCATCCGAAGGGTATGCTGTTGATTACTGCATAATGATTGACTGACACCACTCCGTTGAGATGGAGGAAACCTTGATGGAACACTGGATATCTGCTACTTGTCACTGTGGAACATGGGATTAAATGTAGAGGTCATCACCTTAAGACAGTTGTTTGGAAGCGTTCCTCATTGCTACAGACTCGTCCTATTTCCATATGCTGCAATACTCTACACATGTTTTTATTTTTCTTTCTCCAATAAGATAACAGTATCTCTTTTTATTTGTGCTACCTCATGCATGTTGTAAACAGCACCTTCCGGTGATGGTCAACACTGGAACATTAATCATGTACAAGACTGCAAAATGAAGGAACAATGCTTTTCGAAATGGAGCTCTGAGACATCCACTACCCTGTCGATGGGAAGGTGAGATTAACTGTACAGGTAATGACCTTCGAATAGTTGTTGGAAAAACTCTACAATACTGCAGACTTTTCCAGTTTCCATATGTCGTGATGTCTTCCACATGTTTCTCAATGAGAAACACTGCATCTGTGTTTTATTTCTACCAGCCTGCGCTGTGGTAGCTGTACAGTTTATGCCAAGCGATGTTCAGTTTTCTGTGAGAGCCAGAGGATCAAAACGTGTTAATGTCGCTTTCGCGGCAGTTGACACAGGTCTCTAAGTCACGGTAGAAAAAACAAAGTGTATGGCGGTGTATGCTGATTGAGTGTATTGCAAGCGAAAAAAAACAATGTATTTAACTGCTTGTGAAGGAGCAACAACGGAATCCTCTCGTGTGATTGATCGTCTGTTGAATGTGGTCATCCTACAGTACAGTTGATGAAACCTTACACCGGTCTGTGGAAGCGACTTTCATCACGAACAACCTGCTCCAATGAACCAATAACTGTATATTTAATAGGATCGCCACATATGTTTGGGTGATAGACATGAATGCACCCTAAGAGATACAGATCTCCTACGGACTACCTGTATGTAGTTTGGAGATGTGTCGCAAAATCTTCGTCCTTCCTCCATGCCATGTATGATATGTAGTCTTCCTAATTTTCCCAACAAGAAACACCACTGTAACTGCTCGTACTATCTCTTCTACTACCTTGTGTTGCAGGGGAAAGCTTCGTTTGGCGCTGGCTTTACACACTGTACACGGTTGGCGGAGCTATGACACCATGATCCCATTTTCACCAAGTGGTCAAAACGCGCTGGTTTTCTTGGTGTATGGGTTCTTTAGCAGATAGGTTCGGAAATAAAAGGTGACTCGTTTCGAGATACGAGAGTGGCACAAATATGATTCATCAGTGGCTGTAATCATTAAAAGACGCCTCTACATGATCCAACGCAAATATGTTGTTGAATGGATAGACTTAATTCCAAATTGCGGACAGCACTTCAGACAGCATTTCTGCCTGAAAGCGTAATACTAACAGCGACCAAGTGTGCCTGTAGACTCAATACTGCCTTTTATGCAGGGTGATGGTAACATAGGCGTTATTATAGTGTTTGTAACACCGCAGTTCTCACGCGAAATGTAAACTGTGGGTTGTAGAATCCCTCTGTGGTGAGCTTCAAATGTCATATCTCAATAGTGTTCCTCGAAAACAATATTACGTTCCTTCCATGGATTCCCAGTTGTCTTACTTGGCAAATGTAATCTGACTGCTGAAAAAAAAAATTATTCGCCATACATAGGTCCTCTCATGATGAATTTAATTAATTAGCCTATCAAAGTGATATCAATAACGTGCCGTCTGGGGGGGGGGGGGAGATGGGGCTGAGGCACACATGCAGCTGAGAAAACAAGTGACATTATCCGTTGGCAGGTGTGGGCGTGTTTAGCAGTGGGGGTGGGTCGAGCTGGGTGGGGGCAGTATGATTAATTGATCAATTATATATCAAAATTGGGCTACAAACACCCTTATACTACTACTTTGGTTCACCTCTTACTTTAGCAACAGACAGCAACAGGTCATTATTGACAATGTTGAGAATGGCTGTGATGTGGGGTCTGAGTGGGGTACAGCCAAGGGGGGGTGTGCCGCAGGGATCAGTGTTGGAGCCATTCCTGTTTCTTATTTATATAAATGATATGCCCTCTAGTACTATGGGTAACTCTAAAATATTTCTGTTTGCTGATGACACTAGCTTTGTAGTAAAGGATGTTGTGGGCAGCATTGTCCCGGTTTCAAATAGTGCAGTTCACGACGTTAGTTCATGGCTTGTAGAAAATAAACTAACGCTAAATCACTGTATGACACAGTTTTACAGTTTATAACACACAATTCAACAAAACCTGATGTTTTAATGTCACAGAATGGACATATGATCAGTGAGACTGAACAATTCAGATTTCTAGGTGTTCATATAGAAATTAAACTGTCGTGGAAACCCCAGGTTCAGGGTCTTGTTGAAAGACTTAATGCTGCCATTTTTTCTATTGGAATGGTATCGACACGAAAATTAGTGTACTTTGCTTATTTTCATTCGCTTATGTCGTATGATATTATATTTTGGGGCATCTCTTCTCGTTCTACAAGGATATTTTTGGCTCAGAAACGGGCGGTGTAAGTTCACGAACCTCTTGTCGATTCCTGTTCACGAGTCTGGGTATTTTGACATTGGCCTCTCAATGTATATTTTCCTTACTGTCATTTCTTGTTAACAATATTAGGCTCATTCCCAAGAAAAAGCAGCTTTCACTCAGTTAATACTCGGCAGAAACCAAACCTGCATTTGGATCGGACTTCCTTAACTCTTATGCAGAAAGGTGTGGAGTATCAGAAGAGATTCTCTCTGGTTTCGAGCGGCTAACAGAAGTGGTAAAGGCTGCCAGTCATGCTTGCAAGATGAAAGCAGAGCTGACCATTTACAGCACAGTCGACAGGACCGATTGCGGACCTGGGCTACAGAGCCGAGTGGAGTGTCTGAATCAGAGGCTCAGATGGTACTGCGACCGTGTAGGGTGCAGATTCCTCGACTTGCGGCGTGGTTCGGTTTCGGGTTCCGCTGAATAGGTGTCCACTATACACAGAAGGCGGCTACACGGGTAGCAGGGGCTGTGTGGCGTGGACTGGGCGGTTTTTTGGTTAGAGGGTCTCGGGAAAACACAAGAAAGGCTTCAGTCACAAAGGGCGCAGGCCGAACACAGGAAGAACGCAGATACAGTGACCATTGGTATAACACTTGTAAATTGTCGTAGCTGTGATGTGAAAGTACCAGAGCTCCAAGCGCTAATAGAAAGCACTGATGCTCAAATCGTTAAAGGCACTGAAAGCTGGCTAAAGCCGGAGGTAAGCTCACCAGAAATTTTTGAGAAGAACCTAACGATGTTCCGAAAGGATAGGCTAAACACGGTTGGCGGCGGTGTGTTTGCTGTTGTTAGAAGTAGTTTAACTTGCCGCGAAATTGAAGTAGATTCTTCCTGTGAGTTAGCATGGGCAGAGGTCATTGTTGGCAATAAAATAATAATAGGAGCCTTTTACGACCTCCCAATTCAGATGATACAGTTGCTGAAAGGTTCAAAGAAAACTTGAGTCTGATTTCGAACACGTACCCGACTCAAACGATAATAGTTGGTGGTGACTTTCATTTACCCTCGATATGTTGGCGAATATGCATGTTTAATTCCGGAGGTACGCATAAAATGTCACCCGAAATTGTGCTAAACGCATTCTCTGAAAGTTATTTCGAGCAGTTAGTTCATGAGTCCACGCGAATAGTAAACGGTTGTAAAAACACACTTGACCTCTTAGCAACAAATAACCCTGAGTTAATAACGAGCATCAAAACCGATACAGGGATTAGTGAACACAGGGTTTTCGTAGCGAGATTGAATATTGTAATCTCCAAATCCTCCAAAAATAAACGAAAAACATACCTGTTCAAAAGCAGATAAAAATTCACTTGACGCCTTCCTTAGAGACAACCTCCACTCATTCCAAATTAATAATATAAGCGTAGACCATATGTGGCTTGAATCAAAGAAATAGTATCGACAGCAATTGAGAGATTTATACCAAATAAATTAACAAACGACGGAGCTGATCCTCCTTGGTGCACAAAACGGGTTAGAACACTTGCAGAAACAACGAAACAAACATGCCAAATTTAAGGAGACGCAAAATCCCCAAGATTGGTGATCTTTTACAGAAGCTCGAAATTAAGCGCGGACTTCAATGCGAGATGCTTATAACAGTTCCCACAACGAAACTTTGTCTCGAAACCTTGCAAAAAATCTAAAGAGATTCTGGTCGTATGTGAAGTATGTTAGCGGCAAGAAACAATCAGACTTCTCTGCGCGATAGCAATGGAGATACTATCGAAGACAGTGGTGCCAAAGCAGAGTTACTAAACACAGCCTTCCGAAATGCCTTCACAAAAGAAGACGAAGTAACTGCCTACATGAGTAACGTAGAAGTAAATATCCTCGGAGTAGTGAAGTAACTTAAATCACCTAATAAAAGCAAGCTCCATACTTAACAATCACATACAACCGTTCGCTCGACGAAAGATCCGTACCCAAGGACTGGAAAGTTGCACAGGTCACACCAGTATTCAAGGAAGGTAGTCGGAGTGAGTAATCCACTAAATTACAGGCCCATATCGTTAACGTCGATATGCAGCAGGATTTTGAATCACATATTGTGATCAAACATTATGAATTACCTCGAAGAAAACGGTCTATTGACACACAGTCAACATGGGTTTAGAAAATATCGTTCCTGTGAAACACAACTAGCTCTTTATTCACATGAAGTGTTGAGTGCTATTGACAAGGGATTTCAGATCGATTCCGTATTTCTGGATTTCCGGAAGGCTTTTGACACTGTACCATACAAGCGGCTTGTAGTGAAATTGCATGCTTATGGAATATCGTCTCAGTTATGTGACTGGATTTGTGATTACACGATAAATCAGTCTAATCTAAAAGTCGTAAATCCAACTAAATACCTAGGAACTACAATTACGAACAACTTAAATTGGAAGGAACACATAGAAAATATTGTGGGGAAGGCAAACCAAAGACTGCGTTTTATTGACAGGACAATTAGAAAATGTAACAGATCTACTAAGGAGACTGCCTACACTACGCTTGTCCGTCCTCTTTTAGAATACTGCTTCGCGGTGCGGGATCCTTACCAGATAGGACTGACGGAGTACATCGAAAAGGTTCAAAAAGGGCAGCACGTTTTGTATTATCGCGAAATATGGGAGACAATGTCACAGAATTGATACAGGATTTGGGCTGGACATCATTAAAAGAAAGGAGTTTTTCGTTGCAACGGAATCTTCTCATGAAATTCCAATCACTAACTTTCTTCTCCGAATGCGAAAATATTTTGTTGACACCGACCTACATAGGAAGCAACGATCACCACGGTAAAATAAGGGAAATCAGAGCTCGTGCGGAAAGATATAGGTGTTCGTTCTTTCAGCGCGCTATACGAGATTGGAATGATAGAGAATTGTGAAGGTGGTTCGATGAACCCTCTGCCAGGCACTTAAATTTGATTTGCAGAGTATCCATGTAGATGTAGATGTAGACATCCATTTTCATTAAGCTTCCGCTCGAATTATAAAATCTTAGCAGTAATCCAAGCGCTTTCAAATCGAAACTGAAGAGTTTTCTCATGGGTCACTCCTTGTGTTCTGTAGAGGAGTTCCTTGAAAAATTAAGCTGATTCTTGTTGTATTGTTGATTTCGTTTACCTACACTTATGGACTGACTTTTTTCGGGTGCATAAACACTTTATTTTAATCTGTTATTACATTTATGTAGTAATTTCATGGAGCGGTTCTAGGCGCTTCAGCCTGGAACCGCGCGACCGCTACGGTCGCAGGTTCGAATCCTGCCTTGGGCATGGATGTGTGTGATGTCCTTAGGCTAGTTAGGTTTACGTAGTTCTAAGTTCTAGGGGACTGATGACTGATGACCTAAGATGTTAAGTCCCATAATGCTCAGAGCCATTTGAACCATTTGTAATTTCATGTACTGTCATGTTCCATGACCTTGTAGATTTGCTCCTCAATTTGGTCCTACGGAACTTAACGTGTAAATAAATAAATAAAGAATACGACGACTGGGTCCGTAGCACCTTACAACAACTGTGCACGGGAGAGATCCCAAGATCCCTTCACGATACCTCACAGCAGTAAAATCTTGCTGATTCACCCGTACAATTTCATGAAGAGGTGTTCGAGTGGTCAATATAATTCATGGCACACCATTAGGGATCCTCCTCGATATCGGTGCCTTTCCAAAAGTTTGGGTACCGTAGTCGTGTTCCACGTGCTCTCCAGACCAAATCGGGACTTATATGTGAAAAGAACACTGGCCCACCATTTGACCATGTTGATGGCTCCACTCTAGAATTCCCTTCTGTGAAGGCGCGCCTGAGGTAAACGGACAGCAGGTCTCCAATAATGAAGGCCACTCTGCTGAAACCTTCTGTACACCGTTTGCCTCGATACAACATGTTCTGAGGACGCTGCGAGGTCAGAAGCCACTTTCGGTGAAGTGCTAAGGCGGTACCGTCGTGCCTTACAGCCAAATAACGGTTCACGCTTTATGATGGCACACGTGGTCGGCCCTGTCCTGGTCTCCGTGATACAGTTTCGGTATCCAGAAAGTTTCGCCTCATCCTATAAACAACAGAACGATTCACAGTTTGCGACTCACCCCGTCCATTCTTCCTATGGCCCTAGACAGCAGAGAGTCTGTAGGCGTCTTCTCAAACACTCTGTTCAGTCTGTGACTTTGTACACAGCGATTGTGGATGCGGAACTACCATGCAAACACTGACCCACTTGATAGGTGCCCTGACGTCATTGCTGACGAGGTTATCCGTTAATCGGAATGCCATCTTCCGTGCAGAACATGATCGTAACGACATCTGTTGAGAGTTTGTTTGACTTGTCGTAAATTAGACACAATGTAACATCAATTTTCGACCTATTTCGTATCTGTATCGATATTTCTATGTCAATTTGTAGTGTTGCTTATGTAGAGTGTTGTATCTCTCATGGAAATTCTTTGACTATGTATACATATTTTTGTTGTGTGAACCTTTTGACGACGTTGTTTGAACTGTGCTTGTGGATTTAAATAACTACTGGAACGATTGTTATATAATGTACTGTAGATGACTTGGTTCATAGTTAGAGAACGTAGGGTTGAATGTAAAAGATATGGGGAAGCCCGGCAGCTACGGAAGTAGCCTGGCGAAGTGGAAAAAGTACGGTTGGCGCGCAAGTGGCAACTTGACCTTTGTGACAGGTAAGGAGTCTATGGTGAGCAGTGCCGTGGTTGACATCTCGCTAGCAGTAGCGGATCATTGTGGCACATATTGTTGAAGTTCGGAGGCCAGAGGAGCTTAAGAGCAGTATTTATAGGCCTCGAATGACTATTATCATGGAATGGTTTTTGCCCCTGTAAAAATATAATTCCGCCGCCAAGAAGATGTGTAACAGGGCAAGGTCAACCGTACTGTTATGGCTGCATTGCCACCATGTTAACAGCCACTGCAAATTACGACGCGAGCACCACCAGCTTTCCACTAAATTGTTTATATTTGCCACTCTGTAAATGGACCAGATATATGTGAAATTTGGTTGATTTTGATAATAATCATGGTGTTGCTAAAAACTCTATCTTACACCCGTGATTATCTCAAATCACAAACCTGGACAGGAATCCTGTCCTAGTGAATTTAATTCCGAGTGTCCTAATTTATTATGGAAAGACTTATTCAGTCGCTGTAAAAATAGTTGCGAATGCTTTCTAATGTGTGGAGTTAAAATGTTTAAAGTTCAGTTTTATAGTTTGAGAAATATTCCACTTCCAGTACATTTTTAAATAAATTTGTAGTCATTTTCTTAAATAATTTGCCTTACTTCAAAAGCTGCCTGATAATAGTAAATTTGTTAGTTAAAAGAACAATAATATTGATCTGGAGTGAAAAAGATTATTAATTGTTGCATTTATGCTTTTTGATCATAATTACAGAGTTTTACCAGTGTTTCATTTCATGACAAAGTGTTTGAGCTTGAATTTAATGTTGTGTTGGCATTTGCACAGTCAACTATATTTTGAGTAGGTTAAAAGACTGCTTATCAAAGCACATTTATTATTTAAATAGTTGTAGTTTGTTGTGCTTTACTTAATTAATACTTATTGATGATAATACTTACCATTTCTCATACATAATTTTGTAGTTTTGTTAATGAACATGGTTCTTCAAGCCATGAAAGTTTAAGGGCAGTCATATGCTAGGCTAGTCAGTTAATGAAGCAAAGCAAAAGCTCCTTCAAACCCAGCGTAGTTAGATTTGCAATCAGTTTAATTGCCTCAAACTGAACTTAAAAAATAAATATTTACTATGTTAGCTATTCTATTGCAGGTTGGTTAATGCACAGGCTTAGAGACCCTGTACTAAGCAATGATGTTATAAAGTATGATCATTAACAGACCCCCCGATTCAAGTCAGAATCACTTCATGCTCTTCCCACTTCAGTATTGCTATTATTTTCATGTGAGTTGGTGATTAGTTTCATAAACTGCTGCATCTAGTCCATTTAAGCTACTTGTTGTTGAGAGGCATGTGTTACTGTTTGCTATCTCATTGGCCATTTATTTGTCTGACTTCCAAGTTAGTAGTAGATCTGCAAGGTTAGGTTAATGTGTTGTAGTGTGAACAGATAGAAAAAAAGAGTTTAGTGTGTGTGTGAGGGAAGTTAGTTTAGCCTTAGCACTGCCTTCTGCTTTATTATATTGCTTGACACAAGAATGCCTAATTACGCTGTTGACCGATATTAATACATAATGTTACAACTTGCTTTTGTGCTGGGAGAACGTCTGTTCCTAGCCTACTTGTTTACTGTAGTTTATGTCTGATTGTTCTGTTCCCATCAGGTCAACTCACGCTCACAACCTTCTCAAAAATTCCTCACAGAGGTTTAACTTAGCATCGATTGCTCTCTAAGGTGGTCGGTGTAACCGTTACAACAGGATAGGGAAATATCAGTTTGTTGCTTTAACTTTGGAACCCACGCAATATATTGTGAATGCAGATAGATGACTGTGGAGTACGTCCATTCGGTCATATACCTCAAAATATACCAAATGTTCCGTACTTTCAACGCCAGCCAATGACACAGCAAAAGGCTTCCCAATTACTGTACCATCGCTACATCACCACTCCACTATCTTGCAAGTACCACACACTAGATTGCGAATGGAGATAGATGACTGTGCAGTACGTACATTCAGCCATATATACCAAAGTATACCAGACAGAGTCTTATACCAATGCAATTTGGTTATCTACGTATTTCCAGTACATTCTGTTGTATGTGCAGCTTTTGTCAGGGTCGATACTGCTCACCACTCAGCCATGCTCCTCGGGGACACATTGTACTGAAGACTCGCCAACCAGATGATCGGCTGTAGGCTGACCCGGTGGCTGTGGTCAGAATAGGTAGTGAGCTGCCTGTATTCCAAGTGGTGGGCGTTAGGAAAAGCGATCTGAATAGTTCTCTGGAATTTTGTTGTTGTTCTGGGGGGGAGAGGGGGGGGGGAATTCAGTCTTTCTGAAAAATACATTTAACAGATTTCATGAAGTGTCTTGTTCTTGTTTCTTGCCTATCTGTGACTGATTTCCTCAGACTGGAAACAGTATATCAAAGCCATCAGGAGGATCTCTTTGTTTGTGGACCAGCAGTGACAAGACAGAACAAGCCTCTATCCCTACTTGCGGTGAGGAGAGGGAGGGATGAACGGTGGTAGGGTGGGAGGGGGTACGAATGGTACTAATGGCTCTGAGCACTATGGGACTCAACTGCTGTGGTCATAAGTCCCCTAGAACTTAGAACTGCTTAAACCTAACTAACCTAAGGACAGCACACAACACCCAGCCATCACGAGGCAGAGAAAATCCCTGACCCCGCCGGGAATCGAACCCGGGAACCCGGGCGTGGGAAGCGAGAACGCTACCGCACGACCACGAGATGCGGGCGGGAGGGGGTAAGACAGCCTCCAAGTTGGTTAGTTCGTGACTGCCCATCACGGAGGACAACGTTGCAACAGTCACCCCTCGGAAACCTTCTGGGATGGGTTTCAGCTGTAGTTGTGTTATTATGATGATTTTTTTTTTCCCAATCCGCAATACAATTGTTACATTATGTCTCATTGATTACGAGTGGTAGTTTTTTTCAAGACAATTTCGGTGCGTAATTAGAACAGTGAAGCATTTTCCATCAGTTGCGGTATCGTGTATTGGTCTCGATTACCTGGGCTGCGGGGTGATTGTAGACCAATGGAGGGTGAGGTGTCTGTCGCGAACTCTGATGTCAAACAACGATAGATACAGTCGTCAGCTGTATGCTTATAGGTAATACATTTATTAAACTCCTCTCTATCCAACACTAGCATCTCATCAGTTGAACGTATTTCCCACCAAAAAAATAAAGATAGTACTTTCCACTTCAGCTTTTTTTTTTGCCGACTTGTAGGTGAAAGGTGGAGTTTGAATACGTCTGCCACTAGTTTCGAATGGTATTGTGAAATTTTTTCCCAGCAAGATATCACCAGTTGTATGGTATCATCCATTTTTGTGTTATGATTTTAGGCACTCCTTATGTGGCGCTATGCATATACGAGGCGTGATTTTTAAGTAAGTATCGTTTTGAAATTAAAAAAAGACATGCTAAGATATCACAATAATTTTATTTTTACATGAAAGCCTGTACCTTAATCTACGCACTGATGCCATTACAGTCTGATTCGTCCGGTTGGAGTGACCGCTCGGTTCTAGGCGCTACAGTCTGGAACCACGCGACCGTTACGGTCGCAGGTTCGAATCCCGCCGGGTATGGATGTGTGTGATGTCCTTAGGTTAGTTAGGTTTAAGTAGTTCTAAGTTCTAGGGGCCTGATGACCTCAGAAGTTAAGTCCCAATGTGCTCAGAGCCATTTGAACCATTTGAAGAGACTGATTCTTCCTTGTTTACGTTGTGTACTGAGTGTTTAAGATGCCTCCGATAACCGTGAGTCCCGCCGACTGTGAAGTACGGGCTGTTATAAGATTTCTTAATGCTAAAGGCCTAAAAGCGATCGATATTCATTGTGAGATCTGTGCTGTTTACGGAGAAAATGAGTGATGCAATGGTAAGAAAGTGGGTGAGAGCATTTAAAGACGGCCGCACAAACATGCATGATGAAGAACGGAGTGGGCGTCCTTCAGTCGTTAATGAAAGTTTGGTGCAGGAAGTGGACAATAAGGTGAGAGGAAACAGACGCTTTACGATTTCCTCCTTGCGAGATGACTTTCCTAATGTTTCTCGTTGTATTTTGTATGGCACTGTGACCGAGCACTTGAATTACTGAAAATTGTGCGCACGTTGAGTACCGAAAATGTTGACGGATGTGCACAAAACCAAACGTTTCGACAGTGCATTGACTTTACTTGAGCGGTACCACAACGACGGCGATTTCTTAAGCCAAATTGCTACGAGCAATGAAACATGGGTGGCCTACGTCACACCAGAATCAAAGCAACAGTCCATGGAAGTTGAGCAAAAAATGGTTCAAATGGCTCTGAGCACTATGGGACTCAACTGCTGAGGTCATTAGTCCCCTAGAACTTAGAACTAGTTAAACCTAACTAACCTAAGGACATCACAAACATCCATGCCCGAGGCAGGATTCGAACCTGCGACCGTAGCGGTCTTGCGGTTCCAGACTGCAGCGCCTTTAACCGCACGGCCACTTCGGCCGGCGAAGTTGAGCAAGGGCATCGTTTTGCTGCAAGACAATGACCGTCCGAATGTGGCGAATCAGACCAAAGATCTCATCACATCTTTTCGATGGGAAACTCTCGATCATCGTCCGTACAGCCCCGATCTTGCGCCCAGTGACTACCATCTGTTCCTGCACTTGAAGAAACACCTGGACGGTCAGCTTCTTCAAGACGATGACGAAGTCAAAACAGTGGTGATGCAATGTTTAACAAGTCAAGCGGCAGACTTCTATGATTAGGGTATTCAAAAACTGGTATAACGTTATGACAAGTGCCTCAATATTGACGGAAATTATGTAGAAAAGTAGATGAGGGTACATGCTTTTATGTAAAACTAAAATTATTGAGATATCTTAGCACGTCTTTTTTTAATTTCAAAACGGTACTTATTTAAAAAACACGGCTCGTAGTTATGTAATTAGGCCCAATCTATATGACTATTTACGTGATTAGGATCGATATTCAGTTTCCCAACCAAAATAAATAAAATACACTAACTTAACCTTTCTCTCCTGCATCTGCGTAGTTTCCATGTGTTGGGAGGTGCACACGAGCTTTCTGTCCAGAAGGACCAGGGTTTGGATACTGGAAACGGCACTGTCATTTTTAATCTCCCAATTCCTGGCGTGGGACGGCAGCACAGCCATAGGACAAATAAACTCGCACCAGTCTTTAATTTCCGCCAAAATTCGAAATTCCCACCAAAAGGGTAGGTGGGAGAGGGAGAGAGGGAGGGGTAGGAGGAAAGGGTGGAAGGGAGAGGGAGGGGGAGCGATGAGGGACCCATGTGTCAGCTGAGAAAAGCGGATGAGGTCATATGGGGTTGGGGTGTGGGTGTGTGTAAGTCGTGGTGGGGGTGGGGGTAATCAATAGATCAACTTAGAAGTAAATATCCTCGGGGTTGCAAAGCAGCTATTGATATCAATTTGATATCAAAATTATGGTTGAGACCTCATTACCCTATTACTCACTTCCTTCAGGAACGTCAGATACTACTACTGGTTTTCTGAATGACTTTCCGTGAGTTACTACTAACTTTGATCTTTCCATGGGAAATCACGGATTCAGTCACACAATTGAGACGAAACTCCATAGGCACACAACTTGATTATAAGCTGCTTCTGAAGAACAGTATCAAAAGCCTTTTGGAAATCTAGAAATATGGAATCAGTTTGAGATCCCCTGTCGATAGCACTGTTTACTTCACGAGAATAAGAAGCTGTTTCTCATAAGAACGATATTTTCTGAATCCGTGTTGACTGTGTGTCAACAGACCATTTTCCTCGGGGTCATTCGTAATGTTCGAACAAAGTGTATTTTCCAAAGGCCTACTGCAAATCGGCGTCAGTGATATGGGCTTATAATTCATTAGACTACTCCTCCTTCCTGTACAACTTTCCAGTTTTTAGGTACGGTTCTTTCGTCGAGTGAGGGGTTGCATATAATTGTTAAGTATGGAGCTATTATATCAGCATACTCTGAAAGGAATGTAATCGGTATACAATCTGTACCGGAGGACTTACCTTTATTAAGCGCTTTAAGCTGCTTTGCAACACCGCGGGTATCTACTGCTAAGTTAAAGCTGAACCAATGTGTCAGACGTACGCAGTTCCGCAGGTCCAGCAGAGAGGTAGATAATCTGTTTTGGACCAGTATTATTTATAGATATCGGGTGCCTCTCATCTTTATCGAGGGATGGACTGTGTAGTATTGGGACAGAAGCCTTCAACACACTGTTCAGTCTTACTGTCAACAGTTCGGCGACTGGTTAATCTATCACGACAGTAATTTACGAGCCAACCCGTCCACCCTGTGAACACTTCCCTCTATGAGGTAGGTATCGACCAAATTGAATGGTCTGTGATATCCTCAGACTTGAACCAACTCAAGCTGCTTGGAGGCAGTCTGCAGTGCGTCTTTCGCAGGAACTCTCTTCACACACGTGATGACCACAGGACGACCGACGTAACAGTGCGACAGAGTTGTGCAGCAACGTCTCGACCATCTTGTGAACAGCCTGCCATGGACGATCCAAGCAGGTTGCGATGAACGGTAGTCAGTGTTACCCAGCTACAGGTTCTCTTTGCACAGGTGTGCGAAGATGTAATTTCCTACAAACTACGTTTATTTTGTTAAGTGTTTTTTTAATATTTCACAGTAAAGCTTTTTTTAGTCCCATAAGCCTTATTCTTTGATTTCCTGCTCCCACATTTTAATGGAATTAAATTTAAAAAAAAATGAAATGTGAATTGATTTTGCAAAATGTACGGGGGGGGGGGGGGTTGTAAATGTTGCTCTTTAAATTGGTTTTTTTTGTTATTTGCTCTTTCTTTAAGTCAGTACGAACTTTGTTGTAGAACCCCTTATTTACGTGTGGTAATAAAAATTCATTTAGACAGAATTAAGTACATTTAAAATTACTTGAGCTTAGTCAACCCTCTCATGCTGATAAATTCACATTAACTGATTAAGAATATTTAGTTGAGAATTAAATCTTTTACATATTTCGGCCTTGGCACACATTTTCTAAATGCAGTGATTTTTTATTTACTGAATTCTTTCCCGGCGTTAGCTATGGAACACAAGACCGTCTCTGTTAGCAGAAAATGGTTAAATATTGCCAATCCGACGTTTAATTATCATTAATAAAACATACTTCACTATACATTTAAGTTATTTGAAAGAACCAACAAATTGTTAAATTTCAACGTTAACTATCCGCCTATGAATGCACAAATGTGAAACTAGTAATAAATTCCGTCAGTCTCAGGATCGCAGTAAAAGAAAAACATTTTCTTAATTCACTGCTAATTTTTATCTGCTCCCGATTTACGGGTTTGGTTAAATTTTTCTTAGCGGAACAATTTTTTAAATGTGCCGCCGCTGCAAATCGTTCGGTCGCGGCACAGCCCAGCAACACCAGCGATAATTGCTAAAAATGCTGAAAATTCTTTAAAGAAATATTATAGATGACATGGGCAAGCTAATTTACATTAGTAATACACACTTTTGATAAATTATAATGTATTTAGACCACAACAATAATTCAACTTACATTAGTTTGTAATTTCTCCTCTAATGGCGGCTAAATCTAGATACAGACAAATGAAGTCTACCCATTCATAAAATGCTACGTCACAGGTCCCTCTCTCTCTCAGCTCTCGAGGAAGAAGACAAATAATGCACGCTATGTATTCCTATTTATACGACTCTCAACCGTTATTGTCTCTTTGCAATCTGCGACTGTATTTTACATTTTTCTTATCGCAGATATTGACACATTTCGTAATTATGAGTATAGAAATATTACACTCATAATTACATCGAGAATATAATTACAGAAAATATTACAATAATAACGAATGTCCTTTATACAAAATTATATAATATTTTTTGTTAAATAATTACAGTATATACAAATTGCTTCATAGCGGCGTATATAGTACAATTAAATTTTAGTTTATTAATAGTGTGTGTGTTGCCAGGGAACGTTACAACATACGTTCGGTGATCTATGTGGTGCATAACTTTTTTCGAGCCCATCGCAACAGCAGGCACTATACAGCTGTATGTGTATCGACAATCAAAAGAATTATGTAGGACAACTGTACAATAGCAGCATTTTTACATGCAATGATCGCCATAGTTGTGGTTTTATGCCTCTATTAGTTTACGTCAGAAATCAGTTTTTGGTTGAGAAGCTCCAAACAGAAGGGTGATCGCGGTGGACAGCGTCACAGTCGTTCCCGGTATGGCGATGTGGCTCAAGGGCGATCCCTACTGGAAGAAACGGCAAGGTCGCGCCTGTACCAGGCACCGTGCCGCTCACTCAGCCGGCGGCCGCCGCTGTAATTCGCGGGGACACGCACGCAAGCATGTGGCCAACACGCAACCGTCATCAGCTCCGGCGTGGAACCTGTGGCTGCGAGCGTTTAGCGAACTGTCTACGTACCTCAGCCTTCTGCAATGGACACTATAGCTGTAGAATAAATTTTTAATTCATATTTATTTAATGTCAGGAAAATATAAAAGTGCAAAATGAACACTAGAAAAGTAGGATATATAGCAAAATAAAACACATATCTCACAAGCCCACTAAAGCAAGTTCATGAAACATAGGAAGCAAGACAACGTGAGTCCAGTACCTGGCCACTTTGGGTGCATTTGCGTTTCCCTCTTTTTATATCACTAGTTGAATACGTCAGTCTTAGATACCATTGTGTGATGTGGTCTGCAGTTTGGATTTCGCTGCCACCACACGCGTTGCTACTGTCTGATTGAAGTAAACGCCATTCTATTAAGCTGTCTTCCGTTCTCGCCGATCCCTATTTGCTCTGTTTGAGAGATCCCGATGTCTTCCAGCCATCATTCGCGCCGGTGTTAGATTTTCTCGAGGCAGGATCCAACCTGATCGACATTTTTAAAGCACTGACATGATCTGCTTAAAACTATCTGGAACAAAAAACAAACTGGTAGAGGTACTAACGTGAGTGACTCTCAAAGGAAAAGGCCCACTAGCTAATAAACTTTAAGGATTTTTTTTTTTTTTTTTTTGCCGCACATAATCAATTCTATTTCTTCATAGCCGACCGATTGCTATCATAATTGATCATCTTCAGATCCAATAGCATAAAACTAAAATAATACCCATTTCAAAGCGATCTTGTGTCATATTTTAAAACTACAACAATGTAACACACAGTGTCATATCCAATATGACATTTTCTGAATATGTGTGTTACGTGTTGTCACAATCGACAGGCGTTCATTGCCAGTACTTCACGCAGAATGGTATCGTGAGGTATTAGCTACCTCAGTTATTTACTTCATGACCAAGCTCCGAAGATATACACCATCTATACAGCTATAGAAACAAAAACAATAAAATTACATACATCAGTATGTAAAGTTCGCCGGCCGTGGTGGCCGAGCGGTTCTAGGCGCTACAGTCTGGAACCGCGTGACCGCTATGGTCGCAGGTTCGAATCCTGCCTCGGGCATGGATGTGTGTTATGTCCTTAGGTTAGTTAGGTCTACGTAGTTCTAAGTTCTAGGGGACTGATGACCTGAGAAGTTAAGTTCCATAGTGCTCAGAGCCATTTGAACCATTTAGTATGTAAAGTTCATTACTAATAGCAAAATAATTTTAAAACGTAGACATTCATAACCATTTTTCCACGCTGCCTAACAGCTTTCGTTGATGTTGGTAAATATTTAGAAACTATCTCAAAAATTAGAAACTCTATATTCATGAAAAGTCGTTTAAGACAATACTTGCACATATATTACCCTAAAGATAAGGAAAAAAGGGTTGTAATTAGATTAATATATGCTCAGCACTGGTCGTTCCTCTTCTGGGGCCGGTGAGCTGTTAATCTTATCTGGAAAAGATCACGAAAAGAAAAAGACCGGGAAAAAAAGTTATTTTATCAACTGTGGGCGCAGAACAATACAACTGTGTAAATGACGATTCTTTGGAGAGAGGTTACGACCACTTGCTTTCTAATAGTCTGGGTTGACACATTGTTACATCTGTCGGTTTTCTCCAATTGTGGGTCTATTGTGAGACATGTGTTAGGAAAAGAATCCATAGATTTTATATCACGTGTAACTATCCACTGGAATTGTGTTGCTGGTAGAAGTACTTGAACTTAAATGTTATCTATAAAACACGAATATTAGTTTCGGAACGTCATTAGTTTTTGTTGGCCGCTTGCTTATTGCTTCTATGCTAAAACATATGGTACTGTCTGAAATGCATCTGTGCTTAACTACTGTTTTAGAAGGGACAAATGCCATCATTCTGTATGCTCTTTATACTACCTTCTATTGATGTGAATTGGTGAATGATCTACTGAGTCTGTTCCTAGAAGGAAATGAGACATCTCGATTTGTCATTGCTGTAGAGAATTATCTGTCTAAAGGCAAAATGTGCGATCTTTAAACATGTATGACCCGTCTCTGTTAATTGTTAATCGAAAATACAATTATAATATCTGCTATAATAGCATTCACGTTTTAGAATGTTTATCCAAGCCTCTAATGTCATTACAACTCGTAGTGTTCTCTAACATTCATGTTCGAAAATCATTTCTGTGGGTAGCATCTTTGCCCAAAACAACCTATACCCCAACGATTGCGATGTGGCGAAGTTGGGTTGTGCTTTACTGTGCTATAGCACAAGAACTCCTTACCAGCTTTGTTGCCCGCATCTCGTGGTCGTGCGGTAGCGTTCTCGCTTCCCACGCCCGGGTTCCCGGGTTCGATTCCTGGCGGGGTCAGGGATTTTCTCTGCCTCGTGATGGCTGGGTGTTGTGTGCTGTCCTTAGGTTAGTTAGGTTTAAGTAGTTCTAAGTTCTAGGGGACTTATGACCACAGCAGTTGAGTCCCATAGTGCTCAGAGCCATTTGAACCATTTTGAACCAGCTTTGTTTTTCGTACGGGTACACGTTGCAGATCACTCGCCCTATTGAGAACCCTCTACCGTCTTCTTGAATGTCCAGAAGACTACCATAAATTGCGGTGACTTCAGAGTAGTTTTCGTCTTTGAGTAAATGTGTTCGTCTCATTGGGTATTTCTTTTAGTTGCCTTATACAGAAAAAGTTCTTTCTATGAATAGTCCAAATTTCATCGAGAAGTGTTATTTGCCAGTGACACATCATGCAAAAGTCGTTTTCGTCCTTAAGTTTTACGCAAGAGTACAGATGCTCAGAAGTGCCGAGTCTTCAAAAATGGTTCAATTGGCTCTAAGTACTATGGGACTTAACATCTGAGGTCATCAGTCCACTAGACTTAGAACTACTTAAACCGAACTAACCTAAGGACATCACACACATCCATGCCCGAGGCAGGATTCGAACCTGCGACCATAGCAGCAGCACGGTTCCGGACTGAAGCGCCTAGAACCGCTCTGCTACAGCGGACGGCTGCCGAGTCTTCAGGAGGATGAAAATGATTACTGTCGTAGTGCCGTTTTCACAACATTCTGAGCGCCCCCCAAATTGTATTTGCAATATTCCTTAGGAATTCAAGTATTTTCTCTGACGCTACAATTCGGTGACAACTGCACGTACTTTAAAACAGCAAAGCTCTTATAAATCCGCCATCCGAAGATCAGCCTGCAGTTGCTCGAAAGCCGGATAATGGGACACTACATCAATTCAGAACATTATAATGAAGTTGATTTCAGTTTCTTACCGAAACACCCTCTAGGAGGGTAGGCTTGTGACATCCCGTGGAAAACAGCCTCATTGAATACGCAGTGTTAGCTTGAAAGAGACAAGAATCGGGAAGAAAATCGGCTACCACCGTGCTTAAGAAACCATAGTGGTGTTCACCCAAATACAGAATCCGAGTTCAGATAATACAAGATTAAGAACACAAGTTTATCATGGAATCCACGTATTAACAAATTTCTCTTGTTTTTCAAAGTACTTGCCGGTATTCACAGAATACTTGTAAGTGCGGTAGAACAAGCGCCTTTATGTTCTCTGCACAGCTCCATCTGTGATTTGATCCGGTCCATATATGGGCTTTTCATCAATTCTCTATTTTATAACTTTGACGTAAGTACCGTTTCATCACCAGACGTGATAAGAGAGGAATAATTATCCGTCAATTAATGCAAATGTTTTTATTTTTTGTGTAGAATGAGAATTTGCTAACGTTTTTGGCACGCATCTCCCGTAGATTTCACAGTAACAGTTCATTGCAATTTTACTGAATACGGCTGGTGAAGGGTAGATAAATGGCACAAAGGTCTGCGGTATTGTTCCTTTTGTACTTGACAAATGAATCACTGACTGTAAACCGTATTCGGCAGGGCTGTTTTTCGCACTCTTTTGAGAAATCAAAGGGTACCTGCGTATAGACAAACCGTGTGCAAACGCGATCTTACCATTGCAGTGAATGATATTTTCTAGTCAGTTCGCCTTTTTTAAAGTTGCAACTGAAAATAAATAAGGAATGGCGAATGTATTTCGTCCTCTCTTGTAGCAGTAGCACTAGTGTGCCTTCGCTGTACGTCTCGTAGTCCTAGACTTGCAGTCCCTTCTCTCAGAGGCAACATTTCTGTCGAACGGTGGTGCGATAGGGAACATGAACTATTGCACAAGTAGGTTGAAGTTGCAAGGGTTCGTAATTCTATAATTTACAGGCTGTGTAATTATTTTGAACTAACGCAAACGCCGTTGTACTATTACGGTAGATGTCGACGATGGGCTACATGGAATCCTGTCAGCGTCACATTCGCGCCAGCGTTGGAAGAAATACGAGACTCACGTGTACTTAACTTCTGGAAGGCTTTATGGTAGCCACTAAGCGACATATTCAGCGAATAGATACCCTACTGAAAAACTTTCATCGATGGCACAGTGTATGCTATTAGTTTAAGAAAACGATGGTTTCCAGTGTATGAGTCGTATCTCGAGTGACTGAAGAAGTACGTCAACGGAACATTACTTGAACGTGTCGTTCAAAACTTTCAGCAACGAATGCCGGCAATAATTCGAAGTACTTTGTGGTTTAAGCACAAAGGGGTTCCAGTACACTTAGAACGAGATATTAGGGACCACTGTGAGGACCAGCTTTGGCAACGGCAGATCGTCCCTCGACCACTTTGGTCGCTAGTTGTGACGCTTGTTGTGCTACAATGCTGTGAGACTCCTTTCGCTGGCACGTCCTACAGAAAGACGATATGCGAGTCACGGACTCACGTTTTTGCTCATGCACGTTCTTGACGGAGTTGATCCAGAAATGCATAAACTATAAACCTGTAATTGTCGAATAACCGCAGTGTGTCTTTGATGTCTGTCCGCTACAACTTAAAAAAAAAACATGTTTTTATAATTAGGAAGTGGGCAAAGCCGGCTGCAGTGGCCGAGCCGTTCTAGGCGCTTCAGTCTGGAACCGCGTGACCGCTACGGTAGCAGGTTCGAATCCTGCCTCGGGCATGGATGTGTGTGATGTCCTTAGGTTAGTTACGTTTAAGTAGTTCTAAGTTCTAGGGGACTGATGACCTCAGATGTTAAGTCCCATAGTGCTCAGAGCCATTTGAACCATTTTGAAGTGGGCAATCTCTGTAGAAAATGACAATTCAATATTTCGTCCATATTTAGCACATTTTGTTCGGTTACAGCGACGTCTTCAAACGACAAGTTAGTAGAATAGTTATAAGAATTCTATTGGACCCCACTTCGGCGACATGCGTGTTCCTAACCTACCCCAATAATCATACCAGAGAAAGTGGAGCAACGGTTTAACGTGATATACGGCCCACATGGGGTTCCTGGCGAATCTTTACATCACTGAGAGGTGAAGGCGAGGTTAAAGGCAGACGGTATATTCTGGGACCGACCGGGTTTCGATATCGCGACCAGTTCGGTTTCCAAGCACGCGTTTTACCACTAGACTGGACAACCCCAGCCTGTCAGCCGTAACGTGTATCCCACCAAATTAACAATTTGTATTAAATTTTCGTGTCTTGTTAAGATGTTAATTTTCCACGCCCAGTCGTTCTACCCAATTACGCCTGCCGCTACTTGAGTGCTGAATTGATGGACCAAGGTCCAATAACAACACAGAGCCCGTACGAAGGCACAGCATAGCCCAGCATTCTTTCAATGACGAATCAGAAAGCGGGAGTAAGACATCATGTGATCGCCTTCCGTGTCTGCATGCAGAGAGACGCTCCTGTATTAAGCTCTCTCGTATTTAACGTCTCATATGTCACTCTTGTGGCCTAGTTTTGCTCGCAAGCAAACGTTATACAGCCTTCGCCTTGTAATATCACTGTTCCTTTCGAATATCTATTAACTTTCGGCACTCACCCTCAACGGCCAGAAGACCGGCAGAAGAAATAACTTCATCCTTCCCGGAGGATCCCATTGTACACGTAAACTGCAATAATGACATTCTTTTCAGTGTATTTATGACTTTCAGTCGTCCCTGGCAACAACTTCCTCCATCCCGCCAACATCCAATTCAGTGCCATGTGCAGGATCACCAATCCCGACAATTTGCAGACTGATTCCTATCTATGACATATGTAGAAGTTATAAAACCTGCACCCAGGGTCACTTTGAGCAACCAGTGCTCTGCCTCTGCCTCTCTCTCTCTCTCTCTCTCTCTCTCTCTCTCTCTCTCTCTCTCTCTTACACAAACACACAAACACATACACACACACATACACACACACCATACTTCCACTTCACCCACCTTTGGGCCTACTTGGACTTAAAGACTGCTTCATACATTCTTAAAACCGGTGACATAATTTCAAGTTCAAGGATGATAGAAATTCCAAAACATAAACAAAAAATAGGGAGGGCAGAAACGTACTACTGAAAAACGAAGGCCTAGTTCTTTGTAATCACGGTAGCTGAAAACAGTAATTCAAAAGGTTTTCATCCCATGTAGGCTTTCACGGCCGGCGTCTTCATCAGCAAACACTTCCGGGCTAAGTATGTATCCTACATTAACGTATTGTGTAGGCATTCGTACAAGAGTAATAAGCGAAATGGCTGTTCACTTCGGTTGCCTAAAATAAGCGTAGAATGAGATCGTTTTCTTTTCAGAGGAAAGAACAATACGTGCTGTGCTTGCGAAATGAAATCGGCCCCATAATGTCAACGTCGTTTTCGGCCTGAACTTGGTTCAAATGGCTCTGAGCACTATGGGACTTAACATCTGAGGTCATCAGTCCCATAGAACTCCGAACAACTTAAACCTAACTAACCTAAGGACATCACACACATCCATGCCCGAGGCAGGATTCGAACCTGCGACCGTAGCGGTGGCGCGGTTCCAGACTGAAGCGCCTAGAACCGCTCGGTCACAGGGGCCGGCTTGAACTTGGTACAGCTGCTTCTACTGACAACAGCGTACTGCACTGGGACCAGCGACCTATGTAGACATGAAGTGTTGAATCACAACTGGGGAATGATGAAATCAGAGTTCATCCAGATTGGCATCGACCTGCATTGGCGACATTACGTAGAAACTCTTACACTTGTTGTCAGGACAGATGAGTATCCCGAAATTCACGGTTCGTGATGTCCTAGACAACTCATCCAACATCCCGAGAGAGTCTTTGGCACAATAATTTCTAGATATTAGATTATAATTCGCGTCTTATCTGACGTGATGAGTCGCACTGGCGAGTTTTAAGAAATGGCAACTCGCGCGCCATGAATCGGTATACGTGATAGCCCAAAGTTGAACATGAGCGGCTTCTCGATGAATTCCGTAGTCGGTGCACCACTCGTCTTTAGCTACAGTGGCCAAGTTACATTCTATCTAAATATGCTACAAAATCATACAATTCTAACAGTTGGCACCTGGAGCTATTTTTCATCTCCAGCCTTAAGATGTTCTACGTTTGCTACCAGAAATCATTCTTCAACAGAACACTGCCACTCTACATCAGACAGATGTGATAAACAGATTGAGAGAAGTAAACATATGTCATGCTCGCTCTCAAGTGTCTGATCTTTGCACATTATATTTCTCTTTGCAGCAGTTTGTTAATTAAGCGAAAAAATGTGTGTCACTCTCATGTAAAGTACACTACTGCCAATTAAAATTGCTACACCAAGAAGAAATGCAGATGATAAACGGGTATTCATTGGACAAATATATTATACTAGAACTGACATGTGATTACATTTTCACGCAATTTGGGTGCATAGATCCTGAGTAATCAGTGCCCAGAACAACCACGTCTGGCCATAATAACGGCCTTGATACGCCTGAGCATTGAGTCAAACAGAGCTTCGATGGCGTGTACAGGTACAGCTGCCCATGCAGCTTCAACACGATACCACAGTTCATCAAGAGTAGTGACTGGCGTATTGTGACGAGCCAGTTGCTCGGCCACCATTGACCAGACGTTTTCAACTGGTGAGAGATCTGGAGAATGTGCTGTCCAGGGCAGCAGTCGAACATTTTCTGTGTCCAGGAAGGCCCGTAGAGGAACTGCAACATGCGGTCGTGCATTATCCTGCTGAAATGTAGGGTTTCGCAGGGATCGAATGATGGGTAGAGCCACGTGTCGTAACACATCTGAAATGTAACGTCCACTGTTCAAAGTGCCGTCGATGCGAACAAGAGGTGACCGAGACGTGTAACCATTGGCACCCCATACCATCACACCGGGTATACGCCAGTATGACGATGATGAATACACGCTTCCAATGTGCGTTCACCGCGATGTCTACAAACACGGATGCGACCATCATGATGCTGTAAACAGAACCTGGATTCATCCGAAAAAAATGACGTTTCGCCATTCATGCACCCAGGTTCGTCGCTGAGTACACCATCGCAGCCGCTCCTGTCTGTGATGCAGCGTCAAGGGTAACCACAGCCATGGTCTCCGAGCTGATAGTCCATGCTGCTGCAAACGTCGTCGAACTGTTCGTGCAGATGGTTGTTGTCTTGCAAACGTCCCCATCTGTTGACTCAGGGATCGAGACGTGGTTGCACGATCCGTTACAGCCATGCGGATAAGATGCCTGTCATCTCGACTGCTAGTGATACGAGGCCGTTGGGATCCAGTACGGCGTTCCGTATTACCCTCCTCAACCCACCAATTCCATATTCTGCTAACAGTCATTGGATCTCGACCAACGCGAGCAGCAATGTCGCGATACGATAAACCGCAATCACGATAGGCTACAATGCGACCTTTATCAAAGTCGGAAACGTGATGGTACGCATTTCTCCCCGAGGCAACGCAACAACGTCTCACCAGGCAACGCCGGTCAACTGCTGTTTGTGTATGAGAAATCGGTTGGAAACTTTCCTCATGTCAGCACGTTGTAGGTGTCTCCACCGGCGCCAACCTTGTGTGGATGCTCTGAAAAGCTAATAATTTCCATATTACAGCATCTTCTTCCTGTCGGTTAAATTTCGCGTCTGTAGCACGTCATCTTCGTGGTGTAGCAATTTCAATGGCCAGTAGTGTAGTACACATTACACAAGAATCCCGCTAAAAGCTCTGCGAGTGTCTCTCCTCATCTGTATGAACTCTTTCTTTTTTGCGATAATTTTTAGACAGAATTTGTCATAAAATTGGTACGTTATGTATGTATCAACGACCTCTAGGATTGCTTTGGATTCTATATATAACTGGTTGAAGCATGTATGGCAGTTTTGACTTCTGTTATTTTTACATCTTATGACTTGTTGCTGTGAAGCAGAATGAGAGGTGTATGGTATTTTTGTTATAGCTACTGTCATTTGTTTTTACTTTCTTAATGTAGTAGCTAATATGAACTTTCTCTTATTTTTACGGTAGATTCTGAACATGAGTATAGCATAGTCGAAACGGATATTTTTAATCAAAAAACTTAGCGATCAAGATAATCAAATAAAAATTATAAAAATTGTCCAATACGTCATTCACCAAAGCCGGCAAACTGTCATAGTAGTTTACACGGACAACAGTAACCTTGCTCGCCGCTGCACAATACCTAGTGTAGCGAATACCGCCCTTTGTCCCGCTTCCGGTCAGCAGGAAGAGGCGGCGCAGTTCAGCCTCCAGGCGGGCACGAGCGTGCCACACCTGTGAACTGCCGTCACAGACGGCTCAATTTCACGGATTTTACGACTTGTTTATCAAAACTTGACGTATCGTCTTCAGGGAGTGCCCGCAATCGTTACATATATAAAACTGTCCAAATTGAGACTTCAGATCGCTTTCCTTTATTTCCACATGATCTGTTCATGGCCAGCTGCTCGTCTTCAGATCTACTACAAAAAATTAGATTATAATTGGTTCAAATTACCAATGGTTTAAGATTTATGTTTAGAAAGTTCAAAATTCTTAAGAAATACAACAGTTGTGCAACATACTATTTGTTATACTTACGAGTATAGAGTAAACCGGCGAATAGTGAACTGAAAGTTCACTGTCGTGACCGACCATATACCAGTCTGCTACGGCTTTATAAACATTTTTTTTTTTTTAGAATCCTGATTAGTGCAACACCTGCAGTGCTTAATGAGCAAAATGACTTCATGCACATTAATTATTGCGAAATATTTAAAGCCTTACTTAGAGATGAAGTAGGTTGCTCTACCAAACATCAGCTGCTGCGGCCCGCAGCACACTGACGGCAGCGAACTGAACGCGGCAGAGGGAACTTCAACGTGGCGCGGTGTTTGTTCAAATGTGTGTGAAATCTTATGGGACTTAACTGCTAAGGTCATCAGTCCCTAAGCTTACACACTACTTAACCTAAATTATCCTAAGGACAAACACACACACCCATGCCCGAGGGAGGACTCGAACCTCCGCGATGTTTGGCCTGGCGTAGTGCAAACTCCCTGCACGATCGCCAAATAAGAGGAAGGGAAAATATTTTTGGAATATTCTTAAGTTTCTTTTTAAATTTTTAATGATATCAAACCGCCCACTATGTTTTATCTGTTACACGGAACATTTTTGTGTATGAATTATTGTTGTCCATAGAAGGCACTTTTGAGCGCTGCTGGCACTACAATAGGAGGAGAAGATTGTTTTGAAGCTCTTTTAAAGCTTTTAAAAATATTAATCTCCTTATCTGTGATGCATATGTTACATTTAGGGACATGTTTTATGTATTGCATCAGCTCATTGGATGCTCTTTTGAGTGCTACAGATATTGCACCAGTTAGGATATTTATATAAAAAATTTAAAAAGTTTTAAACACTTTTTGTAAAGTTTACGAAGTTCTTTTAAAATGTTTCAATGTTATTAATCCCACAGCAGTGTTTCACAAGTTACAGTTAGAAACATTTTTTATGAATTACATCAGTCCACTTTGTATAGAGACAGCGCGCTTTTTAGACCTTCGGGGGTTGCACCAATCAGGTTTCCTAAAAATCTTTCATGAAGACGCAGGAGGCTGGTGTATGGTTAGTTATGACAGCGAACTTTCACTTCCGTATTCGACGGGTTCTTCTGTAACTGTAAAAAATTGTATATTGCAGAAGTGTTGTATTTCTTAAGAATTTTGAACCTTTCTAAGCATTAATCTTAAACAATCTTTAGGTTGAACCAATTGTAATGTAATTTTTTGTAATAGATCTGTAGATGGGCATCTGGTCTGAAACCGGTCATATGCAAAAAAAGAATAGCGATCTTGAGGCTGAATTTGGACAGTTTTATCTATGGCTTGTTCCATCGGTCGGATTTGCAATTGGTTGTTCTGTAAGAGACATGGCACAAACCAAACATCTTCTCGAACTCAGTCAGTTTCATAGGTTATACGCTTGTAAGTACTGATCATTGGGGGTGTAGTACGGGTGCATATTTTCGCTCTGTTTTAAAATCGAAGATGCCAAGTGCATCTGGTGCAAATGGTGAACGAGAAGCAGGGATCTAGTTTCTCGGAATAAAAGTACGGTATCTAATTAAAAACCGAGCGGGATGGCGCAGTGGTTCAAATGGCTCTGAACACTGCGGGGCTTAACAGCTGAGGTCATCAGTGCCCTACAACTTACACTCCTGGAAATGGAAAAAAGAACACATTGACACCGGTGTGTCAGACACACTATACTTGCTCCGGACACTGCGAGAGGGCTGTACAAGCAATGATCACACGCACGGCACAGCGGACACACCAGGAACCGCGGTGTTGGCCGTCGAATGGCGCTAGCTGCGCAGCATTTGTGCACCGCCGCCGTCAGTGTCAGCCAGTTTGCCGTGGCATACGGAGCTCCATCGCAGTCTTGAACACTGGTAGCATGCCGCGACAGCGTGGACGTGAACCGTATGTGCAGTTGACGGACTTTGAGCGAGGGCGTATAGTGGGCATGCGGGAGGCCGGGTGGACGTACCGCCGAATTGCTCAACACGTGGGGCGTGAGGTCTCCACAGTACATCGATGTTGTCGCCAGTGGTCGGCGGAAGGTGCACGTGCCCGTCGACCTGGGACCGGACCGCAGCGACGCACGGGTGCACGCCAAGACCGTAGGATCCTACGCAGTGTCGCAGGGGACCGCACCGCCACTTCCCAGCAAATTAGGAACACTGTTGCTCCTGGGGTATCGGCGAGGAACATTCTCAACCGTCTCCATGAAGCTGGGCTACGGTCCCGCACACCGTTAGGCCTTCTTCCGCTCACGCCCCAACATCGTGCAGCCCGCCTCCAGTGGTGTCGCGACAGGCGTGAATGGAGGGACGAATGGAGACGTGTCATCTTCAGCGATGAGAGTCGCTTCTGCCTTGGTGCCAATGATGGTCGTATGCGTGTTTGGCGCCGTGCAGGTGAGCGCCACAATCAGGACTGCATACGACCGAGGCACACAGGGCCAACACCCGGCATCATGGTGTGGGGAGCGATCTCCTACACTGGCCGTACTCCACTGGTGATCGTCGAGGGGACACTGAATAGTGCACGGTACATCCAAACCGTCATCGAACCCATCGTTCTACCATTCCTAGACCGGCAAGGGAACTTGCTGTTCCAACAGGACAATGCACGTCCGCATGTATCCCGTGCCACCCAACGTGCTCTAGAAGGTGTAAGTCAACTACCCTGGCCAGCAAGATCTCCGGATCTGTCCCCCATTGAGCATGTTTGGGACTGGATGAAGCGTCGTCTCACGCGGTCTGCACGTCCAGCACGAACGCTGGTCCAACTGAGGCGCCAGGTGGAAATGGCATGGCAAGCCGTTCCACAGGACTACATCCAGCATCTCTACGATCGTCTCCATGGGAGAATAGCAGCCTGCATTGCTGCGAAAGGTGGATATACACTGTACTAGTGCCGACATTGTGCATGCTCTGTTGCCTGTGTCTATGTGCCTGTGGTTCTGTCAGTGTGATCATGTGATGTATCTGACCCCAGGAATGTGTCAATAAAGTTTCCCCTTCCTGGGACAATGAATTCACGGTGTTCTTATTTCAATTTCCAGGAGTGTAGAACTACTTAAACCTAACTAACCTAAGGACATCACACACATCCATGCCCGAGGCAGGATTCGAACCTGCGACAGTAGCAGTCGCGCGGTTGCAGACTGAAGCGCCTAGAACCGCTCGGCCACTTCGGCCGGGATGGCGCAGTGGTTAGCACACTGAACTCGCATTCGGGAGGACGATGGTTAAAACCCGTCTCCAGCCATCCTGATTTAGGTTTTCTGTGATTCCCTAAATCGTTTCAGGCAAATGCCGGGATGGTTCCTTTGAAAGGGCACGGCCGATTTCCTTCCCAATCCTTCCCTAATCCGAGCTAATAATCTCGTTGTCGACGGTATGTTAAACAATAATCTGCTCCTCCTCCTCTAACTAAAATGTTTCCTTGGGGTAATATATAAACCACAGAAAATCAGCGCAGTATCATTCTTCAATGTGCCTTGTCTTCCCTGGAGTCACAGTGTGACCATGTAATCGTTATAAGAGACACAAATATAGATTTACATTTAAAATATCGCTCTAGAATGAATTTAGCAGACTGTTCTACTCTAACGATATTAGTATTACACATATATATCCGACATATCACACTCCAGACAGTCGTATCCTTACAAACATAGTAGTAACTTTCGATTGGATTAAGTGAATCGTGCCAGATTTATTTCTGTTCCAGGCCTTTTTGCCCATGAAGTGACATTTATAATATGTTCAATGCCGAATGCCAGTAAAAAAAAGCTCATCAAATAACCCACAGAAACAAGGTGAATATGATGCTCCACAAAAAGACTATTCCGATATTTCATGGCACGACATAAGCAACCAGCCGCAATTAGACGGTAAAGTGCGGTAATTCTGTCGCAGACGTACTGCATCGTACGGCAGACGTTCCTCAACGTTCCGTCAAAGTAGAGAAAGCTTCTGCTCCCTGACTGACTGCGGAACTGCGCCAAATAATGAGTAAACGGGACTCTGTACACAGAAGATTCAAGCGAAATTCAACACCTGAACTGTATGAAGTGTACGGTAAACCGCGAAACAAACCGAAGTAAAACGTGTGCAACGCTAGGCGTTCCAGCTCTCTTGTATGCAGCCAGTCGAATCTTACAGCAGTGTGTAAAAGAGTGTTTCCTCCAGCATAGGGAAGACAAATACTGAAGCTTTTCTTTTCTTCAGTCTTCTGCAGACGAATCAAAGGAATTTTTTTTAAACGTCAGTCAGCTCTCAAATTACAATAATTCATCAGCCACAAGATAGCACCTTCTCGACAGACGCATTTTTCTTAAAACTTGTTTTTAGACACACAGTATGGAAAGAAATCATGAGGATCTTTCCAAAGACAGTAGGTAATGATGGAGTGAGCAGAGTGCAAAAGTTGACGATACTATTATTCCACTTCTCACAAACGTCTTTAGTCTCTCTCTTGTTAGTCTACATATCCTACTGAGTGGAAACAAAACTTAATTCGACCAATACCAAATAATTACCACCAAAAATCACCAGCGACTATAGTCCGATGAGCATATTACCCTCAGTATCTCACGCAGGAGAGGGCAAGAATTCGTTCGGTTCGCGGACCGAGCCCGACACGAATGCCACAGTGCTCAACCTGGACGGCACGTTTTCCCCACCGCTACGCCACGCTGTCGAGTGTGAGAACGGAGGAACTACGAACGCGCCGCATTTAAATGACGATGGAGTCGCTCTTTGTACGACTTGGTTTTATATTTCTCATTTCTCAATAACATAGATAAAAACATACATTTTCAGTATTATTTAACTATTTTCCCCACACTGCAGACATATAATTTTTATCTGGTACAAACTGTCGGCATGTGGACAGACGCGGACAATTTCGCACTCACTTTGCGACGTAATAGTGACTTACTTAATTTCATAATCGAGAAAACGTCTTTCACACACATATGTTGCTTTTTTTTTTTTTTTTTTTTTTTTTTTTTTGCAGCTTTTGCAACCTCATTATGGAGACGTGGAGACTCTACCTGGGGAAAGCAATGTAGACATACTGGACATTTATAACTTTTAAAGGAATTTCTCTTCGAAATAAGGAATTATCTTGCAGACCAGTCAGTTACATCGGCGCATTCACAGGGGCGCTTTCAGCTGAAACAGCAAACGATCTCGAAAATAGCTCGACAACGGAAGTAAGACTCGCAGTGTCCTCAGCACGTTTAGAAAACTATGCTTGTAACTCTTTCACGGCCACACTGAATTCTTCAGATCCCGCGTTTTCTTTAACGCCAGTGAGGTTAGGTAGCTGGACTGTGTTTGTAATGTTTCCCTTCCACAATACGAATTTCTTCTTAAATGCAGTTTTTCGCACTTTCATTGCCGTCTAAATCCTTAAATTCTTTCTGCATGGTACTGTAACGTCGTTTCATTGCAAATTTGCGGTATCAGTTGCTTATGTTCCTGCACAACATACATTGAGGATTGTCATCCCTCTCTTTTGTTAGTCTCATTTATTTTTAAAGGCTTGCGAGGGTAGATCGCTAGACTGCCTCTTTTTATGCAAACAGTCAGTGGACGTGTGAACGTCCTCCATACCTTGAACAAATAGCGAAGGTAAACAGCGCTGACACTACGAGTCTGGCGAACTGAAGAGAGTTGTGCCGACCGAACAGTGCCACAAGGCAGTACTCAGCAAGGATCGTGTTGTACCGGGTACTAGCGACGAGAACCGAGTGACAGGCCGGGCCTTCGCCGGCCCGCAGGCCGCACGTGAAGTCTGGCACACCCCGATCTAAAGTCTTGGACCACATGAGTGTATGAACAGCTGACAAATTGCCTTAAAACTTACCATGTAAATCAGTACGACTTCCGAAAACATCACAGCACAGAAACTGCATTAATCAAAGTGATTAAAAACTCACAAATTAATTTGCATGTGAATATAAAATGACTCGTCCCACATCATTGCTATATGATGCGTGGAACATGTAACTAACTAACTAATTAACTCAAACGAGCCATGGAGAGTCAACCTTTTAACACTGCTTGATTTCAGCAACGACTTTGATATTATTGTTTCGATAAATCAGTTTTACAAATGAAACTGTTGAATTTCTTAATAAAGCTGCCACAGTTCGACAACTACTTCAGAAACTAATGTCAACGACTAGCCTGTGGGTCCAAGAAGTGAACATGGGAACATGAGCTCTCTGGAGTCCCACAAGAGTTCAGTCCTTGGTACATCGTTTTTCTCACTGTATATCGACGCTGTTTCATCCTTGCTTCTTTCTTGTAACTACCACTTATATGCTGACAACATCCGGTTGTATCTGAGCCCGAACCCCAAGAATATTGCAGCTGTCGTGTCAGATATTAATGACGATTTTTGCTCAGTTTCGTTGCGCGAACAGAGGTGGCACTCATTAAAACGGAGGAGTTTTTCGTCGCGTCAGGATCTTTTCACGAAATTTCGATCACGAACTTTCTCCTCAGAAAGCAAAAATATTTTATTAGCGCCCACCTACATAGGGAGAAACAATCATCATAATAAAATGAGACAAATCAGAGTTCTCACGAAAAGATTTAGTGTTCGTTTTTCCCGCGGGTCGTTCGGGAGTGGAACGCTAGACAAATAGCTTGAAGGTGGTTATATGAATCCTCTACCAGATACTTAATAGTGAATTGCATAGATATCATGGAGAAGTTGATGCAAAAATATCTATCATCACTGTACCTTTGCGTAACACTAAATCTTTCTACATCTTCTCTATTTCAGCCAGTCGAACCAACTGCCCTGTAACCCATGTCTTATCGAAAACCGCTCTGCATTGAAGAAGAGACAAAAGCTTTAAATGTTATAGTAGTTGTAGCTTCCCTCTCGATTTATCTGAACTGTTTCCCTTCCGACCAACAAGGAACTATGGTCTCTGCCACAATGTAAAATGTGCTTGTTTTTTTCGTTGTTCCTATTTCTGTTTTCTCCCTTTCATCTCGTTTGCTAAATTTACCCGATTATTACTCGCTCTTCTGGCTAGTCAACATCTTCCCCACGTAGACCCTTTCTTTACTGCTGCTGTACATTTCTGTTATGTGTCATTACTCACTTTCAACGAGAACGTAATGAGGAAATCGCTTAAAACAATTTTCAAAAGACTGATATTTCTTAAATTTCAATATTCATTATTATTGTATTGGTCACGCACTACTCAAATTGTAATGTTAGCTGACTAAAGGTGTCTGGTTAGATGTAAGACAGAGCCTAAAGGTCCTAATCTTGCCAGGTGAAATAAAGGCATCAACCAGCTGGAAATGCTCCTGTCAGAACATAAAAAAAAGCGAATATGGTCCTCTTTAAAAGACTCTGACTAAAAATCAGGAAATCAGTTGCCTCATTCCACTTTCCTCAGCAGAAATTTTGGTATCGAACAAATTTGCACTCTTTTAACACAGAAAGTTTTAAATCCTTCTACCAAGTCGTTCTCTGTAGTGAAGCCTACAAAGCATCTCTCTCCTCTCTCTGCCACTGTCTCGTATGTCTCTCTCCAACTCTCTCCCACTGTCTCCCCCATCTCAATTCTACATCCCTTTCTCTCGCTCTTCCTTTGCACTGTTTCCTTCTCTGCTACTTCCACTGTCTCTCTGTCCCATTTACACTGTCTCTATCCGAATCTTTTTCTCTCGCATTGCCACTTGTCTTTCTTTCCCGCTTATAGCCTGCTGTTTTTCTCTTCAGACACCATTGCATCCTCTCCACACACGTCCTTGGGGATGGTTTGCTCGGGTATTTGACCACTAGACCGGCAAACTTTAACATGTGGGTATATGGGCTGGAGGAAGGTGGGAAAATTCTTTCGTGTTAAAGTCGCCAGTCGGAAAGGGGAGGGGGGGGGGGGACGGTCTAGACTCCATTTTACATTCCCACCGCCTCCTCTCTCTTTCGCTCCCACTGCTACTATCTCAGTCAATCCCTCTCTCTCTCTCTCTCTCTCTCTCTCTCTCTCTCTCTTTCTCTATCCCTCTCTCTTTACTGCCACTGTATCTCACTGACCATTATTATCTCCCCTCTCTTTGGCTCCTCCTCCTATTGTCTTCATTCATCTCTCTCTTTCTCTTTCACTCCACTTTATGTCTCCTGTCTCTCTCACCGTCACTCTTTCTCTGCTACTCTCTATCAGCACAAAAATACGCAGATACGTTTGGTGGCAAAATTTTTGATAAAGAAGGAGGAATAAGGATTGATGCAGCTGGCTTCCCACTTTTCTGTCAGAGCCTTTTATAGAGGAGTACGCTGAAGTGACAAAAATTATGGGATAGCGGTATGCACATACACAGATAGCGTTAGTATCGCGTGCTCAAAGTATAAAAGGGTAGTGCATTGGCGGAGGTGTCACTTGTACTCAGGTGATTCGTATGAAAAAGTAACCGGCGTGATTGTAGCCGCACGACGGGAATTAAGAGACTCTGAACGCCGAATGTAGTTGAAGCTAGACACATGGGACATTACATTTCCGAAATCGTTAGAAAATTCAGTATTCCGAGATCCACAGCGTGAAGAGTGTTCTGAGAATACCAAATTTCAGGCATTTCACCACGGACAGCGCAGTGGCCGACGGCCTTCATTTAACGACCGAGAGCAGTGGCGTTCGCGTAGAGTTGTCAGTGCTAACAGACGAACAACACTGCGCGATGTAACCGCATGAATCAGTGTGGGACACAGAACGAACGTATCCGTTAGGGCAGTGCGACGAAATTAGGCGTTACGGGCTATGGCAACAGGCAGCAGACGCGAGTGTCTTTGCTAACAGCATAACATCACCTGCAGCATCTCTCCTGGGCTCGCGATCATATCTTTTGGAACCTCGACGACGGAAAACCGCGACCTGGTCAGATGAGCCCCGATTTCAGTTGGTAAGAGCTGACGGTAGGGTTCGAATGTGGCGCGAATCCCACTAAATCTTGGACCCAAGTTGTCGACAACGCACTGTGGGCGTTTCATATTGGTGTGGGCTGTGTTTACTTCGAATCGATTGAGTTCTCTGGTCCAATTGAACCGATCGTTGACTGGAAATGGGTATGTTCGGCTACATGGCGATCATTTACACCCATTCGTAGACTTCATGTTGCCAAAGAACGATGTCATGTCACCAGGCCACATTTGTTTCCAACTGGTTTAAAGAACATTCTAGATAATTGGAGCGAATGCTTTGGCCGCCCAGATAGCCCAACATGAATTTCATCGAACATTTATGGGACATAACAAAAGCAAAACGAGAATAATGGAATGTAGTTGAATTAACTCAGGTGATGCTGAGGGAATTAGATTAGGAAATGAGACACTTAAAGTAGTAAAGGAGTTTTGCAATTTGGGGAGCAAAATAACTGATGATGGTCGAAGTAGAGAGAATATAAAATGTAGACTGGCAATGGCAAGGAAAGCGTTTCTGAAGAAGAGAAATTTGTTAACATCGAGTCTTGATTTAAGTGTCAGGAAGTCGTTTCTGAAAGTATTTGTATGGAGTGTAGCCATGTATGGAAGTGAAACATGGACGATAAATAGTTTGGACAAGAAGAGAATAGAAGCTTTCGAAATGTGGTGCTACAGAAGAATGCTAAAAATTAGATGGGTAGATCACATAATTAATGAGGAGGTATTGAATAGAATAGGGGAAAAGAGGAGTTTGTGGCACAAGTTGACTAGAAGAAGGGATCGGTTGGTAGGACATTGTAACATTACGAGTCAAGATAGCTGTAACGGAAATTGAATAGCGTAAAGTTATCATTAAAAACGCACGCCGCGTGATTTATGACGATTTGGTTGGTCATAATAGTAGTAACATGCTTTTGAATACAATTAAAATATAACGGCGATACCTGTTTAGTGTTATTGGAAATAATATGTAGTAAATTAATGAGTAAGGTAGCCGATCCTATAAGAAGAGGTGAAATTGGGCATATTAAGGTGTTTTGCTTTATGTCGACTAAGCCGATGATACGGCGTCTTTTTTTCCGTATACTCCTAGGAAAAAAAAAAAAAAAAAAAAAAAAAAAAACAAGTAACGAAGTGCTAATTGTGCGTTGTGAAAAATATAGGGGCGAATTTTAAATAGCTACAGTGTATAATGAGACTAACAAATGGACATTCAGTTACGCGAAATAGCGGACAGCGAAGTGTGGTCATTAAATTGAGTACACCTACAGGGCGGTCAATTCCGGGATCTCACGAGGGACGGGGTATTGCGACCATTTTTTTTTGTTTTTTTTTTTAATTATATCACGGAGAGCGGGCTTCAGTTTAAAAAAGGAGAGAAGCTGTATCATTATCATTGACTGTTGGTGTTAAGCAACCAGAACTGTTCATAAAAAGGGTTTCGGTGAATGAGTGGTGAATGCGAAATGAAACTGTGAACGAAGTAATGTTAAATAAAGCAGAAGAGACAAGACAGTTTGGTCGTATCTGTTATTATTCCATAAACCGTAACATTTCTTCCCGTTGTACGAAGCCTTTATAGACGATCGTTATGACAATTTGCTTTGAAGGGATCTCGTTACGAGTTAAGTTTTGGGGACCTGGTCAACAGGGAATAGTTCGTAGATCTTAACTACTGCAGCTATTCTGGAATCAGGTGCTACCGTGACCGTTGTGTGTTGTCAATGGCTTAAGGTCATCATATCTCATGCTCTAAGATCGACGCGCCTTTCCTCTTGGTATAACGGTGTCTCACGGTAACAACGACAACGCCGACGGCGAAGGAAGATACGGTAGAACATGTTCTGAGGCATCAAGGGATCACCAGTTTAGTATTGGAGGGCAGCGTGGAGGGTAAAAATCGTAGAGGGAGACCAAGAGATGAATACACCAAGCAGATTCAGAAGGATGTAGGTTGCAGTAGGTACTGGGAGATGAGGTAGCTTGCACAGGATAGAGTAGCATGGAGAGCTGCATCAAACCGGTCTCTGGACTGAAGACCACAACAACAACAACAACAGTGTGTAAGCTTAGGGACTGATGTCCTTTTAGCAGCTAAGTCCCATAAGATTTCACACACATTTTATTTTTGAGACAGGGTCGTTTCAGGAAGCAGGAAATCATGAAGGACATATCAGAAATGTTCGGACACCAGACTTGGAGCAAAATGTAACTAACACTGTGGAAGGCGACCGCCGTGTCCGTACCAGGCAGTTGGCCCGCTAGTACAGGGTAAGCCAGACAACGGCGTGGAACATTCTCCATGACAATTGTTACTAGCCTGATCACTTACAGCGTGTGCCGGGCTTACTAGGGTCAGACTTTCCACAGAGGGAGCAGCTTTGTCACTGGTTACTTCACGAGGCAACCACGATTCCGAGATTTTTGTCATCCATCCTATTCATAGATAAGGCCAACTTTACGCAGAGTGGTATCTTCAACTTTCATAACAGTTAACTGCGTGATAAAACCCCTATAGTATGGTGACAGTGAATCATCAGCATCGGTGCCACCGGAATGCGTGGGACCAGTCTTCCTCCCACGTCGCCTAACATGTTGGAACTATCAGCGTTTCTTGCGGGTGACTTTGCCTCCCCTGCTGGAAGAAGTAGCATAGACGATCCGAAGGGTTATGTAGCTGTTACATGATGGTGCTCCAGCCCACTTCGCCGTTAACGTCGGGAGGCATGTCAGTCGTGCCTTCCCAGGTCGATGGATCGGACAAGCGTGTCCAGTTGCATGGCCTGCTCGTTCTCCGCATCTCAGCCCGTGCGATTTCTGGTTATGGGGCCACCTCAAAAGTATCGTGTATGCAGAGCCCGTTCCAGACGTGGAGACACTGGAGCAGCGTATTCATGCCGCCTTTGACACTGTTCGGATGCAGCCTGTCGGGTGTGAACGTGTGAGACAGAACATGCGTACACGCGTCCGTTGAGGCACCTGGAAACCATTTTCAACAGATGCTGTAATTGTGGCTGCATGATACAGCGCGTATTAGATCGCAGTCTATGTAGCAATGTATAATTGAATAATTGGCCTCTAGCATAGAAACCATGCATTTTCGGACCTAACTTCACTAGACGTTTCCTGTTCCGTATCTCCTCATCGATCAATCCCTAGAGTTTGTACACGCTGGAAAAAATCATCCTGTATACTCTTTTTGTGTTCCAACAGGAGCATTTTCAGCTGGTTCCCTTCTTTTCCCTGTTACATCAGTGTGTGCTACTTATATGAAACGAATTCTGTAGCTCAGTAAAGTCTTCACAGTTTATTTATATACTTCAACACATTTATATACTTTGACACATAGAAACAACAAATAAGCATGCATAATATGGGTTAACACAAAATCCTTTTCCACCAACGCAATTTCACTGAACACTACTTTACATAAAAATGCACTACATTTTTAGGCTACATTTACAGTATGTCAAAAAGTGCAGTGTTTGGTTTGCAAGTACCAAGAATTTCGTATGACAGATTAATTTTTTGTAAGGTGCTTACGCCAAGACAGCCTATATAGGTTTGAGGTGTCGGTTTTACAGAGGCACCACGTCATAAATTGGTGTAGAAGCGGCGGATGAGAACATAGTTTGGTGGCCTCAGAACCCTTGCGAAGACGCCAGAACCCATGCAGTGTGTTCACTAAGTCCGTTAAAATTACGCCTCATATCCGACATTACATGAATGTTTTACGTGCATAGTAAGTGCGGTAACTTTGAACTTCTGGATCTCGGTAATGGATAATAATGCTGAAAAAAAGCTTCAAGGTTCCTCTAGGACATCATTTTAAAAACATATGGTAAAAACTTCGACGATTTACGATGAATAAAAATTATAGAAGTGGCCGTACCAACCACTGGTATTTTCCGTGCCCAAAAATCAGGTTTTTCGCGCTTTTCTCGGGATAAGCCCATGAACAAAATGTGTTTTCATAAACCGCGTAAGACCCACCCTAGACTACATTTAATGCAAGAGGACGAATCGATTTGCTCAATTTGCCTTGGGTGGAGAAAGTGTGTAATGTTTAAATTTTGACCCTGTATTGTAGGATACCTACAGGATGCCCGTTCTTCCGAGCTATCCAAAACACTTGTCCTTTTATCTCTGTGATAAGTAGAAGCTGAGCAACAACTATAAGCCACGACTTTCGTCTTCTTGGTTTTTATTTTTAGGTTTGGTTTTTAATCTCTTGGTTGAAGACCCTAAGCATTTTATTTGGTTCTTTCTCTGAGTCTTCCACTATTGCAGTGTCATCGGTAAATCTGATCCAGTGAATACGAACACCATTAATTTTGATTCCAGTCGTCTTTTCCTTCATCGTTGTTACTGACTCCTCGATGAACATATCTAATAAATAAGGCAATGGGCGCCACCCCTGTCTCATTCCGCCACTGAGTTTTGCTTCTTTCGTGGTACCATTAACATCCAGTCCAGTATTTTGACTTCTGTATATACTCAAAATTAGTCGCCTACCCTTCCAATAAAGTCCTATCTTCTGCATTGCTTTAAATAATAACCTCGAGTCAACCATAGCAAACGCCTTTTCTAGTTACGTGGTTCCTATATATATTTTTCTGTTTATTTCTAATCTTTCCAAAATTTGACATAGTGACTATATCGCTCCCCTCGTTCCCTTCCCTGATCTGAAGCCAATTTGATCATTCGCTAAGTTACAATTTATTTTCCTTGTAATGTTCTTTTTAACTGCTGATAGTTATATTCTTGATTTATGTCACAGAGAGACAGTGTCCTATAAAGTGTACTTTCCTTTGCATTTCCCTCCTAGGTATTGCACAAGTTCTACTTACTGCGAAATCTACTCTCCTCATTACACTTAGATATCAGAGTAAACTATTTACTTTTGATTTTATCTCTACTTTTTATAGGAGCTCTGCAGGGTTGTCATCTATAACCTGTGCTTTATTTGAGGTTATCCTATTTAGAGCAGGAAAGACCTCTTCTTTTATTACCGATGGTTCTTTATTGTTTTCATCAGTTAGTTTTTCATCTTAAATATACTCATCTAAACTTCCAGTTTCAGCACCACTGTACAGGAGTTCAGTATACCTTCTCCACGTACCACTTACATATTCTATGTTCAACAGCAGCTTTCCATTTTTATTTCACGATAATTCTTTGTTCTCTGTCTGTGCTGAAACACTTGAATCTTGGAGCACGATTCATCCTGTTTCTCATATTTAAAATTATCTACTGCTTCTTTGTTAACTTTTCCGGGCAACATTTCTTTCTCTAAACGGCGCATTTGAGCCGTGCTGCGGCTCGCGTTGGTGCTGTTTGTCGGTTTCCGCCCTCTGTAGGAGGCCAGACGGTATCGTTTAGCTGGCATAGTTGCGATTGTTTGTCTTCTTCTCGTGTTGACTGGCGCCACTCGGTTTCACAAGCGTTGCCTGTCCGTTAGTGGCAGCAGCAGCGGTTATCGATATATAGTAACTGTTGCCCTATCTTTGGAGCGATGTTGTTGTTTTTCCGGGTCGTTTGAGTGTTCAAATGGCTCTAAACACTATGGGACTTAACATCTGAAGTCATCAGTCCCCTACGTGAGAGTGCCAGTTCGGTTGGGGCCTCAGGAGGAGCCAGGTCCGCGCAGTGCCAGAACACGCGGGGACTGCTGGCGATACGCATGGACTGCCGGATGCAAGGGCTGTGGTTCAAATGGTTCAAATGGTTCTGAGCATTATGGGACTTAACTTCTATGGTCATCAGTCCCCTAGAACTTAGAACTACTTAAACCTAACTAACCTAAGGACATCACACACATCCATGCCCGAGGCACGATTCGAACCTGCGACCGTAGCGGTCGCGCGGTTCCAGACTGTAGCGCCTAGAACCGCTCGGCCACTCCGGGCGGCGAAGGGCTGTGGTCACAAGGGTGCACGACCTCGTCTTAAACCGGATCCAGCAAGCTATAAGATGAGCGCATTTCAATCCAAGTAGAGAAACCGCCACCAATGTGATATCTCGCGATTCTCCAGTGACGGGTTCGTGTTGCTGCTCGTAGTGTCGCCAAGGCGAAGAGCAGCGATTGGAGCGCTTGGGGAAAGCGGATTTGATTAGCTTTCCACGACTTTTTATTTCTATTTACTGCGTTCAACTTGTTACAATTTGTTAAGTTCAACCTGCGGTAATTTTTATTCCCTGGTGGCCGCTAACGCCCCAATTACTTGCCCTGCGGGGGGGTTAGTGTATGTAATGGCAGTGTACGTTTCCTCTCCTTGCCGCTGCAGTCCGGTAAGACGAGTAGTTTTGAGAGCTTTCTTGATTGTAAGCCGGTTGGTGATTCTTCTACTCTGGTGGTAGTGATTCCTTTTGTCGTTCCGGGCGCACTAAGTACAGTATTCTGAAGACATAGTGCAGACCGCAGGTTCCGGCTTTGGCGTATTGTTCCATCGTTGCGTTTGGTTTATCGGACGTCAGGTAGCTTCAGTAAGCTTATCATTAGTCATTCGTTAGACTGCCACTTGTCTGAGTTACCATCTTGTGAAGAGAATGCAACTCTTGACTGTCTATCTCACCGGTCGTGGAAGTGTTTGTTGCTGGACCTTCTCAGAGGTCGATTTCTGGAGCACAGTCTTTGGCCCCTTGGTTCTTGTAAGACATCTGTGTTCTAAAAGGAGGTCTGATCGCCAATAGTTCACTGTAACGCTTCTTCAGTCCACGCCTTTTGCGGATATAATCTGCCTCAATACCCTTTAAGGAACTTATGTACTGGTCCTTGTGTTTTATTATTATATTACTTATTACAATACGTTTTTCTATTTCGGGAGCAAAATAACTGATGATGGTCGAAGTAGACAGGATATAAAATGTAGACTGGCAATGGCAAGGAAAACGTTTCTGAAGAAGACGAATTTGTTAACATCGATATAGATTTAAGTGTCAGGAAGCCGTTTCTGAAAGTATTTGCATAGAGTGTAGCCATGTATGGAAGTGAAACGTGGACGATAAGTAGTTTGGACAAGAAGAGAATAGAAGCTTTCGAAATGTGGTGCTACAGAAGAATGCTGAAGATTAGATGGGTAGATCACATAACTAATGATGAAGTATTGAATAGAATTGGGGAGAAGAGGAGTATGTGGCACAACTTGACAAAAAGAAGGGACCGGTTAGTAGGACATGTTCTGAGGCATCAAGGGATCACAAATTTAGCATTGGAGGGCAGCGTGGAGGGTAAAAATCATAGAGGGAGACCAAGAGATGAATACACTAAGCAGATTCAGAAGGATGTGGGTTTCAGTAAGTACTGGGAGATGAAGAAGCTTGCACAGAATAGGGTAGCATGGAGAGCTGCATCAAACCAGTCTCAGGACTGAAGACCACAACAACAAACAACATATTACAATACCTTGTAATGCCTACATTAAAGGTGATATATGTCTAGTTAATAGTTCTGGTCGCCTTCTGGAATAAATCTAGCAGTGTAGTGTCAGTGGACGTTAAGGCTTGTGTTACAAAATTTACCGTCATCTTATTTCACCCGTTGCTTGTTTTTTAATTAACCTTTGCTATTGTATTTCCTGTTTTACAGCAGGTTTTTAAATTTTTATATTATTGCCGTTCCTGGTGTGTAAGGCCTTCAGCCCTGATTATGGTCATTTGCCTTAAAATTCTAATTTGGTCTTTTTAATTTAGCAGTAAGCCTTAAAACTTTTTTTACTGCCATTCCTGGCGTCTGATGCCTTCTGCTGTGTTTGTGGCGACTTACCTTTAATATTTCAATACCTGTAAGTTGTAAATTGCAGCGAGTTCTTAAACAATTCTTAATTTATTGCCATTCTTGGCGTGTAAAGCCTTCAACCCAGATCAAAGTGACTTGCTTTTAAAACATTATCTGCTGTATCTGTATTTAATGGTGATTTGCTAAATTGTAACTCACTGAAAACACTTTTATTTACACAGTTCATTAATAACGTGCGGTATTTTTATTTATTGTTGAGTCTGGAATTACTGGTTCAAAAAATGGTTCAAATGGCTCTGAGCACTATGGGCCTCAACTGCTGTGGTCATAAGTCCCCTAGAACTTAGAACTACTTAAACCTAACTAACCTAAGGACAGCACACAACACCCAGCCATCACGAGGCAGAGAAAATCCCTGACCCCGCCGGAATTACTGGTTTAAAATAAATTGCGTTAACTGTAAAAGGCAACCAATAGTAACTGATTACGGCCCCGTCCACAATCGTAACCGAATCCTGCCTCCCCTTGACTAACAGGTTTCAGCTTTGTTGTTATCATGTTTGTAATTGGTTTACATTGAGCAAGGATGTTCTCTTCTAGTGTGCTCCTTTTGTCAGTGAGTTCCTATATTTCTGTGGGCATTGAAGGATTCGTTATTCTTAACACGCCTGTGACTGAATTTGTTATATTTGAATTGATAACATCCCAAATGCGTTCTTACCTGTTTTAATCCATTGTTGCATGCTTGAATTCCTGTACACCCTCCGCATCCTTCAATTTATGTATTGCCCATTTTTTTGGATATATCAGCTACTGCTGCTAAAATCCGATAGTGTATTTTGCTACAGCGTTGTGTCTCCACTTCTATATTAGTACCAGTGTAACTGTGACTAGATTCTGTATCTCTGCTTTGCTCTTGGATAATCAATCATATATTTCACTATATTTAGATAACTTCCATGTTTAGCGTGTTATCTTGGGAGATTCATAATATGCTTCTGTTATAGCCATCTCACGTTGCTCACAAAATTCTAATAATTTTTCACCTGTTAAATTCATCCTTCCTGGCCAAAATTACCGGCACACTTGTCGTTCTCTTGTATGCGTACTGACGCAATAAAATCTCCCAGGAGAATAACGTTTGTCTTTGGTGTTATCACTTCCATTATTTCTTCAATGTAGTCATAAATGTTTCCCGTTTCTTCATGATTACAGTTCGTCATTCGTAAATGTACATGAATTATTATTATATCAACTGGATTAGCTTGTAATTCACATGGTAGATGTTCATTGCGTTATGCATCCATTTTTTTCTTTATATAACTGCTACTTCAGTCTTTCCTGAGTGTAGGCTTCCACTATGAATTATTCAGAAACGTTTTTAATCTAAAATCGTCATTTCCATCCCATCTTGTGTCGCATAGTCCTAAAATATCCAACTGACATTTTATCAAAGTCTTGTCAACTTCAACCAGTTTTCCAAGAGTTGACACTGTTCGTACATTCCATGTTCCAATCTTAACATTATTTTTTCTTGTTTCTTGGTTTACCGCTTCTTCTCTGCGAGAATATTGCCGAACGACGATCTGAAAAGCCCTGCCACTCCCACGATCATTAAGGAAGCACATATTATCAGAATGTAATAATTCCTGTTCTAAAGACGGCAGAGTTAGCAAATGTAAATATTACTGGCCCATAAGTTTAATAAGTGATGTTGCAAAGTACTAACACGAATTATGTACAGAAGGATGGAAAGCTAGTAAAAATCGACCTTGGGGAGTATCGGTCTGGGTTCTAGAGGAGTGCAGGAACACGTGAGAAAATGCGCTAGAACAGATCTTAGAAGATAGGGTTAAGAAAGGTAAACCTATATCTACAGCGTTTCTAGATTTAGATAAAGTCTTGACAAAGTTGACTGGAATATACTTTTATTAATCCTGAAGGTAGGAGGCGTAAAGTACAGGGATCGAACAGTTATCTACAACTTGTGGAGAAACCAGACTGTGGTTACTGGAATTGCAGGACACGAAAGGTAAGCAGTAGTTGCGAAGGAGTAAGGTTTGATTGTAAAGTATTCTCGATTTTATTCGATCTGTACATTGAACAAAATGGGAAAGAAAGAGTGGAGATACCTTAAAAATTTATTACAGCTCAGGGAGAAGGTGTTAAATATTTTAAGTTTGCTGAAGACAATGAGATTCTGTCGTACCCGGGAAAAGGATTTGGAAGAGCATTTGAACAGAATGTATATTGTAATGAAAACAGTTTATAAGTTGAATATTAACAAACGTAGAAAAGATAATGGAATGCAGTCGATTTGTCAGTCGATTTTGGCGGAGTTAGATCAGGAACGGAGAAACTAAAATTAGTAAATTAGTTTTGCTATTTGGACAGAAAAATAAATGATGGTGGTTGAAGTAGACAGTCTACTGGTGGAAAAATGCTCCTATAGCAGTATAAAAAACGAATATCCTCCTGTTTAAAAGACTCTGAAAAGTGGTTGCTGTCAAATTCTACTTTCCTCTGCACATTTAAAAATTTTCCCAAAAATTTTAGCATGCGAATATATTCGCGCTCTTCTTAACATGCACTCACCTCTCACTCCCACAGACTGCCCTTTGCGTAACTCACTCGCACCCACTAGACTGTCGCTGCAAGTCGCTCGTACCCCTCCATTTCCACTTTCCCCTTCTCACTCACTCACTCAGTCCATCTCATTGTCTCCGTCTCTGTAACTGTCACTGTCCACTGTCCCACAGTCTCCATCGTTCTGTCCTCCTTCTGTCTCCTCTCCTGCCTCCGTCCTGCCTCCGTCTTGCTCACTCTTACTACTACAGTCTCATTCACTCCTTCCCAGTGCTTCTCTCCTCTCAATGTCACTAACACTCTCTTCCTCGCTGTGATTGTCACAGGCACTGTATCTCATTATCACCAGCTCTCACCCACTTACCTGGTCTCCGTTTTTTTATTCATCTCTCACTGGCATTGTCTCCTCCACTCTTTTTGTAGCACTGTTCTTTCACTGTCAGTTACGTCCAACTGGAACTGGTCCTTCTCCGCCACTGTCTCCTTCGCTCTTTCTACATCTCTGTGTTTCGGAAACGGATAAAGATACCAAGTAAATTTTCAAAGTTGTTCGAAATCAGTATCTTAGGAATATATCGTAAAAATTTGAGCCGCTTGCTGTGCATAGTCGTCTTGAAATTCGCGGTTCGGTTTTGGTAAGAACAATGATGAAAAAAATCCTTTTTTGCGGTTTTCTAAGGAACCGTCCATGAACTAAGGATGGCTTCGCAAGTCCCTTAAGGCACACGGCAGAACCACATCAAATTCCAAAAGAACCAACCGGTTTGCTCGACTTGCCTAAGAAGGAGGAAGTGTGCAATATTCTTACTTTGACCCTGTACTGTAGAGTAGTGACACATGCGCAGCTTTTGAAACATATTAGTTACCACAGTCTGACGTAAGCGTGCCAGTAAAATGCAGACTGGCGATAGCAAGCAAATCATTTCTGAAAAAGAGAGCCGGCCGTGTGGCCGAGCGGTTCTAGGCGCTTCAGTCCGGAACCGCGCTGCTGCTGCTGCGGTCGCAGGTTCGAATCCTGCCTCGGGCGTGGATATGTGTGATGTCCTTAGGTTAGTTAAGTTTGAGTAGTTCTAAGTCTAAGGGACTGATGACCTCAGATGTTAAGTCCGATAGTGCTTAGAGCCATTTGAACCATTTTTTGAAAAAGAGAAATAGGTTAATATCTAACACAAATTAAATCCCTGGAAATTTTTTCTGAAGGTATTAGCAGCGAAAGCTTTTGAAATGTGGTGCTAATGATAATACTGAAGATTTGATGGGTAGATCGGATAACTAATAAGCTGGTATTCAATCGAAATGATGAAAAATTTTATGGGTTAATCTGACTAAAAATGGGATCGGTTGGTAGGAGACATTCTGAAAAATTAAGGTGTCGTCAATTTGGTATTGGCGGGAAGTGTGAAAGGCAAAAATTGAAGACGAAAGCACAGTGAGCTGGTTCAAAGGATGCAGTAGTTTTGCAGATACGAAGCGGCTTGCACAGATAGACTAACGTATAGAGCAGCGTCAGAACAATCTTCAGACTGAATACCACAACAACAACATTTACTTTTTGTCTACAGGAACCACCACTCCTGTTTTCTTGTTTTTCTCGGTAGATGAACGGTCACTGACAATAGTATGTAAATTGAAGGTGGAGGGGGAGAAAGCGAAGGAGAAGACTAGTGATGTGAGATGCATTGAGACTTTACGCGGAATCAGCGGCAATAACTGAAGCACGGATTATCTCGTCACGCATCTCGACCGACCCACATTCCCACCTGGCGCCGTCCCTCCCCATGTCCTCCATGCTCGATACTTTGAGATTCCCGCAGGAGGTCAGACGTAATCGTGCACCAGCACTGAAGGTGGTGGATTCGTTGCCATGGAGGCGAATCAGTTATATAAATGCGTGGTGTCTGTTCTCTAGGACCTTCAGTTTAGGTATAATGCGTCACAGCTGTGGATTCGCTTGGTGCCTGTTCTGTCTGACATGTGCGAAAGAACAGGCAGCACGCAATCATGTAATTCACTGACAAGTCGAACGCAAGAGTTCACCACACGGCGCGTCCTGGTGCCCTCTGTCCCATTGCTGCAGTCGCCTTGTGTTTACAACGATAACAGACTCGAGACACCAAGGGCTGCGTTATGCAATACGTTTCATGCCTTATCGTCCAAGTGACGCGAAGGCTGCGTGACGTCACACGCGGGCAGCGTTTGCACAACTCGGCAGCGCGCGGCGTTCAGAGTCAACCCACGTCTCCTACTCCACACTGCATTATTCGGTTCCGGATTTGGTCTGGTACGCTGAGTTTCAATGGTCCCTTGAAGACTGATGTAAATTGTTAAGTAGTCGTCGTTCCTTTCTTTTGACGTGTGGCTTATATGTTTCAGTCAGTTGTGAAGAGATTGCTATTTACTGTGGTGTTCCAAATAAGACGCCACCTGAGACCCAGGCGACACCATTGCGTACAGGAGGGTATTTCTGAGGTGCCAGTCAGTCAAGCGGAGCAGAATACATCTACGAACATCGAGTCTAAACGCGGACCAGGAGTTCGCTTTATTTGCACGTAACAAAGTGCGGATTAAGCCACAGTACAATATTTTACCTAATAAAATGTCTTACCCGCTTCATGTGTAGCAGTAGTACCTTAAGTACGAGGTTAAAGAAGAGTTTTTTGAATTTACTGAAATCCTTAAACAGGATGAACAGGGACGCTTATACTGTACAGGCGGACTACGCAGCCCCTTAGGAAACCATAATTTATAAGGTGTCTTATTTGAAGCAAGAATGTCAATTATCTTGGCTCTCTGCCATTTTACGTTAACCGTTTTGCCGTCTGAGCAGCAAAGTATAGAAGCGTTGCTCGTGACGTTACCCAGGAAGCCGTGACGATGAATGGCCCTCCTCTAACCACACCCTTTACATATGCTTGTGACTATCAAATAGTGAAAGATTATAATTGAAGTGCAGCTACTCACAGAGGTGCAGTGTGGGCTGTAATTAGCTTACGGCAGCGAAAAGTGGTAGATATTCTAATGCATCGCTGTAGAACCGATTTACGATGGAAAGAAATTGGTTACAATTTTGCCCACGAAGCACAGATCTGCACTGTACAGCATCTCCTCGACGTCTCCAGTGCTGACACTGAACAAATTGTGCTCGTGGCGGTTAATAATATTAACATCATGTCTTTCACACTTGTTTTACGTTTTCTGCCTACGTACCGTTCCTAATCCATTATATACAGGAACTTTTCCATACGTCTTTGTCGCCTCACAGCACCAGATTTGCACCTGGTGGCCAAAATTGAAACTAATTTTTTTTCCAGCGTAAGTCGGTTTCGCATTAATGCATTAGAATATCTACCAAGTTTCGCTGCCACATGACAACTGAAGTCCACACTGGGACTCTGTGAACAGCTGCACTTTGATCATAACCACCGAGTGCAACGAATGGCCCACAATGTGAAGAGACTCTGCGTCTTATTCCTTCTCCGCTCGTTTGGCGCCAAATATAAAACACTTGTAATCCAGCGAATAATTTTTCTCTAATTTTGTAAAAAGGCACGAACGCGTGATTTGCAATTTTTAAAATTTGGGTTTTATACAACTCTGCCCACATGGAGCCACACTTGTCGACAAATGTTATGCAGCTGCTGAAAGACAATAGTGTATCATTCGATGATTGTAGCGCCATAAGACTTCCCAGATTGGTTCTGTAAATGAAAACTTGTGATAACAGATAACAGTGAAGTGAAAAATAGTGTTAAAAACAGTGTGGATAATAACATCCCACGAATGCACAACATTACCAAAAACTCGACGTGCCGTCAAGCTATTGAATGCATAACAGGAGGCGACCCTCTGAAAACCCTTGCAATAAATCATGTAAGTTCAGAAATTAAAATAAGACTGTCGGAAGTTGACGAATAAGTGTCGAAGCATGTACGTGGAAATAATAAAGTAAAAGAAAACATTTTGATTTTCGGAAGGCAGACTGTTTACGAAATAAATGACAGAATGTTCTCGCCCACCCGACGTGTGTGCAATATTAATACCAAACGCTTATGGTTTGTGCCAGCGAAATCATTTGATTGATTGTATCGTAACGTTTGTCCCATGCTACCAAGTCAGCAATTGTTGATGATTCTGAAAATTTATTTTATTTTAACTTTGTCATCGGATGCCCTCATTTAGCAGCACCCGTCAGTAAGCCTAAGAAAAGGAAGTCCAGTGTGTCATCTGTCTGTGAATAGCGTAAATTTTGTTCTGTGTTATCGTATATTAATTGTTTGTGTCACATTTTTAGATTTAGAGATTGAGGAGCAGCGCAACATCTGCTTAGCGAGCGTGGAAAGCCGCCTAAAAACCACACGCAGGCTCTCCAGTGGACAACAGCAGAGGGATATACTGCATCGCGCCGATTCGACCCGGATCTGACCCACCTGCCTGACTCACAAGCTAGCGCGTTGCGCGTTAGCTGAACGACCGTATCAGCGGAAGCAGTCGGCTGACCTGGAACTAGGCATACGATCGCAATGAAAACACTCCTGCTGCCTTCTGTAAGAAAAGGCATGACATAAGTTTCAGTCAATGGCGACATTGGCTTCTAGGCCACAATTCGATTTGTTGTTGCTGTGAGCTTTAAGGGCCGCGCGGGATTAGCCGAGCGGTCTTAGGCGCTGCAAAAAAATGGTTCAAATGGCTCTGAGCACTATGGGACTCAACTGCTGAGGTCATTAGTCCCCTAGAACTTAGAACTAGTTAAACCTAACTAACCTAAGGACATCACAAACATCCATGCCCGAGGCAGGATTCGAACGTGCGACCGTAGAGGTCTTGCGGTTCCAGACTGCAGCGCCTTTAACCGCACGACCACTTCGGCCGGCTTTAGGCGCTGCAGTCGTGGACTGTGCGGCTGGTCCCGGCTGAGGTTCGAGTCCTCCCTCGGGCATGGGTGTGGGTGTTTGTCCTTAGGATAATTTAGGTTAAGTAATGTGTAAGCTTAGGGACTGATGACCTTAGCAGTTAAGTCGCATAAGATTTCACAGACATTTGAACTTTTTTTTTTTTTTTTTTGGATCTTTAAGGGAAATACCTCCACATAACTCATAACTCTCGCCTGAGAAAACTTCGCCTTGCCTTGTGTAAAACACACACATCGGAACACATCTAGTGAACACAATTACGAACGAGCTGTCCATGTGATCGAGCTAGCAGAACTGGATAAGGGCCTGACAACCGATCCCCCTCTCTCCAACATTCTCGCTCTACCTTACATAGCGACTGTCATTAATGCTTAAAGGGACAGACAATATCGTCTTGTTATATGGTACATGTGTTAAGACATAGACCTCATACACCGGGGTTGAAGTACGTCATAGTAGGGCGATATGCACATATACAGATGGCTGTAGTATCGCGTATACAAGGTATAAAATGTCAGTGCACTGGCCGCGTTGTCATTTGTACTCAGGTGTTTCATGTGCAAAGGTTTCCGACGTGATTATGGCCGCATGACGGAAATTATTCAAATTTTGAACGCTGAGTGTAGCTGAAGCTACGCACCATTTAATCTAACTTAAACTAACTTGCGCTAAGGACAACACAGACAACACACACACCCATGACCGAGGGAGGACTCGAACCTCCGACGGGGGGAGCCGCGCAGACTGCGACAAGGCGCTGCAGACTGCGCGGCTACCCCGCGCGGCCGCCTCTCCTGGGCTCGTGACAATATCGATTGGATCCTAGACGACTGGAAAACCGTGGTCTTGTCAGATGAGTCTCAATTGCAGTTCGTAAGGGCTGATATTAGGGTTCGAGTGTGGTACAGATCCCGCGACGCCACGGAGCCAAGTCGTCAACAAGGCACTGTGCAAGCTGCTAGTGGCTGTGTTTACATGGAATGGACTGGATCCTCTGACCCGACTGAACCGATAATTGACTGGAAATGGTTTGTTCGGTTACTTGGAGACCATCTGCAGGCCTTCATGGATTTCATTTTCCTAAACAACGATGGAATTTTTTTGGATGACAATGCGCAAGTTACCAGGCCACAATTGTTCGCGATTGGTTTGAAGAACATTCTGGACAACTCGAGCAAATGATTTGGCCACCCAGATCGCCCGACTTGAATCCCATCGAACATTTAAGGGACATAAAATGGTTCAAATGGCTCTGAGCACTATGGGACTCAACTGCTGTGGTCATAAGTCCCCTAGAACTTAGAACTACTTAAACCTAACTAACCTAAGGACATCACACACATCCATGCCCGAGGCAGGATTCGAACCTGCGACCGTAGCGGTCGTGCGGTTCCAGACTGAAGCGCCTTTAACCGCGCGGCCACTCCGGCCGGCTAAGGGACATAATCGAAAGGTCAGTTCGTGCACAAAATCCTGCACTGGCAACATTTTTGCAATCAAGGACGGCTGTGGAGGTCTCATGGCTCAATATTTTTGCAGCGGACTTCTAACGTGTTGTTGAGTCCATGCCACGTCGAGTTGTTGCACTACGCGCAGGAGGAGGTCCGACACGATATTATGAGGAATCGCTTGACTTTTGTAACCTCCGTGTATTAGCTAGTGCCGGAGCTATATTCCATTCTGGTTACGCTAATTTGGGATTTAAGAGATCGCTATCATTCACACATACACTTCAGTACTTTCCCCGTCCTATTCCAACTATTGATACGTCCTTATTGGCTTCATTGTCAAAAACACGCTAAATTCTAACTCTCCTCTATGTTCCGAGATTGAAACGAAAACGAACAGAGAAGTCTGTTACCTTAAGTAGTTTAATAATTTAGAGATTAATGAAGTATTTATCACGCCATAGCAAAACAAACGGATGCTCCTTACCCAGGACGTCTCAGCGAGGTGGTGTGGCAGCCATCGACCAGGAGCTAACCGCCTAGTTCGCTAACGATGGACGAAATTTGCATCACTTGTATTTGCTCGGAAATGTTGGAGAGGTGTAATGCACAATATTTGACCATTAAAATGTGAGTAAATGTCCCAGGTTAAATTTCAGATGTGTCAGTAAGTATTATTTATGAAGCATTGACGGTGATTCGTCCGCCGGATGGGGACGCTAAGCTCAGCAGCTCTGAGATGTTATTTGATAGAAGTAGGCCGATGCCAACATTAGTTGCAACGCTTCTCTTCATTCCATTTCTCATCCATAACAACACGCAATCACAATGTTAAACTGCACAAATATTTATCATAACCACCTATAAGATACAGGTATCTATCTATGACATGTACTGTGTAGCAGGTAAGACTAGTGAAACGACAGAGCACTTAGACTACGACCTTGCCCAGGATATCAATCATGAAGGACTTTCGGTCTCCATCACTCATTGATGAGCAAGGGTCTGACTAAGACTCGAATTAAAATTGGAGAATTTGGAAATTTGTGGTAAGGTTTTATGGGACCAAACTGCAAAGGTTATCAGTCCCTAAACCTATACACTACTTAATCTAACTTAAACTGACTTAAACTATGGACAACACACACACACACGCCCGAGGGAGGACTCGAACCTCCGGCGGGGGAAGCCGCACGGGCCGTGACAAGGCGCCTCAGACCACGCGGCTACCCCGTGCGGTCTGGAATTAAACAAATAACGAGAAACGAAGTGCGTTATAAACAGAAGATGAATCACATTTGAATAAACTATCAAATACAGCAGTAATCTGCATTGCCAAAACAAACTAAGTTCAAATGCATCACAAGGAATATTACGGTAAAGGTGGTTATTGATAGGTGTATTAGATTGTTTGATAAAATCTGCGAGATTCGGTCATTGTGTGTCGATTTTTGCCCAAAATTTCTAGACGTTTCAGGGGGACGTTATTCAATATTGTACTCATACGCTAGAACACTACGATATTTGTGCACTGTTTGTGCCTGAAAAGTTGATGGACGTACAAAAAGAACAGACATTGATACTAGCACGTGATTTACAGATTCCTTACACGGAAAGGAAACGTAAGTGAGTTTCTACGTCTCCACTGGTAAAGAAAAATAGATTTCGTTCTGAAAAACTTAGTAGCCCAATACGTTTGTTAATTCGACGTCTCGTTTCACCAATATGGAATGTATACCTAGAAAACTATAGAGAGTATGAGGTATTGTTGCATGCGTTTATACAAAAAGCTCAACAAAATTCATTAATTCTTATACATATCACCAGTTTTCAACAGAGATTCATTTTCATTGCCAACAGACAAATCGCGGATGGTTCACACTCCACGGCACTTTCATGCGGCCTTCAGCACCGCCAAGGCGTTCTTGACCCACTTCATTCCACTCCGTTTCGTTCACATCAGAGGTAGTTTATTATTCGAATGAGAACTTGCAGAAGAGCCGAAAACGTAATAGAGCGTTTATGAACTCCAAAAAGCACTGCACATCAATTTCTACATTCCCAGACGCGAATAATTACGTGGTACTGGCTAGAGCCAGAGTGAGATGTTGATAGTACTTAGCACAGAGCACATTTTTAATTGATTCAACTGGTGCGTATACCTTGCAACTTTCGTGATGCAACGAGTCTTCTGTATCTATTTTTATATGTCACAGTCAGTTATAATGAGTGTGAATGAAACGTAACAGCCGGCCGGAGTGGCCAAGCGTTTTTAGACGCTACAGTCTGGAACCGCGCGACCGCTACGGTCGCAGGTTCGAATCCTGCCTCTGACATGGATGTGTGTGATGTCCTTAGGTTAGTTAGGTTTAAGTAGTTCCAAGTTCTAGGGGACTGATGACCTCAGCAGTTAAGTCCCATAGTGCTCAGAGCCATTTGAACCATTTGAAACGTAACACTACTGTAATTGTGGAGTCAGAGATGTAACCGTCCTTCTCTACGGAAGACACCATAATCCACGGGGAACTGTGTTAAATATAAAGTCCTACCGCAATCAGTTAAGAGAAGGTTCGATATGTATTGAATTTAGGAAAATAATTCAACTGCTTACGATGAAAGCTGCATAACACCTAGCCGTGTGAAGGCGAAGTGAGGAAAATAACGTATTTTTACCCATAATTTCAAGACGTATCAGGGAGACGTTGTTTAACACTGTGATGATACAAGTGAACACCATAATCTTTGTGCTCCATTGGCGCCTGAAATGTTGACGAACGTAGAAAAAGAACAGTGTGTGATATCTGCGCGCGATTTAGCTATGCTCTACGCGGAAAAGAAACGTAAATAAGATCCTATGTCATCACTGGTAAGAAAAAATAGACTTGGTGCTTCAGTAACAAGTACCAACAACGGTTAAACCAGGGGCATCCTTGTTGTTCATTTAACTCCGCCTCCTATCGTCTCAGATATGTTAATTACATGCGGTTTCAAGTGAAAACCATTGCAATAATAATCTGAGAACAGAAACGTGCATGAATTATTATATGTTATCAGTCTTGAACCAATCAGACGCAGGAAGGTGATAACGACGCGCTTCCATAACTCTGATTTCCTCGTCAAAACGGACTACAGAAGGTTCTGACATAATTTTTTCCTCCTCTCGACGATAACGCGTTTCCTCTAACTACAGAAAGCCATAAAATCCCGCTAGAGCATATTGATCAACTTCCTCATAATCCTGAAATGCCGCTCTGCGACTTTCTCCTCATCCAGCACTTAGAGCTTTGACTTGCTTCCTAATGGCAAATGAAAGCCCGGAAACCGTGCTTTTATTTAGAAGATGAGTGAACATTTCTTTCCGCTGTTATAAATTCGTAATAAAGGAAACAAAAGAAAAGTTCGGAGTAGGTATTAAAATCCATGGAGAAGAAATAAAAACTTTGAGGTTCGCCGATGACATTGTAATTCTGTCAGAGACAGCAAAGGACTTGGAAGAGCAGTTGAACGGAATGGACAGTGTCTTGAAAGGAGGGTATAAGATGAACATCAACAAAAGCAAAACGAGGATAATGGAATGTAGTCGAATTAAGTCAGGTGATGCTGAGGGAATTAGATTAGGAAATGAAAAGTAGTAAAGGAGTTTTGCTATTTGGGGAGCAAAATAACTGATGATTGTCGAAGTAGAGAGGATATAAAATGTAGACTGGCAATGGCAAGGAAAGCGTTTCTGAAGAAGAGAGATTTGTTAACATCGAGTATAGAGTTAAGTGTCAGGAATTCGTTTCTGAAAGTATTTGTTTGGAGTGTAGCCATGTATGGAAGTGAAACGTGGACGATAAATAGCTTAGACAAGAAGAGAATAGAAGCTTTCGAAATGTGGTGCTACAGAAGAATGCTGAAGATTAGATGGGTAGATCACATTACTAATGAGGAGGTATTGAACAGAATTGGAGAGAAGAGGAGCTTGTGGCACAACTTGACTAGAAGAAGGAATCGGTTGGTAGGACATGTTCTGAGACATCGAGGGATCACCAATTTAGTATTGGAGGGCAGCGTGGAGGGTAAAAATCGTAGAGGGAGACCAAGAGATGAATACACAAGCAGATTCAGAAGGATGTAGGCTGCAGTAGGTACTGGGAGATGAAGAAGCTTGCACAGGATAGAGTAGCATGGAGAGCTGCATCAGACCAGTCTCAGGACTGAAGACCACAACAACAACAACAATAATGGAATAGGGTTTATAAGCATATTTGTACTTTCGTACCACTGCTGCACAAAGATGCTTCCGTCGGAGGCGAGTCTAGTAGCTTAAGATGGGGAGAACCACGGTCGTTGCGTCCTCTGCGGAGCTGCGCTGGAGGGCGTCGCTGAGACGTGATGTCAGCGCGGCCTGCGTCACGAGCACGCCGTGATTTGCGTCAGCTGTCGCCGGCAGGCACACGCAACGCTGACCTGAACAGCGGGAGCAGGAACTGGGACGTAACCTTTGCAGCGACGTGGGTCGTTCATTGCCGCTTCGCGAGTCATCGCTAGAAAACGCCTCGCGGCATCAGCTGGCAGGGAGACGGAGGGAAGTGGAGGGTAGGAGCTGCAATACTGTGGATGCACGTTGCCTGTTATTGAGGGCAGGAGCGAATCCAGGAGAGGGGTGAGGGGAGGGAGGTCTTGGGATCACACAATAACTTCCCCCTCCCTCAAAAAATAAATAGATAAATAAATATAAACATATCAGCAAAAGGGCTGACATTTTTACATATGTCAGTTTCTAAATTTCTCATCTAACTTTCAAGTCTAGAAATGGCAAGGAATTCCAGAAATTGCAAGCTACTTTAATACAGGATTTTTGTCAGTTGCTTGCATGAGGGCCTGCCCACGTAAATGAGCCTGCAAAGAATATTCCACCCATGCAAAGGCAAGTAGAAGTATTAGTGGCAGTTTTATTCAGCCATAGATCTCTTTATAAGAATATTCGACATGTTTTGGTATAATAACTTACTAACAACAAAAATAAAATAATTTACATACTTACAAGTTCACTATGACAAAACATCCTGCCGTTTGCCTGAAGTAATTTTGGGAAACCACGAGAAACCTAAATCAGGATGGCTAGATAAAGATTGGAGCCTCCATCCTCCCGAATTCAAGACCACTCTTTTTGAAACAGTGCTATCTCTTTCGGTTCATCCCTAGCATACAGTTTTACAAATAAGTCATTTAATAATTTGAAAGACTAACGTTACATTTCGTTCATTTCTCACTAGCTGTCACTAAACACACTACACATGCTATACAGCCGGCCGAAGTGGCCGTGCGGTTAAAGGCGCTGCAGTCTGGAACCGCAAGACCGCTACGGTCGCACGTTCGAATCCTGCCTCGGGCATGGATGTTTGTGATGTCCTTAGGTTAGTTAGGTTTAACTAGTTCTAAGTTCTAGGGGACTAATGACCTCAGCAGTTGAGTCCCATAGTGCTCAGAGCCATTTGAACCATTTGAACACATGCTATACAAACATTGTTTCGTAACATTACACACACTAATGGCTGACTTCAGGACCATTTTGAGTATTACTTCCCATTTGCTAGCCTGGAAAACTCAGTCAGTATCCCTCTATAATGAGTGAGATGTGAAGTTCAGAATGAGGATAGGTTTTAGTATTATACATTGCATCACTTTAGAAGTACGTTGTTCTAGAAGAACGAAAGATATAGTGTGAAAGCGTTATGTGCAATAACAGATGTTTTGTTATCGTTATTATGATTTATTTATGTTAATTTTTTACCAAACCCCTACTCTGTGTCATCTAAGTAGACACTGAATGAATAGAATGTATTGCTTAACAGGTACTTTTTAACTGACACTTTAAATAAGTTTGTTTTAGCAGTTTCTTTTATCTCCTTTGGCAATTTATTGTACAGTTTCACTTCTTGTCAGAAAATGCTTTCTCCAGTTCCATGTTTATTCTTTCTTGGTAAATGTAAGCTCAGTTTAGATCTTGTTCCATAGTCATGGACAGAGATGTTTGTGTTATTTTTTGTGTGTACAACTGGCTGACGAATGTACTTACATGCTGGTGTTAAAAGCCCCAGTGTTTTAACAGACTACTGTGTTAATTATTGTTCGTATGGCCTTTGTCTACAGTTGGAAAATCGTGTTCATATTTTGAGCATTTGTTCCCCAGAAGAGAATGCACTGAATGGTATGTAACTAAAAGACATTGGCTGTTACACACTGGTGACAGGAGTCTAAGGGCATAGCATGCTGATGACTTTCTGTTTGTAAGTATCTTTGTGTATTCACGCCACTTCAAGTGAGAAGCAATATTCATTCCTAGAAATTTGGCGTTTGTTACACAGTCTATAAAGGTACCATCTACGTTTAATTTACCAGTGTCATTTTGCCTCTTCAGACTGAAATTCATGGTATTTTTTTCTTTATGTTCAATTTCACTTGATTGCTTATTGGCCAATTGTAAACTTCTTTGAGGATTTTACTTCCTTTCTCTGCAAGGAGTTCTCTTGTTTTCTCAGTGACCATAGTATTGCTGTCATCAGCTAAAAGAATTTTTCGCCCGTGTCTAACAGCAGTGAGAATGTCATTGATGTACATCAACAGCAGTATTGTTGCTAATATGCTATCTGAAGAAACGCCTATATTAATGCGTTTTGGTTCTGATAAGTGTTTCACTCTTGTTTCTACTCTTTGTACCCTTTCTGTTGGGTATGATCAGTACCAGTCATAGGCTACCCCTCAATTCCTAATGCTTCTAGCTCAGTTAGTAGAATCTTGTAGTCAACAGAGTCAAAATTCTTTGAAAGATCTAAAAATAAGCCTGTGACACACTCATCTTTGTTAAGAGCATCAACTTTTGTGGCTTCTACTATGGCTAATTCCGTACTTCTGCCATTTCAGAAACCAAACTGTCATTCATTTAAATGGTTGTGTTTACTCAACTAAGTCATTAATCTTTTTTTCATAGCTGAATCTATTATTTTTTAGAATGATGACAGCAGAGAAATGGGCCAGTAATTTTCTATGCCTTCTAGATTACCTTTCTTTAGCAGAAGTGCAATCCCTGCCTGTTTCAAATACTCTGGATATTTCCCTGATTCATTTATTATGTTTGTTAACGGAACTTGTCTACTCTCTCTGCATGGTTTCAGTATATACTTCTATGCTTCGTCTGAGCCTACAGACCTTTTTATTTTTTAGGTTTTGTACCGTGTTACTAACTTCATGTTGTGTTGTTAGTGGTAACATCATTGTACTTAGTGCATAATTATTTTCGGGCATTATATGTTATTTGGGAATTTCTGTTGCAACTTCTCTGCAATACTTGAAAAATGCTGATTCACATAGTTTGCAATGTGGTGCGGATCATTTAATATCTACCTGCTGCCAACAACAAATCTAACGCGGTTTGTGAGTACATAGGCAGAATTGGCAAATTACAGGATGTTGAGTAAGGCAAGACAGAAAGGGAAAGTCCCTCCTCTAAGGAAGAAGTGACAGAAACAGTAACTTCACTAATGTAGACGAGCGACTGAAAAAAAAGAAAAAGGGCACCCCATATTAGACACTCGCATAGCCATAACAGCAGATTTGTATTTACTGTCGTGGTGCTAAGGGAAGTTGGTTGGTTTGGGGAAGGAGACCAGACAGCGTGGTCATCGGTCTCATCGGATTAGGGAAGGATGGGGAAGGAAGTCGGCCGTGCCCTTTTAGAGGAACCATCCCGGCATTTGCCTGCTAAGGGAAGTATTCATATTGTTGTTGTGGTGGTCTTCAGTCTGAAGACAAGGTTGATGCAGCTCTCCTCGTTACTCTATCCTGTGCAAGCTTCTTCATCTCCGAATAACTGCTGCAGCTTACATCCTACTGAACATGCTTACTGTATTAATATCTTTGTCTCCCTCTTCAATTTTTGCCCCCCTCCCCCTTCGCCCCGCATACTTCCCTCCAATACTAAATTGATGATTCCTTGATACCTCAGAATGTTTCCTATCAACCAATCCCTTCTTTTAGTCAAGTTATGACACAAATTTCTTTTCTCCTCAATTCTGTTCACTTCTTCCTCATTAGTTTTGTGATGTACCCATCGAATCTTCAGCATTATTCTGTAGCACCACAATTAAAAAGTTTGTATTGTCTTCTTGTCTTAGCTGTTTATCGTCCATGTTTCACTTGTGTACAAAGCTACTCTCGAAACAGGTACGTTCAGAAAATTTTTCCTAAAATTTCAGTGTATTAGGTTGGTGCATAACTTCGTAGCGTTTTTGTTTTGCATGTTGGTATTCCGGTATCTATGAGTTTCTTTATCGATTGTCAGATTTTATTTATAGTTCACTGTCGCTTTTTGAGTTTAAATATTGTCATTTTGTCATTTGAAGATAGAGAGTGGATGAGTGGACGTTAAAATAGGAATACCGAGTGCAGAAATCGGAACCTTTCTGACATATTCCTCTGTTTGAGTTCAGTAGAAGGTGACAGCAGCTGAGGCAGCCAGGAACATTTGCGCCGTGAATGGGGATAATGCGACTGGACAGAACACGACAAAAAATGTTTTCTCGTTTTAAGGAGGATCGTTTTGACATTAGTTCAGGAATATACACCTTATTGAACTCTATAATTGGCAAATATGATAAATTGTGATCATTCTACCATCGTGCAACATTTTCACGCTATGGGGAAGGCTCAAAAATATGCTGTATGGGTACCACTTTGCGCTACGCCAAAATCACAAAAAACAGCGGATGGTCATATGTGCATTCGACTTGCTCGTCAACAATTGGCTCATGAACAACACCGACCATTCCTGTCCCGTATCTTTAATGATGACGATAAATGGTTTCTCTATGTTAACACAAGAAAAATAAAGGAATCGTTGTGCCGAAACAAAGCATCAATCCCTTGTACAAAGACCTACGTGCATCCACAAAAGGTAGTTCTGCATCTGGTGGAACAACGACGGTGTGGTGTACTGCGAATTTCTTCACCGAGATCTAACCGTCACTGGTGACATTTGTGGTCACCAACTGAGACGCCTTGCACACGCAATCCAGGAACAACGACCACGAAGACTGCTACACCACAATAACGCCCCCCTGGGCCTGGATTCTGCTAGACTGGCAAACACACTATACAGGAGTTGGATTGGGAATTCATTCTGCGTCCTCAGATTTTCAGCCTTCCCGCTATACCCGTATATTGTGTAAGGTGTCAGGCAAATCCAACACCTTCCATGAAAACCCTGACATGATAAGCAAATCCAGTAGTATGTCACATAGCTCCGAATAAATCGTGACATTAAATTGACCAAAGTAATACGAGTAACGAGTGAGCAAATGGAATACCACAGACTAACACAAGAATGCCTAAATGCATGTCATACCTTCCCACCATGAGACAGACGCAGTTCCGAGGGGAGAAACGAGAACAGAAGCCGAGAGCAGAACCGTGTTAAGCTAGAAGGCCCTACGATAAGGGAAAGACACCCACGTCGCCAGCTAACCGCTAGGACCACCCCCCAGCCCATGTTAAAAGCTAGAGCCCTCTAGAAGAATAGTATAGATCTTACGATAACACTAAAAGGGCCACCCCAGCCGCAAGTTTTAGCGTGAGACTTTTTCGCGTCTCTGTTACGTCAGGACCACCCCCCAGCCCATGTTAAAAGATAGAGCCCTCCAGAAGAACTGTATAGATCTTACGATAACACTAAAAGGACCATACCAGCTGCAAGTTTTAGCGTGAGACTTTTTTGCGTCTCTGTTACGTTGCAAACTTTAATAACATTGCCCCACCACGAAAAGTATAACGTTTCTCATTGGATAGACAGAATTTTTGTAGGCGGAGCTTAAGGTTAACATTGAGACCCTGATTTGTCAGATGAAAACACAGCCAGATAGTTTTTTTAAACCAACTTCGCTAAATTGTAGAAAGGAGGAGTTAGGAGAGAGTTGCTTCCGAGATGGCGAGGTGAGCGGTGCTGTGCTGTCCGCCGCCCCCTGACGAACACCGACAAGCTAATGAACGCACGTGATGCCGCATAACAACGCATAAAGCTTCACTCAGAACTGAAGAAGTCTCATCTGTTACACCCTCTTTTTGCGTAATACTAGTGTCGATCGTCAATTAAAGCTCATTGTGTTCACATTTGCCACTTGAAGTAAAAATCTGAAATGCGATGATTTTTCTGTTATATAGCTGTTGAGAAGCCACATCAGCCACTGTAATTTACGACAAGTTAGATAAATAATTAAAGATAATTGAGGGTCACTGTAGACCATTTTGATAGTTTTCTCTTTTGTGAAACTTAATTTAAACCTAGATTATAGATGTGATATGGCATAGGTCATCCTTCGATCCATTGTAGAACTTGGAAACCCATTCAGGGAATATTCGTTCACATTTTTGTTGAACGCAGTTGGTTTTTACCATCCTGTATTAAAACATTTCCTTTTATCAATAGTGCAATTTATAAACAATGTTTTGTGAGTAGAATAAAATTTCCAATGGTAAACTTAACTGCTTTTTCGACGTTATTTTACCAGCTAACTAAAAATAGGAAAGCCTTGAACCCCTTCCACTAAATTTAGTTAGTATTAAGATTCTTTTACAGGGAGTGCAGTGGAGCTGACGCTGAAATCATTAAGTATTTGGTTATATCATCGCTAGTCTCACTGAACTCTTCTGAACTCTACATGTCATGTGTGGTCTGGCGTCTCCTTACCAGCAACAGGTCCCAGGTTCAAACTAGTCGATTCACTAAAAAACACGCTCAGAGCGTCGTTGTGCGAAAGTGGTAGGGGGACATGATATAGAACAAACAGACACCACGCAGAATGTTAGAAAATGGCGACCCTGCCAGGATGGTAAAATACCATGATTGAAGGTCGACCACATGCCTAACTAGGTCAGAAAAATATCCTGTTAAAAAATTTTCGTAATGAAAAAATAATTTTTTTGAAAGGCATAAATAGTTGAAAACAGTAGCTGCAGCGATAGATAGTGAGACATTCTAGCAGAGACAATAGCATAATTAAGTTATGAATTTTAAAAATTGTTAGAATTAAGTTTTCTCCTCAATGCAAGCGCACAGGTGGCGGATACATCGTTGACAAGTTGGTTCTGACCCAACAAGTAAGTGAATGGATTGTCAGTCTTGGGTATAATAAGTGTCAAGTCGTGTTAACAAAAAGTTTATGAAACGCGTGAGATCGTAGGAGCGCATGTTGACTCGAAGTAGGGCGCGTGAATTGATTTTAAAACAGGAAATAAGGTTCAAATGGCTCTGAGCACTATGGGACTCAACTGCTGTGGTCATTAGTCCCCTAGAACTTAGAACTACTTAAACCTAACTAACCTAAGGACATCACACACATCCATGCCCGAGGCAGGATTCGAACCTGCGACCGTAGCAGTCGCACGGTTCCGGACTGCGCGCCTAGAACCGCGAGACCACCGCGGCCGGCCAGGAAATAAGGGATTCGGAAAGATTAGCAATGGCAGATCGAGACCTTGACCGAATTGAGGTAGAGACCCAGCATGAAAATGGACAGAGAATAGAGGACAGTACAGCATACGATGCAGTATCGCGAGAAATAGGACATATAACGCACCATAACGAGGATAATGTACGTCAGGGCATAGAAAACGTAAGTCAGGATACGACAGAGGACCAGGAAAGTAGAGAGACAGTCGAGGAGGATTCTAACTTGCGTCTTGAATACGTAGAACCCATAGTACAAGTAATCAGAGCTCCCTCACCACAGAGTACAAGGAATGCGAGCAGAAACGTGTCACAGCACAGTTCAATGCAATCGGTTGCGAACCAACACTTGGGCGAAAACACAGAGCGTAGGACGTCGGAAGAAAACGCAATAGGACCCACCAATCTGGCAGAATTATTACAACAAATTACGGAAACCATGACAAGGCAAAATAAAGACATAGCGAACCAAATTCAAATTCAGAATGCAGAAACCACGAGACAAATGCGCGCGATTAAAGAACAAAACAAAGGAATTCAGTTGCACCTAAGTCATATTGAAGACGAGGCAAAAGAATCTCGAGAAGTGATAGGAAACTTAATAACAGGTCACAATCAATTGAGAACAGACATTGACAAGGTACAAGCGGACGTACAAACATTGCGTAATGACATTCAGGACGAGATCAAAACATTACGTAACAACACCCAGGGAGAAGTCAAGAAACTAGAGAAACAGATAAATGAAATTACTAGACAAGCAGCAGGTACAGAACGTGAAGTTGTTGAAAACAGTGTGTTACACAAACGTATCACAAAAGCAGCGCTGAAAAGATATGATAACCGCATAGTCAAAATAGAAGCGCAAACGAAGCGACAATTTCAGAAATTGCGAACAGAGTTGTTGCAAACCATTGAAGAGCGTAGTGAACAGGATCTAACAAGCACAGAGTCTGCAACCACATCCGTATCTGTAACAGCACCGGAAAAACAAGCAATTAACGAAGATATTACGCATTTGCGATTGCAATCACAGGCGGAAAGTAACATACGTGAAATCAGACAGCCTGCACAGCAACAAACACGTTTCGAAATTCTTGATGAACAAACGTCATCACAAACACACGCGGAACCACAAATGTATGATTCAAGACAGTTTGGATCGTGCAATGAAGCAGCAAGGTTAGCCAGACAAGATACCGAACCAATACCTGATAATGGAAAGCCAGGTCGCGAAGAGTACAGTGCAATGCATTCAGCTACACGTTCACAACCGATGGAAGAAAATTATTGCGTACCACTCCAACGATACTACGCAAGGGTAGGCGAAAGTTACAGTGGACAATATCCAATGGATCTACCCCAACCGGAAAGAACGACGGGAGAAATGATCAGAAACAAAAGTGGCGAAGAACCGCGAATTTCATATGGAGCTATGACGAAGTACGACAACTATCATTTCCTCACCGTCAGAAAATTTCAACACTTTCGAGAAGGAAACTCATTACATCCACGAACTTTTATTGATCAATTCCGAGTAGTATTACCAGAACACTGGACGTTAGCACACAAATTAGACTTTATATGTGCACACATGTCAGGAACAGTCACAGAAACCATGCAGAGTGTTGCAGCGACATGCCGATCGTACGAAGATTTCAGAGAGAAGTTTCTCTCACGATATTGGTCCAGCGAAGCACAGAACAGAGTGAAGTACGAATTATTACAGAACCCATATTTTCAAAATTCAGGAGAGAAGAGTCCCGTGAAATTTTTCGAATTAATGGCAAAGAAAAATCAATGCTTAGATGTACCATACAGTGACGGAGAGTTGATTAAATTATGCGCGATGAAGCTACCATTGAAATACCAGCAATCATTAGTAGGTCGCGGAGGCAATGACGTCGAAGCATTTAAAGGTATTCTAAGGGAACTAGAGTTCATATTTTCGGAAGATGACGCAAGAAAAAGACGAAGTGCACGTGAAAACGAAAGCAAAAAGCAGTGGAATCCACAAGACACAGTACGAAGAAACAATAATTACGAACCATGTGATAATTTCGCACCAAGAAACGACAATAGATTTCAACAGAGAACCGGTTATGGATTTAGAAGAGAATATTGCAATAACTATAATTCACCCAGGAACGGCAACAACTATTACAGAGGGAATAACGACATCCGGAACGGGTACTGGAGAACCAATACACCGACAAATTATCAACAAAGAAACCACTATCAACAAGCTGAACAAGAAAAGAGAATACAGATAGAAGAGGTGGAGGTAAGACCACCAAACCCCGATAAACGTTCGAATTGACAGCTAAGTGCCCATGCCAAAGAGAATGACGCACAGACCCAGGACAATTGCAGCACCTTGAACAGAGAAGTAAAAATCTTATCACGAGAAGAGAAGAAGGAAGCAACAGATCCGCAGGAACCAGATGAAAACGAAGACAAGAAAATAACAATATCGTGTTGGGAACAAATTAATTGGGAGAATACTGACGAGGAAGATGAATTACCAGAGGCATGCACAACGAATGTAGGAGGAAAGGACGAAGTAATGAGTATTGTAGAGCTATTTGAGATGGAAACCAGGGAAAGCGAATTCAATAAGGATAATGCGCAGTCGACAGAAGTTGAAAATAAGTTACGAGTGGGCACACAACCCAACGTATATAATGAAGGAAGTTATGAAGCGATAATTAGAGCATTTAGATGCGATTATGTGGAAGTAGCGACGAAGAAGGAGAAGATAGACGGGGATGAGGAAAAAGTAGAGGATGTTGAAGAAAGCGTAAATGAAGGAAGAAATAGAGAAGAGGAAATAAAAGGGAGAGAAGTAGCAGTCGAAGCTTATCCTACAGAAAGTTCGAATTCACAAGGGAAATTCCTAAAAAGACTCATGTATGATTAAGTGGAGGATTCGTTGATGCAAGAAGAAGAAGAACAGAACCAACCCTTTCAAATTCAACCAGTTGTGAAGACCATGGTAAAGAATATCCCAGTCAATATTGTAATTGATAGCGGAAGTGAACTGACTGCGATCTCAGAAAATTTATTCATGCAGTGTAATGTCAATGAGGAATTGCCAGTTCTGAAAACACGTAAGATTAAAGTAAGAGGTCCTATTAGAAACAATGCTGCGGAAGTTACGAGACAAACAAGTTTAACTCTTTCGTGTCAAGGTCAAAAGATCGAAGCCAACTTTGTGATTATACCTAAACTAACTGTAGATTTGACTATAGGTGCAGATTTTTTAAATGAGAGACGAGCGATAATAGATATAGGGAAAGGTAGCGTAACATTCGGGAAAGTCACACTTCTCTTTAAGCAAAAGCTAAAATTAAAAGAAATACCAGTTATAAACAAACAATTAAGAATGACGCGAGATAAAAAGGATGAAGAATTAGAATAGTATGCACAAAAGGGAGAATCGCCTCAACTCATGTTAGAAGTCCATAAAGAAATCGACGAAAAATTGCAAGAAGTTCAAGGTATTTCGGAACACAGTAAAAGAGAATTATAGGGTATTTTACGAGATAAAGCAGAGGTATTTTTACCTAAGACTGACAGTATTAAACACTTTCAGTACAAGTTTGAAGTAAAACAGCACAAACCATTTAGAGTGCCACCCTATACAGTCCCATTAAGCTACAGGAATAAAGTATTCCAGGAGATATCTAAAATGTTAGATGACGATATTATTGAACCAGCTACCTCCACATATAACAGCCCGCTCCATATTGTACAAAAACGAGATGGGAGCATCAGGTTAGTGCTTGATTCCAGACAGATCAACACAATCATAATCACTGAGACAGATCGCCCAGAAAAATTAGAGGAATTGATACAAAACTTCCACGGTGCTAAGATATTTTCATCAATTGATTTACAGAGTAGTTTCTGGCAAATAGAATTGGCCCCAAAATGTAGAAAATTTACAGCATTTATCGCATTCGGTAGATGTTACCAGTTCAAACGATTGCCATTTGGTTTAAACATATCATCAGCAGCGTTTATTAGGGGATTTAATACTGTACTCAGCCCTGAAATTTTACAAAAAATTACTTGTCATGTTGATGATGTGATTATCGCAGAACCTTCTTGGGCACATCACAACGACACATTAAATCAGTTTTTACAGATCATGAAAGAGCATGGGGTCACAGTAAATATAACAAAATCCAACTTTGGAAGGCGAGAGGTCAAATTTCTAGGACACATAATTTCCGAGAAAGGGGTAATGCCCGACCCAGAAAAACTAACGGCAATCACAGAATTCTGTACTCCATATAATAAGAAAACTCTCAGAGGATTTCTAGGTCTCACCGGATTCTATAAAAAATTTATTTGGATCGACTCTCTCGCAACACCACGCCTATGTGCATTCACTGGAAAAAACACTCCATGGGTATGGGATCAACAAGCCAATGAAGAATTTTTAAAAGTGAAAAACGCACTAACAACAGCACCGATTTTAGCACATCCTGATCTAACACAAAATTTTTGTATGGCCACTGATAGCGCGAAAACAGGTTTAGGAGTTGTTTCATTCCAGGAATACGAACAGGCAGGGCTAAGATCATATAGAACAATTGCATTTGCCAGTCGGGTACTCACAAAAAGCGAGAAAAACTATTCAGTCACGGAGCTGGGAGCATTGGCCATTGTATGGGGCTTCCAACGTTTTCGATACTTCCTATTCGGAAGAAAAACAAAAGTATACACTCACCACAAAGCATTAGAATTTCTGTTATCCGCCAAACTAACTCATGGGAGGTTAGCCAGATGGATGTTAATACTACAAGAATTTGACTTCACTATTACACACATACCAGGACCAGCGAATGTATTTTCAAATGCTTTATCACGATGTCCACAGGGTGCATCCAATAACATAGGTTTGGAAGCAGCAGAAGACCAGTTTACAATGTACTATATGAAACAAGTACCTTTCGAAAACTACATGACGACAGCATTGAAAAACATAGGCAAAGAACAGGATAAGGATCCCGAAATACAAGGAATCAAACACAAGTGGAGAAGTAAGGAGTTCCAGACATTCGACAGCATTACCTCGTAAAAAACAGTTTTATTTTTTAGACGAAATGTTGCAACGAATGAATGGTTAATTTATATCCCAGATGAACTAATTAATAAGTACATATGGTATTCACATTTAAGTAATGGCCACTTTGGACCAAAGAAATGCTTTTTAAAAATAAAAAAAACAAGCCATTTTCCTAACATGGAAAGACGAATTAGAACAGTATTAGTCAAATGCAAAAAATGTGTGAGGGCTAAACACGTCACTTTCCAAACCAAACCACCTATGTTTCCAATAATCCCTAAAAGATTAAAACAAATAGCTGCAACAGATTTGATGGGGCCCCTCCCACGCACAAAAAATGAATATATTTTCATACTTGTCGTTTTGGAACTTACTTCTAAATATGTTACCTTGACACCATTAAAACGGGCAACAGGTCTTACTATAAGTAAAGCATTTAGACAAGATTTTCTCAGGCAAGTAGGTCGAGTGGAACGAATAATTTCGGATAATGGCCCACAATACAAATCAGTGCAATGGCAGAACACGTTAAAACAACACAAAATAAAACCCATCTACATATCTAAGTACAAACATAGCGTAAATCCAGCAGAACGATCTATGAAGGACATAGGCACTTTATGCTGATTATATGCAGGCAAAAGACACAACACTTGGGATATATACCTTAAAGATTTTCAAGAAGTAATAAATGAAATGCCACATAGCACTACACTACTACCTCCAGTTACTGTACTTAAAAATATTGAACCCCCAAACATAACCAGAGAAAATGTTAGATTTCCTATTGTACCACGTAGACAGCACAAACAAGTCATAGCAACAGCACTCTCCAACATCAGAAAGGCAGCCATTGAAGAGGAGATAGAACAGCAATTAAAAGAACATTCTCAGTAGGCCAGAAAGTATTTGTAAAAACACACCATCTCTCCAGCAAACAGAAACACAAAATACATAAGTTTTACGCTGCATACAAAGGACCTGTCATAATTAGCCGAATTGCTCATGATAATGCTGTGGAACTAATGAACCCATAAACAGGCAAAACCTTAGGACTTCACCATGTGAGCCATATCAAAAAGTTTGAAGATTAATTTTATTACTGGTAAATAATCAGCACAATATTTCAAGATTATGTTGTAGATAAGATCGTCAGGAGAAAGAAGAATGAAGAGAGAGGAAGGTGGGAAAAAGAAAGAAGTTTCAATAAAAACAAAAACAAAAAGGACACCAATAGTACCATAGATTAAGGTGAGGGGATAAAGTGTAGATAGTCTAACAGCATGAAATACTGAAATGCTATACACCACAACACTACACAATAATAAAAAACGAATTTGAAGATTCTTGTAGACATTAAGACTCAAAATATCTTAGAATTGTAACATGGAAAGGGTGCCGAAATTTGTGAAACTTTTAAGAACGTGTAAAACAGTGTAGGTACTAGACATATGTTAGATGATTATAAGTAAAACTTTTTGCAAGAACCATTGTAAAAACTCCAGTAAGGACGAGATGCAACGACCCACAAGTTGCAACACGAAAAGTATCAAGAAAGGAAAGGACGTAATTAGTAAGACACGATTCCTACAAGGCAGAAGCGTCGAGAGAAGGGAAAGGACAGCGAAACCAACAGAAGGCCCTTGTAGCCAAAGTGGGCAGTAAATAAATCTGCTGCCAAGCTGAACCACAGGGCGGCGGAACCCTGCTGAGACAGAACATGGAACCACACAGTGGCGGAACCCTGCACAGACACGTCAGGACACCGAATGCCAGAAGGGTCTCCGAATGCCCCGACTCAGCGGAACGAGCAAAAAACGGCCCGACGAGAAGACCGCTTGGGCAAGCCACCACTGGCAAAAAAAAACATGTGTAAAAGTCACACTACTGCTATTAAACAGCACGCTGATGCATGAAACTGAAGAAAACTTCCACAAAGTAAAAATGACACGCCCAAACAATTTATCAAACTGTTACTAAGAGGAGAACTTCAAAGCGATTAGTTATCAATAAATATTTCCATGTCCTGCCCAGAGAAGAACCAAGAAGCAAGTAAGAAGCAGAGAAAAAGCAGGAAGAACAGAAGTTGAAGATTCGCAAGATTGAGACCAAGAAAGAAGATGGGTGAAGAATAGACGACATACCTTCCCAAATCCCTATCCTATTGTAAACTAGTCATCTGCGAAGTAACAACGAAAAACGACCGCTTTCAGCGACACATAACAATGACTTCCACGCATACAACGCCAGTAAACCACGAGATTCTGCACTCACAGCTCCATTCCATTATGGGACCTCCACAACAGCAACACACACTTGCCAAGCCAACAAGGAATGACGAACAAAGCTGTACATCAAATACTTGCCCACATCCATCTCACTCAAGTCCATCACCTTCGTGCAAAAAACATTCACCAACCTCAAGCTTAAACATTCATAGGATTGTGTGAATGTGTGAAATCAAATTATGTGATGTAGGAATTGTGCAAAAGAAACGTATGAAAAACTAAATAAGTTAAGCACACCAGACAGCTAATAAACTACAAAAAAACAGTCACTGACTATGGTCTTAAGTAAAAAATAGACTATCGATAAAAATAAGTCATTAGTTCTGAAATGGACAGTATATAAAGAAAAAAAGTAAGGTATAAGAAACACTAAAACTATATGCCACTTATATTCTCCACATAAAAATAAAAGAATAACTATATTTTACTTATTTTCTCCTTATAAAAACAAAGAATAAAAAATTATCTTGTTGGATGTTTTCCCTTTTTTTTAACATTTGTACCATTTGTTAGGATAATATCTCAATACTTGTGTATGTATATTTCTTTGTCAAAGCAATTCTTGGAAATAATTCTTATTTGTTAGTGTAACAATGTTGAAATGAGTGTCTAGAAACAAAAACATTTTACTTGTACATGATATTTAGAAAATGTGTTAGAAATAGATTTTACTTAATTACTACATTTATAAAAACAATATTTCTAAGAATATCGACGTGAAAGACTCCTCACTTTCGATAACAAACTTCTTAAAAAACAAACATCACAATTAAATAAAGAAAGAAAATAATTAAAAAACAATAATTATAATAGAATAAATATATTCTTCCCTTGTCAGTATAAACATATTTTTGATAATAATGTGGAAGAATATAAAAATATAAATTAGTAATACAAACTAGCATAGAACATAATAACGTGGCTGAACAGGAGGCAACAAAATTTAGATAACGGAATAATTTTTGACTGTCTTAGACAACGATTCAATCATTGCCTAACTTCAGTGCAAAAATTAAGTTCGAAGGGTGGTGATATGTAAGGTGTCAGGCAAATCCAACACCTTCCATGAAAACCCTGACATGATAAGCAAATCCAGTAGTATGTCACATAGCTCCGAATAAATCGTGACATTAAATTAACCAAAGTAATACGAGTAACGAGTGAGCAAATGGAATACCACAGACTAACACAAGAATGCCTAAATGCCTGTCATACCTTCCCACCGTGAGACAGACACAGTTCCGAGGGGAGAAATGAGAACAGAAGCCGAGAGCAGACCATGTTAAGCTAGAAGACCCTATGATAACGGACGGACACCCACGTCGCCAGCTAACCGCTAGGACCACCCCCCAGCCCATGTTAAAAGCTAGAGCCCTCCAGAAGAACAGTATAGATCATACGATAACACTAAAAGGGCCACCCCAGCCGCAAGTTTTAGTGTGAGACGTTTTCGCGTCTCTGTTACGTCAGAACCACCCCCCAGCCCATGTTAAAAGATAGAGCCCTCCAGAAGAACTGTATAAATCTTACGATAACACTAAAAGGGCCACCTCAGCCGCAAGTTTTAGCGTGAGACTTTTTCGCATCTCTGTTACGTTGCAAACTTTAATAACATTGCCCCACCATGAAAAGTATAACGTTTCTCATTGGATAGACAGAATTTTTGTAGGCGGAGCTTAAGGTTAACATTGAGACCCTGATTGGTCAGATGAAAACACAGCCAGATAGTTTTTTTAAACCAACTTCGCTAAATTGTAGAAAGGAGAAGTTAGGAGAGAGTTGCTTCCGAGACGGCGAGGTGAGCGGAGCTGTGCTGCCCGCCGCCCCCTGACGAACACCGACAAGCTAATGAACGCACGCGATGCCGCATAACAGCACATAAAGCTTCACTCAGAACTGCAGAAGTCTCATCTGTTACACCCCCTTTTTGCGTAATACTAGTGTCGATCGTCAATTAAAGCTCATGGTGTTCACATTTGCCACTTGAAGTAGAAATCTGAAACGCGATGATTTTTCTGTTATATAGCTGTTGAGAAGCCACATCAGCCACTGTAATTTACGACAAGTTAGATAAATAATTAAAGATAATTGAGGGTCACTGTAGACCATTTTGATAGTTTTCTCTTTTGTGAAACTTAATTTAAACCTAGATTATAGATGTGATATGGCATAGGTCATCCTTCGATCCATTGTAGGACTTGGAAACCCATTCAGGGAATATTCGTTCACATTTTTGTTGAACGCAGTTGGTTTTTACCATCCTGTATTAAAACATTTCCTTTTATCAATAGTGCAATTTATAAACAATGTTTTGTGAGTAGAATAAAATTTCCAATGGTAAACTTAACTGCTTTTTCGACGTTATTTTACCAGCTAACTAAAAATAGGAAAGCCTTGAACCCCTTCCACTAAATTTAGTTAGTATTAAGATTCTTTTACAGGGAGTGCGGTGGAGCTGACGCTGAAATCATTAAGTATTTGGTTATATCATCGCTAGTCTCACTGAACTCTTCTGAACTCTACATGTCATGTGTGGTCTGGCGTCTCCTTACCAGCAACAGGTCCCAGGTTCAAACTAGTCAATTCACTAAAAAACACGCTCAGAGTGTCATTGCACGAAAGTGGTAGGTGGTAGGGAGACACAATATAGAACAAACAGACACCACACAGAATGTTAGAATTGCACAACTTTCACAGAACTTCCTTTCCGGATAAATATGCGTTCCTAACTTGGCTCGATGAGTTCTTCGCCTCAAAACCACGTGATTCCTTTAGTCGCAGAAGCGAAAAGTTACCCACTACTATCGTAGATGTAAAGGAGATGACTAAAGTCTGTTATGGTATTGTTGTGTTTATTAGAGTTATCAAAAATCGTTATGTGTCCTCGGAGTCTTTCGTGGCCGCAAGCCTAAATAAAATCTTCTTGGTTTTCAAGTCGAACTATCATCAAGCATGATGTACAACGAACTCCTCCAACACGCGCACTCGTTGATGCTGCCAAGAGCCACCGCCGGATAGACGAATTCATGGGGTGTGAGCTACTGCACTCAGGCTGCTGCCGACGGCAGCCAGCAGGTGAAAGTCATGTCTACAGTTAGAGTTCTTCAAGTGTTACACTGATGTCACCCTCTGGATGCGCACTTGTTGCTGGCGTGATGCCTGCGGTCCAGTGGAGATCTAACTGCCAAGCAACTCACCCTCATTGATGCAGCAGAAATCTGTTCCAACACTTCCCAGAATAGCACAGGCTGCATTGTTCCTAGCGATCCTAACATGACATGCGAGCTGCGTCTAGCCATGTATTCATTTACAAGCAAAGCGTGGCTGATGCATCACTACAAAATGCTCACATAGCTACACACCATCCCAAGCGCATCCTAAATGTTCTCAATGTTATACTGATGTCACATGCCTATGTAAAATAAGAGCCAAGTCCACCTCTCAGAAATTGTATAGTGTCCCACAAATAGTTAACGGTCGCTTTTGTAGGAGCTTTCATGATGTCTCAGCTTGTCTGCATGGAAATTCTTGTCCTAACAGAATCTGTTTACCACAATAATGCAGAATAACTCCGAATGCATTCCTCCTGATGGTCCTAACGTGGCACGCTGTCCATTACCTGTTACCCTTCCTGGAAATCGTTAAGTCCTGCTTTCAACATCTCTGAAATGCAAATGTTCTCACAGCTATGTAGAGGCTCCTACGTCGCGGCACAAAGGATGTCTTGTGAATGAACTGAGCATTATCATTGGCTCTTATTGAATTTACCCACCGAATTACTGATGCCGCCGGTGTGGAAGCATTGTCTGCCTTCTTTTTATTTCTCCAGACAAGATTTTCAGCAGCAAAAAACTATTTTGTACAGATCACCATATTGCACCAACAATAAAATCCTGCAAAGTGGCCTACAGATCGTCAAATACAGGAACTCTCTTACTCATTTACACTGCTCTGCCACTGAGGATGGGAGCTTGAATTTTAGACTGTGAAACCGATCTCCAACCCTGCAATATATCACATACAATTCGAATCCTGCGCCCTACAAAATCCCCCATCTTGCATCATTTGTATAGCTATCGACCGCAAGACACTCTCACGTATACTGTGAAGACTGTTGTACAAAGGCTGGGTCTGAACCCCTCAGCACAAAGACCCCGAAATATTTGCTTGCTTGCCTGCTTTCTACGGCCATCTCCAGACTCTGGAATTACATGAACACATGTATTTTCAGATGGTTCTCCAGAATATTATACTGTTTATGCGATACTTCTCGATATTAAAAACATATCAATATCACTTGCATAGCAGCATCGCCCACACAACATAATTCTGATGATATACACTGGAAATTATTTCTCTAGAAACCCAAAACTTTAGCGAGATGGAGCATGCTGTAAACCACTGAGTAACTAGAAACTTATCCCGCCTGTGAAGACTTTACGTGGAAACTCGAAAAAAATAGAGGAACTGATATGTTCACTCGCGAATACCAATGTCAATGACGTAACAGATTCCAAATCATCCATATAATTTACGAAGTCAACTTAGGTGTTTCTCTGGTCTAGAGAACCAGCAAACATGTCTTCCATCTGTCTTCCACCTGCTAGATGCACACCCACATTCGATGCTCTCTCAGCTAAATAAAGACGGGAAATGTGAAGAAGCAGTCAATCGGACAATTTACATGGGAGGGGATAATGGTCCAGCGCAAACACATGTCCTTACGGAATCTTCTCAAATTTCCATGCGATCACAAAAGCTATCCAGTCCATTCTAAGTGCTGACAGCGTTTAGTGGAGAATTATGTGCGCTATAGATACTGTCATAAAGAGGAGACATGTCCAGCACATTGCTCGGTGTCAGACTGCGACAGCAATCCAAATATTTAATTGTAGTTACACTGATAAATATGTGTCTGGTTCGCCGGCCGTGGTGGTCTTGCGGTTCTAGGCGCGCAGTCCGGAACCGTGCGACTGCTGCGGTCGCAGGTTCGAATCCTGCCTCGGGCATGGATGTGTGTGATGTCCTTAGGTTAGTTAGGTTTAAGTAGTTCTAAGTTCTAGGGGACTTATGACCACAGCAGTTGAGTCCCATAGTGCTCAGAGCCATTTGAACCATTTTTGGCCGGCCGAAGTGGCCGTGCGGTTAAAGGCGCTGCAGTCTGGAACCGCAAGACCGCCACGGTCGCAGGTTCGAATCCTGCCTCGGGCATGGATGTTTGTGATGTCCTTAGGTTAGTTAGGTTTAACTAGTTCTAAGTTCTAGGGGACTAATGACCTCAGCAGTTGAGTCCCATAGTGCTCAGAGCCATTTGAACCATTTTTGAACCATTTTTTTTTTGTGTCTGGTTCCCAACATTATTGTGAGTCTGGAGATGGCCATAGAAAGCGTAGCAGCAAGCAAGCATGCCATCCTTTGTACACCAGTTCAGAGAGTCTGACAAAGCTCACGCCCCCCCCCCCCCCCCCTGGGTGGGTAAATAGTGAACTAATACCCAGTTTGCACTGAGTTGCCTTCAGGACCGAATGTGTCGCGTGTATGCTCCACAGAAATTTGAGAAGATTCAATATGACGAGTGTTTGGGCTGGGAGTAATGATGGCGTTCAAACTCCTACTACTCAGATCCTCCTGGGGTAAGGGCTCGTCCATGGCTGGCAGGCCCCTCTCTAGCTGACATACACTTCTGTGGCTGTGGTCATCGGCCATGTTTATGGCGGCAGCTTCCTCTGTCGACGCTGCACTGTGACGCGGTATGTGGGATGTATTTGACGGTCTGTAGATCACTTTTAGCAGGATTTAATTGTCAGTGTAATATGGCGATCTGTACAAAACAGTTTTTTGCCACTGAAAGTCTCGTCTGCAGAAAAAAAAAGGTGGACAGTGCTCCCACACTGGCAGCAACAGCAGTTTGACAGGTAATTCAGTAAGAGACGGGCTGGCCCATTAGGAAGAATGCATTCAGTGTTGTTTGGGCTATTTTCGTAAACAGGTCCTGTTAGGGCAAGAAATTCCATGCAGGCCAGCTGACACATCACGAAAGCTCCTACAAAAGCGACAGTTAACTATTTCTGCAGCACATTACGAATTCTGGAAAGGGACTGATAAGTAATGGAAAGGCTGTCCTGTTACATCTCTCTCAGCTCTGGACACGCAGCTCTGCGTCATCGCGCCAGCAACGGTGCCTAGATCGACACGTATTTTGACAGGTATTTCTCAGGTGTCATATGTGAAAGGGACGCCGCTGCCTCATCCCTGCGGGACCCAAACTGACACCTGCACGTGGTTCGGCAGCTGACAGCCGCATCGTCATTTCGTGGGGTCGCCAGTGCATCCCAACTCCTGGCGGCATGTGCGGTCCAGTGGACAGGGGCGGCAGATGGTGCGTGTTTCGCGCATCTGTATTTGGAGACGAAGTTCCACGGCACAATTAGTGGCACTGCTAAGCAGGTACACAGCTTCAAAGAACTATGATTTGGCGTCCATACGAACATAATCAAAGTAAAAATTAGCACAAAGAGTATCAGAGGACAGATCGTTAGTGAAGCTGCTGGTTCAATTAAGAAACCGTAACCAGAGCCTTGAAAACACTTCATTTTGGCGACTGTAACAGGGTGGGAATAAGAGGTGCTGAAATAAGAGAACTTTTGTGGTAGTAAAAAGAAATTTCAAAAAAAACAGGAGGATGTACGACATGCCTACAGCAACCCAAAGTTAACAACGAAGAAGATATAGGCGAGCACATACTGTAGTGTCGCCTGTTGTTATTACAACATTCATGAAGAAGTAATCCGATGTTCGGTAAAAACCAAATAACGCTGGTCCGCGCTGACTGCTACTGCCAAGCATGCAGCGCTGCCTAGTCGATGCTGGAGTACTTATAATTCTTTCTGATTACCTGCTACTGTTAATGCATGCCGTTAAAAGAAATACCGACATAGACTAATCTGTGACCGCTCTATCGGATGCACACATAGAATTTCACATTAAAAATCATTTTGTTTGTGACTGGTAACAAACCGACACTTCCCATCGATACTGGGCTTCGTATGAAAGGCGTGATGGGCGATTTTGTTTGGGCTGATTGCAGCTACACTCTGGAAAAACGAAACTGCAAATATCTGCCGAAATACCAGAGAAAATTCGCCTGATGATTTTTAGAAACGACACCCAGTATATGTGAAAAATTCCAAATTGGCACAATGGTTCGGGGTCCACGTTAAAGTGTAGGTTCCCCGTACTAGCTGAGTAAATCTTTTTAAAGAGCGATTGAAAGCAGGGGCCTACTACTTCCAATAGGACTGTGTCCAGTAATGCACTGTGGGGTTAAAACCAAACTTTGGTTCGAGAACAGCTTTACTTTGCATAATACATGTAGCTTCTGATGTCTCCCAAAATGAGCTAGCTCCGACGAGGCCTACGGTATAAAGTGGTCGTAATTTAGACGAGGTGTTCAGACACGATTTGTTTTGCAAATTATTCTGTACTTATTTTGCTAGATTATCGGATTTTTATCCTTCTCATCTTAATTTGCTACAAAGGTAAACTATAGAAGATTATATTAATAAGTGACAAGAGTAACCTTTGCCCAGGAAAAAATCCAGTGTAGTATGACCCCATAAATAGACGTAAGTTCCAGATTGCCGAAGCGATGATTGAATTTTGCACACAGATGGTGGATTACGAGGTTTCGTACCCTTAAAGGTCCCACTGAAGGCTAAATCTGCCGCAGAATTAGTCCACTTTCGTACTGCTTCTAATTAGACACGGGCAGCTGTTCGTTGATACTGTCGATAACAACAACGATGTCCGCGTCCATTGGCAAGGCTACTGCTTAGGACTTTCGTGGTGATGTCCTACTTTTAAAAGTTTGACTAGCGGTATATAGCTACCACTATGGGATACTGGTGTACATTCCATAATCATCAGGTCTTGCGATTACATTATGACGTCAATGCCTAAATTTTGCGCGTTTTCTTATTGGGTAGTCAGTCTATTAATGATGCTTCGTAGTACGTGGAACTAAACTCGTAGACCAGTAACAGCTGTTTTGACAGAAACGAGCTATGAACTGGAATCCGTGTTGTAGTCTTTTACTCCAGCATCTCTGATGTATGACGCTCTATGTAGCTGGGCTATTACTGCACTCATTTCATGCTTCCACTACATATTTTCCTCAGGTGACGTGGCTCGGTTAGGCTTCAGCTTACGTCATGGGGACGAAAAGCAAAAATATAGGCTGAAGCGTCGCCGTATTGTAAAGTATGCACCAGGCAGTGAGCCACATCTTTGTCTGTGTCCGTGTCCACCAAATTACTATGCAGCTTGTAGCGAAAGACTTTTTTGCTTTTGTTTTTGAAATATATAAATGTTCCCTTGGTTCAGACACCTAGGAGACGAATATGGATGAGGCTGAACAAAATTCGTAAATTTCGTTCTGATAAATGATACTTGTGGTGGATATTTCCGAGGAATTTAAATCGTTCCTGACGTGTCTGCTATTTAAGATTTTTATTCCTTTCTGCTACACTCTCCCGTCAATCAAACACTCTTATGACCATTTGCGCTTTATTCACTGTAGGCCCTGCCTGGTGGGGATTCATAATTTAGCAGTATTCTAGTATTGGGCTGGACAGCTGATTTGCGATCAATCCATTTCGTAAACGTTCTGCAGTCCCCAAGTATCCTGCCAAAATCGGTACCTCATATTTGTTCTACTTACAACTTCATATCCCTCATTCGATGTACCTCCATGTTAAAACTAATTACAGTTGCGGATAATTGGTCGTGTAGTCACTCTAGTACAACTTCACGTTTCGTAACGTGGGCTTACATACTTTATATTTCTCTACATTTAGAATTAGTTGCCAATGTCTGCACTAGGCTGATTATGTGTCAAGTGGTAAATATTGCCAAAGTTTTTACAGAGTAATACTTTCTGTTAGTTAACAAAATCATCTGTGGGAAATCTGAGTCTGCAAGTAACACTGTCCATTATTTCGGTAGTGACCCATTATTTTTCTCAAAATAAGTTATGTTCCTGTGCATGACTCATCCTCCAGGATAAAATAATCTCTGTTGCTAACAAGAAATTCGTAGCGTCTCTTGTAGACGTATTTCTCATCAGGTGATGTTATAATAATGAATCTAAAGCTTAATGAAAGTCTAGGAACACCTGAGCCATCTGGTTAAACATATCCATTAATTACGCAATGAATGCGAATTGGATTTCGGACGGTCTTTGTTTCCCAAAACTATACTGGCTGTCGTAGAAAAAGTTGTTTCATCTCAATTAAGTCATCATATTTCAGTCCAGCTCACACGTTGGAATTATGCTAAAAAAGTAGGCAAGTGATCTACAAAAGATACTTGTTTCAGTGGCTACGTACGCTCCTCAATTACATCAGCTGGCTAATAAGTCCACTCATACTCCCTTGGTGATTAAAGTTACGATACTGATGATAGCAAACAACGAAATTTTGCTTACATCGTGTGTACAAAGAACAGTAGGGAGAATATACAAGTAGCGTTTCCAACTCTAATGGGAGCCAAAACCAGACGACTCAAAAATGTATTATTATTATTATATTAATGTTATTATTATTATGATTATTATTATTAGTCGGAACACATAGAATATAGCTGCTACAAACAGGAAGCATGCAGTTATTTAACTCGATACTCAGTGTTAATACTGCGAATCCAGCCATTTCTGCAAGCCTCTAGTTTGTTTGCTACTTATATGAAGTTATACTTCTATTCTGACTTCACAGCTTTAAAAGTTCTTTCGCGTTGTCAGATTTGACAAATTTAGCAAATTCAGCACATTTTTATACGTTAGTTGAAATTCACAAATAGTTCGGCTTTCACTATTTCCACTTCCAGCCTGTTTCTTTCATTGTTGCAGATATTAAGCATCACACTAAAAATCCGTTCTACAAACGCACTGGACGGTGGCACTCCTAGTACATGTTGAGCAATTTTCAGCAAATTACGTGGTTTGCATCTCTTAAAAGATGTCTCCCATCTGTTTGAAATGTTTGAATCTGGTAAGTCTTTAATCAATGGCACAACGTCATTCACTGCACATATTTCAGAAAACAGATCGTCACCTTTTGTATTTATGTTGAAATAACCTATAAATTTCATTGTGTTCTCCATTTTAAGGGGTTATTCAAATCTAACCGGAGAACTTGGCTTGAAAATTGAATCCTCTCTGAAGTCAAACCATTTTTCTAGATATTTCAGAATCCTGGTATAGACAGCTGAGCTTCTCTGACAAATTTTGCTTGTTCACATGTTGCGGGCATCTTTTCAGCTCTTGTAATACCTCGAATTCAAAGAAATTATTTCTTTGTCTATTAATAATTTCTGTACACAACTTCAGGTGTACAGAATATATTTCGCTTATCCGTGTATAATCACTTTCCACGTGTTTTATGGTTGTATTAAACAAATGCATAACATCGTGGACAAAATAAATGTAGGTCTCTGGGAGTGTACTTCGTCGTCCACTTCACTGTCTTGTCATGGGCTACGAATGTCCAAATAAGTTTGGCAGTATTATCTTCACATTTTTTTTAGAAAATAAGACTTCAACAGTGGCCAGTTTTGGAACAATCTATCTACAGCAAAAGAAAGTCACAAAGCACGTAGAAACATGCCGCAGTGGTTTGGCATGTTCTGACTGCAGGATCTCAAAAAAGTTTTTCAGCTAAGTCACTTTTTTAGCGCTTGAGGAAAACTCGTTAAATATCTTAACCACTAACGATTCAACATCGTATGACATAAGTTTTAGTCCATATTTCGCAGTATTGTGTAGTATATGCATGTGACAAAGTTCTGCAATAAGACTTGCTGCTACAAGCATTTTTTTAACTCCACGAAAACAACTTGGTTTCTTCCATAATTGACGGAACAGTTATCCGCACCAAAGCAACTAGTTGCGACCCTGAAAGACGCTTAAGCTCCTTGGCTATATAAGTTGATGTTTCTTCAGCGTCTTCCTGAAAATCTATAACGGCTGAAGTCACTCTCATTTCTTGGTCTAAGAACTGGGTAGCAACTGGAAATGATTTAATATTTTCTTTATTTGAAGCATCACATGCAATCGAGAATGTAGTTGTACCACCTTTTTTCCATAATTTGTTGCAGAATTTGGGGTCAATACATTCTCTACTATTGCTTCAGCTTTAGTCCGTCCACTGTGAATTTTCAAAAATAGTTTCGAATTTTGAAAGAAAAAGTGAGGTAGGAGAGCATTTCCGTAGCCATGTGAAAGGTAACTGTGGTGATGTTTCACTCCATGATATATTAACTTTAGTTTTGTTGCTGGCTAGTTTCCGCTGGCGCGAAATGCCTTTGAACAGTAGGAGATTCTTAACAAATCCCGCACCTTATCAATATGAGTCTTTGTGCAGGCATGATGCTTTTTAGTCGTGTATCACTCCTGTTTCGAAAGCTAGCCCGAAAAGTCTGTTTCTTGTAGCCATTTATGATGAAATGACACTCACGGCGCTGTTTTTAGCCTCTTCCATTTCGGAAGCTCACTATTATAACACAAAGTTATATACGTACACGTATCACTCAGTCACTACAGTGCCGTTCTTCAGCACTTCAGTTTTAAACTAAACGCATGGCGTGGCGGTTCACCTAATACAGCCAGGACGAAGTACATCACTTCATCACCGATCAGCCGCGCGCAACAATGGGTGTACTTGGCGCATTCATTTGTTCGATGACTGTATTCCTTTGCGGGCTGAAGCGCCTTGCCACCGTTGGTGGGGCTCCACCCGTCGGAGGTTCGAGTCCTCCCTCAGGCGTGGTTTAAGTTTGATTAAGTAGTGTGTAAGCCTAGAGACCGATGACCTCAACAGTTTGATCCCATTGGAACTTACCACAAATTTCCATTGTCACGGTTTGTTTTGTTTGTTGTTTTTTTGCTGCTGTGTAATATTACTGTGCAGAAGAACAAATTCACGAAAACAGATCCCGTAGCTGCTTTATTGTCCATTTATTAGTGATACGCAGCTGCCATAAGAAAATATAAGCTATTATTGGCCTGTCTTTCCTAGTTCGTTCTTATTGGAGCGGTCTTCAAATGACTTGACGACAATGGACACCGAGTTGTAATAGAAATACAAAGCCTCTTTGACATGGCTTGCGGAACAAATTAGTGAGCCACCTTATATTATAGTACTTTGGAATTCATTGCCACAAATCCACAATGCTCCCAACTTACGACACAATCTGATACAAAATATTGAAAACAGAATAATCAAATTGAAAAGTTTAACTGACTCTATTTTCATTATTTGGCTTCTATAAAAATTTTTAAAAATGACATTTATTAAATCTGAATTCAGCCAAATTTAAGGGGTTCCGAAAACGGGACTTCTGACGTCCGATCGGGACGTTCGACCGGACACCACAGTTTTTATTTAAAAATCGGACTATCCAGTCTAAAACCAGACAGTTGGCAACCCTATATACAGATTGTGAGGCGAGAATGTCCTTATTTGAAACGCGCATCACAAAGCGGCCTTTACTCACTGTTGTGTGGGTCTGAGCTCATTCGAAAGGGCGGGACCTGCCGAGCACAAACGCGTGGCGCAGAGCAGCGAAGAATGGCGCCAAGCAGCGCAGAACGGAGCAGAGTGGCTGTAGGTGCGCAGCAATGTTCTAGTGTGCGCGCGTTCAGTCACAATGGAAAACGAGAAACACCGTCCAAACAGAGCCGCGCACGAACGAACCATTTCCTTCGATGCACTGACTGCGTGGAGCTTGTTCGTTGTTGCGCAGAGCAGTGCGGCTTCATGTCGGGCAGCAGAAGCGGCGCGCTGCGCTGAACCTCTTTTAATGGCGCAGCTTCTTAAAGTTTAGTTTAGTAGCGGTTATGGAGTGTACGAGACAGGAGCAAGCGTTCTTTATGGGGGCTTATTTTCCAATGATCGTTCGATCTTCGCAACCAAGCGGGCGTTCAGGAAACAGTTTAATATCGCGCCTGCAAGTAGTGTTCGTCATCAAAATCTGATTGTTATTGGGGTGGACATGTTTATGGATACTGGTGGTGTGGAGAAAAAGGGACCAGGACCTTCAAGAACCACCAGAAAGCTTCGAGAAAGTAAGGATGGCGATCAGCACGCAAACATGCAACTGCTCCTGGAATTCCTAAGCGCACAGCGGCACGAATTCTTCATGGAGGCTTGAAATTTCATCTATACGAAGTGGCACTGGCGCACACACTTAATCCACGCAATTTTGTTTCACAAAAAACTCTATGTGAACTTTTGGTCGAAAACCTGCATCAAGACGCCCTTGTTGCTTCAGCGATAAGGCACAGTTTCGTTTGTCTGGATGCGTGAATGAACAAAACATGCTATGTTGGAGTTTCACGAATCTCCGAGTACTTCATGAGCAGCTCTTGCATAAAAAAGTGTGGGTTTGTTGTGCATCATCCAAAATTGCCATTATTGGCCCATAGTATTTCGAAGAGAACAATAGGGCAGTTACAGTCACTTCTGAGCGTTATGTACAGATGACTGATGAGTTTTTTCTTCCCAAAGTTGAAGAAATGGATTTGGGGGATGTCTGGCTCCAACTAGACAGCGCCTTGGCTCACACAGTACGAACGTCAATGTCTCTCTTGCATGAACATATCCCCGACCTTCTCTTCTCTTTGTGGGCGGATCTTCAATGGCCAGCACGCTCGCCAGATTTAGCTGTCTGCGACTTTTCCTTGTGGAGATATCTTAAATGCTTGGTGTATACCAATCGTGCACGGACCCTTAGTGAACAGCGCAGCAATAGTCGTGCTGCTAAAGCCAACGCACACAGAGACAAAGTGGATCGAAACTTCCGATTTCGACTCACCAAATGCACTGAGCAGAACTAAGACCAGCTTCAAGGTATTATTTTCAAAACCTAATGAAATAAAACTTTAAACATAGCAGTATGTAGAGAAAAGAGAATTAAATTGATCTCTCCACTACTCTCTCTTTTATAACTTTTTTAAAGTTAGCCATGCTGTGGCTAAGCCATGTCTCCGCAATATCCTCTCCTCCAGGAGTGCTAATTCTGCAAGGTCCGCTGAAGAGCTTCTGTGAAGCTTGGAAGGTAGGAGACGAGGTACTGGCAGAATTGAAGCTGTGAGGACGGGCCGTGAGTCGTGCTTGGGTAGCTCAGATGGTAGAGCACTTGCCTGCGAAAGGCAAAGGTCCCGAGTTCGAGTCTCGGTCCGCAGTTTTAATCTACCAGGAAGTTTCAACATCAGTTTAGGGGTAACACTCACAGACATGACTGCACCCTTACACTAGTTGTGGCACCAAAGCAAACAGTCTCTGAATGTCACTTGAGGAATTTCTGTCACTTGAATTTCTTGCCAAGCCTGAAAGATAAGTGGTGTTACCGCCTCATATGAAAGCATACATTTTCCCATCACCTCCCAGACATGCTCTGTGGGTGACAATCAGGGAACCAGGCAGGTTGGTCACGAATGTGTGTATTCCTCAAGGACTTTGTTATGTGAATTACAATTTGGGATCTTGCATTATCGTGCTGGAATATGCGATTTGCCATCCTGATCACGAAGGATACGACAACAGGATTTGCCGTTATTGCCATGTATTGTATTCAGCCTCTTCTCAACAATTACCAAATCAGTTCTGTTGCCTCACTCATGCTTCCGGGGTTGGATATGTATGGGTATTAGGAATCGCTGCTTTCTGTGCCCATTCACCAGGTCGTCTACCGACATGGTTTTAATGTGACCGCCACAAAAATAAATGGTTCAAATGGCTCTGAGCACTATGGGACTTAACATCTATGGTCATCAGTCCCCTAGAACTTAGAACTACTTAAACCTAACTAACCGAAGGACAGCACACAACACCCAGCCATCACGAGGCAGAGAAAATCCCTGACCCCGCCGGGAATCGAACCCGGGAACCCGGGCGTGGGAAGCGAGAACGCTACCGCACGACCACGAGATGCGGGCTGTGACCGCCACAAACAGAAGCGATATGCATCACGTACTCCATATAAGACTCTTGTACGATTGTGGCGGTAAAAGACGCATCGAAACCCGAAATCTAAGTGTGTGTGTCTCCATCTTCCATTGTTCATAAGGGTGCTTAATTGGGGTTGGATGTTGTTGATATTTTTAGGTGAGCAGATGTTGAAGTTGCTTTTCTTTCTGTCATTCCCATAGGATTTAATTGAAGGGAAAATATTTTGATGCAGAATAGACTGAAATAATCTGATTCTGTTCGGGCGCGATTTAAAACCTTTAGGACACCATTGAAATTTTCTCTAATGATCTCGAAATAACAGGAATATTTTGGAATATTTCAGGTTTTTTTGGTAATTTCTGCAATGTTCTCAAATCGGAAATTTGACTTTTTATGATCTGGAAAGTTCTTGCATAATCTATAATCATAAAACTGGAAATACTTCATAATATGTTCTGGAAGTTCTGTTTCCGAAAGTACAAAGAGAGCATAAAAATAAAAAGAACGAAAACGCCTAGTATGTTCTGCAGAACGGAAAACTAAATATGCAGGAGGGAACCCGTATCTAGAAATACATAGTGTGAGAGCTGGGGAGAGGGGGGGGGGGGGGCACGAAGTTTGATAACGTTGGCGTCAAAATTTTTTCAGAATGTTTGGTATCCAATTAGTTACACAACCAGTTAGCCATCAGTGTAAAGTGGAGCCGCAAACGGCGCTTGCGAAACGCTTAGTACGATGATTCGGACGAAAACTGAGCATTTTTCAAGACGGAACCCGTGTTAGTAAATGTGTAAGAATGTTGTTTATTAGGTGTAATCCGTGCTTCCACTTTACGCTTTTCACTGATTGGTTGCATAACTGATTGGGAGACCAAACAGTTCCAAAAATACACGGTCTGACAAAATAGAAGTGGAGCTCCCAGAAGACGTAGTTGGATGTCAGTGCAACTTCGTACTCTATACCGTCGGCGGGGATGTAAGTGATTACAGTTGCAGTTCGCTGTGAGAGATGGGACGGTACCCAACGCTGGTTACCTTTGCTTCTGTTTAATGTTGTTATCAGGCCTTGAAGGACGTATAAGGGGCGTGGACTGCGTGACATATTGAGTGATCTCTGTGAAGGATGCGGAGATGCGACGTACTCGTACGAGACAGCGTTATTAGCTCCTAATAGGGTTTGGAAGGGGCCTCATTGTGGGCTCCATTTGCCCGTTGGCTGAATCGTGCAATTTCCAGGTTAATATGGCATCCGCACATGAAAAGTGGTTTGATGCTGGATTGCCTGGGAGCGTGAGAGCAGGCACTCTCGTCGCCAAGGTCCTGTCAACCACGTCGGATCACCATGAGGGAGAAATTAATGCTGTGCACCAACCAATTCGTAAGCCCTTCACATCGGTGCCAATCATCCAACAATAAGAAATAGACTGCCTGTAACACTGTGCGTCATCCCTTATCATTAGTCGAAGACTAGTAGCAACCAGACTAGCGAATTACAGACGCATGCGTAGGCTGTCGTTAACACCACAACACAAACGGCTGCGTTTGCAGTGGTGCCCTGACCAGAAAGCGTGGTCTGCTGCCACATTGTGTTCAGTAGTGAATTATGGTTCTGCACTATCCTGGAGGACCACTATCGGCGAATTCCGCAGGGACCTGGGAGAAGTCTCGTTCTTCCAATGTTTTGGAGTGACGCAGCGGAGGTTCTTCTGGCGTCATGACGTGCGGAACGTCGGGTATGACATCAAGCCCTGGCTGGTAGTGACTGATGGAACTGTGACGGGACAAAGTTACGTTACGGACATCCTACGTCCTCATGCGTTATCTCTTGTGCCACAGTATACTGGTGCCATTTTTCTGTAGGAAAACGCTTGTCCACATTTGGCACGTGTCTCTATTAACTGTCTACGTGATGTTGAGATACTCCTGTGGCCAGCAAGATCCCCAGATTTGTGGTCAATAAAATATGTGTACGACCACCTCGTACATCAACTACGTTGTGTCACCGAAAGCCTTGCCCTACTACACTACTGGCCATTAAAATTTACTACACCAAGAAGATCAAATGGTTCAAATGGCTCTGAGCACTATGGGACTCAACTGCTGTGGTTATCAGTCCCCTAGAACTTAGAACTACTTAAACCTAACTAACCTAAGGACATCACACACATCTATGCCCGAGGCAGGATTCGAACCTGCGACCGTAGCAGTCCCACGGTTCCGGACTGCGCGCCTAGAACCGCGAGACCACCGCGGCCGGCACCAAGAAGAAATGCAGATGATAAACGGGTATTCATTGGACAAATATATTATACTAGAACTGACATGTGATTACATTTTCACGCAATTTGGGTGCATAGATTATGAGAAATCAGTACCCAGAACAACCACCTCTGGCCGTAATAACGGCCTTGATACGCCTGGACATTGAGTCAAACAGAGCTTGGATAGCGTGTACAGGTACAGCTGCCCATGCAGCTTCAACACGATACCACAGTTCATCAAGAGTAGTGACTGGCGTATTGTGACGAGCCAGTTGCTCGGCCACCATTGACCAGACGTTTTCAATTGGTGAGAGATCTGGAGAATGTGCTGGCCAGGGCAGCAGTCGAACATTTTCTGTATCCAGAATGGCCCGTACAGGACCTGTAACATGCGGTCGTGCATTATCCTGCTGAAATGTAGGGTTTCGCAGGGATGGAATGAAGGGTAGAGCCACGGTCGTAACACATCTGAAATGTAACGTCCACTGTTCAAAGTGCCGTCGATGCGAACAAGAGGTGACCGAGACGTGTAACCAATGACACCTCACACCATCACGTCGGGTGATACACCAGTATGGCGATGACGAATACACGCTTCCAATGCGCGTTCGCCGCGATGTCGCCAAACACGGATGCGACCATCATGAACCTGGATTCATCCGAAAAAAAGACTTTTACCATTCATGTACCCAAGTTCGTCGTTGAGTACACCATCGCAGGCGCTCCTGTCTGTGATGCAGCATCAAAGGTAACCGCAGCCATGGTCTCCGAGCTGATAGTCCATGCTGCTGCAAACGTCGTCGAACTATTCGAGCAGTTGGTAGTTGTCTAGCAAACGTCCCCATCTGTTGACTCAGGGATCGAGACGTGGCTGCACGATCCGTTACAGCCAAGCGGATAAGACGCCTGTCATCTCGACTGCTAGTGATACGAGGCCGTTGGGATCCAGCACGGCGTTCCGTATTACCCTCCTGAACCCACCGATTCCATATTCTGCTAACAGTCATTGGACCACGACCAACGCGAACAACAATGTCGTTATAGGCTACAATCCAACCTTTATCAAAGTCGGAAACGTGAGGGTACGCATTTCTCCTCCTTACACGAGGCATCACAACATTTCACCTGGCAACGCCGGTCAACTGCTGTTTGTGTATGAGAAATCGGTTGGAAACTTTCCTCATGTCAGCACGTTTTAGGTGTCACCACCGGCGCCAACCTTGTGTGAATCCTCTGAAAAGCTAATCATTTGCATATCACAGCATCCTCTTCCTGTCGGTTAAATTTCGCGTCTGTAGCACGTCATCTTCGTGGTGTAGCAATTTTAATGGCCAGTAGTGTAATTCCACAAATGCTAAGAATCTATTTTGGTTCTATCTAAACTTTTCTTATATTTCTAAAAGTTAAGTCGCAGATTCTCTCCGATTCCTATCATTTCTTGTGAATCAGAGCTGTTACTCTTTAATACCCCTGCCTACCAAGCATTGCACATTAACCCTGGTGTCAAATGGCGTATCGGGACTTCAGTAGAAAGTTCGAAAATAAAAGTAAACATCTTCACAGTCGGTTAAAAAAGCATACGATCGTTAAACTAACCAAAAATATACTTTAGAAACAACAGAGAACAAATATTTCAGCCAGGGTGTCTCATTTTCACCTTCCATCGTCCACATCGTAGTCACAGAGACGGGAAACTAGCTCAGCGCAGAAGGACAGAATTTTAATACTGTTTCTCCCAAGTAAAACAGGACCCTATCACTGGTTTCACCACAGCACAAGCTCGCATCCTTCCTGTAAAGAAGAAATGTGGTGTCCTCTAGCCCAGAATCATAACGTTTACATGTGACATATCTGCTGAAAGACGAAAACCGAAAATCGGAAATCGTTTATCGCTGTCACGTGTGCATATTAAGGCCTGAAGCGGACTTGCTAGCCCAATCAGATATGGCGTCTGGAAATCAGGTATTACAGTTTCTGATTTAGTCGACACAATTGCTATTTCTGTTCAGTTAAATATTAGAAGTAGACAGCTTCATGCTCGGTGTTATATTTCTACTTCTCCTTCATTGTGCAAAAGGTCACTCCGTCTGCATTAGCCTTTAAAAAAAAAAAAAAAAAAAAAAAAAAAAAAAAGTCGTAGCCTGACAAGCCAAGTACTTTTGAAAAACGGCTGTGCGTTTACATGGTGGCGAAAATCGATTGTGAAAATGGGAAACCGGTAACAAGGAGCGGATTTCCAGAATCCATTTCGGTGCGTGTACATGGAAAACCACAAGCGCTGTTGCGAAATCGTTTGTGAAATCCGGGTTTGAGCGCCCATGATAGTGAAGAGTTTCCAAAGCCAGGTGGACCATTCTGACTGTGAAGAGATTCTGTTTTGCATCCAGTCTTAGTGCACCTCCTGGTGGCGCACAAGAGCTCAACAGTGTTTACCTGGGCGCGCGTGCCGTGTTGTGTGACGGGGCCCGTGGCTTCCGGCTGCATGACTTAACCACACAGAACGAGGTTCAAGGAGAACTCTGCGTATTGTTTGAAGTCCTTGTGAGCGTTGTTTACATCCGAGACCTGCAGAATCGTTTACTTCGTTTGACGGCATGTGATTCAATAATGACTTAAACATCACAGCTAAGCTGTCGATATGCAGGGGGTTATGTCCATGAGATAACAGCGCGATCTTGTTCTGCTTGACAAGACGCACATAACAGCAGTCCGGATGTTGTGGAGACTGCTTTTAATCTACTAAATAAGAGGTACTGAACTGCCAGAGTTGCTGCAGAACTTGTCATGTCCAGCGAACATATGCGTGTCCACACCAGCAAACGAGATGCACAAATCGTTGCATTTCTTGCGCGTGGAAATCCTGTTGCAAGCTTCTGAACTTACGCACCAAGAGTCAGTTAACAACAAGCAGGTTAAGAATGGTCATCAGCAAAGGCGCCTGACTTTTGTTTAGTGATGGAGTACCGACTGCTTTTAAAAACAGATTGGCCAGTCTATTGTCATTTCCTCCAGTCTTTTTTTTTTCGGTCGAATGAAACTACCGAATTAAACTAGGCTCTTTAATCGTGTCAGCTATATGAATATTTTCACTCACTCTTCAGGTTTTAATAGTACACTCAGTGTAAGACAACCAACTGGCACAAGTCTCTGACTATTACAGCTGTTATATGAATGTTTTCACTCAGTCTCGGGGTTTGAATGACTCCATTCACATACTTTTTCAACCTTTTTGGTAACACATGAACCATGAAAGAGATGCCAATTCTTTTTTAGAGAGAAATGAGCAGAGGTTATTAAAAAAGCATGTTTCTAAAAACGAAGTATTTTCAGAATTTATGTACTTGTTTATTTAACTGCGAATTTTTCGTACTTCTCGAATTAAATATGGATTTTTGATTGATTTTGAAAGGTTAATAATCTGCACGACATTATAAATTTATGTTTAAATAACTAACCAATTACTTTTTATTTAAATTTGAATGGGTGTTCGTTAAAAGGGACCCGAATCACCAAATTTTTCTGTTTGAGTAGGTGACAAATTCGAATTATCTGAGGGTAGATAAACATTTTAGTGTAACACGGCCTTAATATAGCCCTTGTATCGTGGTTTAACAGGTCATTAGTTTTTGAGTTTGATTGTAAGACCGGATCTCAATCATTGATTCAGATACCTTTTAACACGTAATGTTGGTATCATACTTTGACTGGACCGGTTTTCATTTGTTCCATGTTGCATGTTGTTTAATGTTACATGTACGCTAGCGTTCGCACACAATTGGAACGTTAGTGGATTTTTTATTAATATTTGTGCCGGTACTGGTGATTATTATATAGCCTTCAGGAGGAGTGGTAAGGAATGTGAATCATCTGCAGGAAAGACAAGGAAAAGAAAAAAAACAACCGGAATGGTATTAAAACACCCAGTGTCAGAGGAGAAGAATGCACTGACGATAGTGGAGTTGGAAGAAGAGCGACAGTACCTGTTAGGGTTGCGTGTTCGTGTAGTTAACGAGATTTTGTACGTCACTGAACAGACCTAATTATTCATTTATAGGAAATCGCCACTTTAAAAATATTGACAAAAACTTGTTGACACTCAATAAAAAGCAGATATCGGCACGACAAATTCTGTGACGACGGTGATAACAAAGTGTAGTCAATCATACTGATTTAACAATGGCAAAACAATCGAATGTTTCCGCTCAGAAGTGAATGCGCCAGGATGTGCAGACTGTTACCATTCGCTTGCTCACCTGGATTGGTTTCACTCAAAAGAATGAATGAATAATTCAATCGATGCGTAAAACTACAACGAAGGCGTCGATTTCTTTTCAGCAGCAGACTAAACCGATTGTCTTTATTCGATTCTTACCATCACTACAGTCATTGGATGGATTTGGAGGGGGAGGACAAGGGCAGGGCCATGATGACGTCTTAACTTAAAGATCATGTACGTTGTCAAGAGATGAAGATCAACGTTTATCGATGACGTCATTGCACCTTTTATGTAGCCAACCGAACGCTCAAAGATCATATTAGTTGTAGAGTCGACACGACGTTCTACTTTTTTAGGGGTGTTGAAACGGTACAGTAGTTTCCGCTCTATAAGCAGCAGGTTTCGCTGCTCGCTCGCACCGGGAAATACAAACAGAGGCGGCTCCGCCGCCAATTTTATTGCACGACACGGCCGGCCGCGGGTGCAACAGAGCCCATGTGGACGGGTGGAAAGAAATGTGTCAGGCTTCATAATATGTATTTATATGTGTCGTGTATTATGCATTTCTTGTACGTGAATGTGAATCTGCACATGAACTTTCCTAATCCTCCTCACACCTTTCCGTAAAGCGTGGCCAAATCTTAGTTGGGAAGTAGTTCTGTAGAATAGTAGTACCAACCTCACTCCTGGGTAGGGGATCAGAGAGACATCACAAGCAGATAAAAGTCAAAGACGTTCCAGTGTCACAAGATTTGGACTGGAGAGGTTGGTCACGGCCAAGTGGTTCGACCATCCCCTCCACCGGGGCCCAGGAAGACCTCTGGGTGCCCGCCATTTCCGGGGAGTGTTACAGCAGACGGGTAAGTGAGCAGACGTGCCCTCAGTGCGTCTGTCTCAATGTTCACGCATGGAAGAAAAGTATATGAATATTTGTACTAATTCTTTTGTTTCCAGCTTCGGATTGTGTAAGGAAATAAATGTTCTCGTTTAATTTCGGAAATTTGACCCCCTGTGTTAATGTGTCTGGTCCCCAGTTTGCCCGTTATCCTCCTCACATAGTGGATGTCCCATGTACAATATTGGGAGACTTTGGTGGTATACATTTGGCCAACGCAATTCCGTCTTGTCCGTAGAAATGTGCGTGCTGTTTAGTATATAATATACTCGAGCTATAAGCTGTAAATTTGTAAATCTGTAAACTGGAACAATTGCTGCAATCGCTGTAAAGTCGAGTGATAATGTTTAAAATAAATAGGTAATCAATTGCCATCAATCTTTAACATACCTTAAAAATCACAAAGAATTCAAGTTAAAGGAATTCATCTAAAATAAAAGCTATAGAATGCAGGGAGCCACACATCAGCGTGTGAGCCCTCCAGCCCCTTGCCTAGTATCGCACGCTCTCTAGGTAGCGCTCTCAAGCTCCCCTTCCCAGTTATCCGTTGCGCAATTTTCATTCAGGGCTTGACGACATCAACCATCATCTGGCGTCCCTAGGCAAGGAGGTTAGACGGTAATCTTTCGTGTGTAGTACTACTTCTTTGGAATAAAAAATAAAAAGTAGAATTTCGAATAAAAGTGTCCCACTGAAGAAGCAAGAATTTATGACATTAAAATGTCGGTGTCACCTTATAGAGCTACATCTTTTAGTAGCACCAAGCCTAAATACAGTCGTAAATGCATCACAGTGAATTATACCATTAAAAATTCTGAGAAGAGTTAACAATCCTTTTGGTTCCTCCTAAGCAGGAGGAACCAAAAAGATTGTTAAAGATTGTTGTTATTTCGCGAAAAGGCCACGAGGGTAAAATGAAACAGATTCGGGCTCTCACACAGGCTTATCTCCTCCCGTCATTCTTCCCACGCATCGTTCGCGACTGGAGCGGTGAAGGCGGGAAGTGACGGTGAGTGGTGCTTGATGTACCCACGCCACCGATGTAGTGTTTATGCCGTATAGATGCAGACCTAGAATAAAAAACTGTTCAGATGGCGCAAAAGGATAGATAACAGTCGCATGTTTTTTTTTCTACACATTAATTTTGGCATGGTGTGCGTTTTTTACCTTATACTGTGTTAATGTGTAGGTCACTGAGTTTGTCTTAGTCGTACATGCAGAAAAGAAATAACGGCAAGTTGTTAACAGTTTGTAAAGGCTTATTCAAGAAAAGTGGAAATGCTTAAAGAGTTATATTATGAGTGATTGTGAAAGGAAAACTGCTCCATTCTGGACACCCTTTCTGAGATCAGCCTTATAAAGTTTTCAGTGTTTATAATGTTGATTACAAGAGAAGTGCCTAAGCTAAATAAAAAATAGATGCCAGCTTTGATTACCAATACAGCACCTATCAACGAAAGCCATGAAATACATATCTTTGAAACGAAACTGACTGTAAAACACAACACTTAACGATCTGTTATTTACTAACACTTGCAGTGTAATAATTACTGACAGTTAGTAAATCAGCTGCAACCGATATCAACATAGAGGAAGAGCGCTGAGACTTGGGAAGTCGCTAATTACTTCAACGTGTTGCATCTGATTCTTTGTATACGAATATTTCATAATTTGTCCATATATACTCGTATTTCCTTAATGTAACAGAAACTCAGACGAGTTACATTAGCATAACGTAATTTAAGATTCGCCACTGTTAGAAAATAAACTTGGACACGTTAGCTTTTCATCATTACATTGCAGACACAGATTTTTTTTAAGTTTGTGTGTGTTCATGTCGGACCAGAGGCCTGAGTTTAAATGCCAGTTAGTAGGTCTCCATGATCACAGACCAGTGTCACTGCCTCGTGAAGCAGAGGTTGATAGAGTACAAGTTACTCTCTCATCTATTTTTCGCATACAGAAAATTATTAAAGATTTCGTGACAACCTGACGCACCTTCAGCGAAACTCTAGAAAGTTAATGGCCTGAGCAGACACTGATGGAGCCTGGTAGGGCGCTAAAAGCATGAGGTATTTTTATGATTCTTAGCTCGTAGAATCAGCTTGTTGAGAGTTGAAAGCAACTGGCGACGATCCCATCCCTTAGTAAATCTTGCCAGACAGGCCCACAGCCACACAGGGCAGCCCCTCATCAAGACAGGACTCCAGCAGAACAATGCCGCGCTACCTGCCGTGGTGCCAGCAGAAACCAGGGCTGGGGCGACGGTCTAAAGGAACGTGTCTACACAGTGGAGTCAGAAACCGGGCATTGTGTGCAGAGCCATGCATAATAAAAAATCACACTTTTTTTATTCGCCGGCTAGGAGTGGCTGTGCGGTTCTAGGCGCTGCAGTCTGGAACCGAGCTGCCGCTACGGTCGCAGGTTCGAATCCTGCCTCGGGCATGGATGTGTGTGATGTCCTTAGGTTAGTTAGGTTTAATTAGTTCTAAGTTCTAGGCGACTGATAACCTCAGAAGTTAAGTTGCATAGTGCTCAGAGCCATTTTTGTATTCGCCAAAAGTGCAAACAGGCCAATGAACCACTTCCCCCGGCCGCCTAGCTTGTATAAGAAAAATCCAGCATCTGAGAAACGTTTGGAGATAGAATCTTTATTACATCTCATAGCAGGACTAACAAGCTCCAAGGCACAGGTGATTCAGATAACAATCTTTGAGATTGTATCTGTTCGCTTGTTGCTGCGAGAAGAGACATGACTTCAGAAAAAAAAATCATCCCTTCCCTCTCTGTGAAAAATTTAAAGAGCCAGTAATTGGCGGTTTATTTTCTTTTTTTTTTTTTCAGAGGTGCAGGTTTCGTTACTCTTGCCCTGGTTCGACATGAAAAAAAAATGGTTCAAATGGCTCTGAGCACTATGGGACTTAACTGCTGAGGTCATCAGTCCCCTAGAACTTAGAACTACTTAAACCTAACTAACCTAAGGACATCACACACATCCATGCCAGAGGCAGGATTCGAACCTGCGACCGTAGCGGTCACGCGGTTCCAGACTGAAGCGCCTAGAACCGCACGGCCACACCGGCCGGTGGTTCGACATGAATTTGTGCTGTCGTGTGGTAGCCTCTAGAACTCTGTGATTGGCTCAAGACGGTGTGAAGGCGGTGTCGTTAATGCACTTTGCAGGTAATTGGATTCTTTTACTGGAGAGGTGCGAAGCACTCGGGTGCGGGACTTTGGTCTGGTAAGCACTTCTGGTCGAAACTCTGGCATGTGTGGTTGGTACTTGGGACCTGTCCTGAGACTGACTTCACTTGCAAGTAGTTTAGAATGGGGAGCCTCTGGTGAAGTTCTTACTGTACCGACAGTGTGACTTCAAATGTCTCGGACTACTCGTTTGCCGAGGGCACACTTATTCGTTTTTGGTTTACCAGTCTTGACGTTTGGTATCCTTGTGCGCTCTGTCGTATAAGGGAGCCAAATTGGTCCTTAGTACGACCAGCGAACGGGTGTATCACACACTGAAATCTACGGTGACTTCAGGGTTCTGGTAGAGAGTAAATTGCGATCCGTCTGCCTGATCGCTAGACCGTGAGATTTGTTCATTTCTTTCTCACCTCTGCCGCACACATCTCGCCAGCTGCAAGTCACTTCGGCGCACGAAGTAAACAGGCTAACGTACTGCCGTTCCTGCTTTGTCAGGGCGTACAGATCTCAATTGCCACTTGCTCTCAGCTGCACCTATGTGGAGAAACTTCAGTAGATTTGATCAGTCAAAGTCTGCTCAGCGTCAGATCAATTCAGCTTGCGTTATACACATTTTTAGGGTCAGAGTACTTGACTCACTGATCTTCTGGTTAAGTTGTCTTTGCCAACCAGGATCCACCCACTGAAGAATTAAATAACCTGTTAGTTGTTTAGGGTATTCAATCTATAACTTTTCTAGTATAATTTATATCTTGTTTTGGGAAAAAATAAATGTTGTTAGTACACTGAACTTTTGCCTACATTCTCAATCTTTAAACAGCCCCACTAGAGTTACCTTTCAAGGTCGCAAGTTCAAGTCCCGTCTCGGGCGTTCACTGTGGCGTCGACGTGCGTTTATCTCCTATACTGCAAAATCCAATAACCGATATATGTGATGAATGGATACGAAATCAGGGAGAAAATACTTCGATACGTTAGAACAGAAATTATATAATGCGGACTTACAGAAAAGTATAGTGAGCTAGATGTGTAACGGAGTGATTGAAGGCTAGTAAAACTCCATTGTCTAATACACCGTCCTCTTGAAAATGGCTTTATTTCAGTCTGACTATATTCCCGAGTATTGCGACACCACAGCTTATTTTTTTTCTGAATGCGGATTAGATCATATGTAAACAAGGCGGAAGGTAGATTAACAGCCATGATTCATCATTAACCACGACTATATTACGAAGCATTTTACTGCAGTTCAGTTACTGCATTGCACAACACAATTAAAGGATCATTTTTCCAAAACCCAGTATTACGACGCAGAAGTTTGAAATTTGCCTCAAAGATGCCTACAACCTTCCTCTGTAACGGTGGAAAAGCACGGCGCTCTGCGACGTCATCCACGGGTTCGGCTGCGCTTCAAACAGCAAAGTGTCGGCATACGCGAAAAAGAAGCCAGGGCTTAGGAGTTGGTGTGAGGTTACTGTCACACTGGCACCAAATTTCACCAGAATTCTGCCTAACGCCACCGTGGACGTCTCACACGGTGGGAAGGTCGTCACACCGCCCCATACCCACAATCACCTCTTCTCTTGACGAATCTGCGATGAAGGTCAGGACCGCGGCGCCCAGCGTTAGTACCACGCGGTTTTCTTATGGGTGGCCGAGGAAAATATTTCAGACACACCGCCGCTCAAAATCGACACCAGAACGTCTGAGAGCGGGGCATTATGAATGTCTATGAAACTGCCCCTTCCCCTGGGGCGTTAATTCCCAGAATTTTCGCGGTCGAAAATGACAGGAGGACGTTCGAAACAAGTTTTGGCGCTGATGACACCCGCAGAACTATTGAAACCTTCTCTGAGGACGCAGATGGGCCTGTAACCCCACTGAACGTGAATTCCCCCCTTTGGAATGTAACGTGACCGCAGATTTTGCTCTGGTGTACACATAGAGTAAATATCTCTGGAGTGAGCACTCACATGCGCAGAACAGATTTCGCGTTGTCAACATACATTGCCGGCCTGGTCACGTGATATCGGGACGTCGTGTGTTTGTTCGTATAGCACCCCGTATATTTAGAATGTCACTACATCCCTAGTACAGACGGATTCTTTTCGTACGTGTCGTGGATTATTTATATATGTTGCGCAGACATTTTAACAGTATCCATTTGATACCGGGAATAAACCAGCTACGTAACTTTTAAGGGCAAGTGATATTACATTCAGCTTCTTTGCGATAGGTGTCATAGTTCAGATGCACTCGATTTTTGGTAGTTTTTGGTATGATACCGCACTTTATAGTATTACAGAGCCTGAAGTACATTTTTGCAGTGATAGTCCTGCAAAACGACTTGACAGTACGTTAGTACGAGGGTTGCCCAGTAAATAATGCCCCATATTTTTTTTCTCCGAAATAAAAAAATATTAGAAATGTGAAACTTTAGGTGCGAGTTATTTGAAGTTTCCCGCGTGTGTACGCAAAGTTTCAATTTCCTCCGACAGAGAGCGGTGGTGTAGGAATGTTCTAAAATGGCGTCTGCAAGTGACATCCGTCAGAAACAACGTGCAGTGATTGAATTTCTCGTAGCAGAGGAAGAAACCGTGGGCAACATCCATAAACGCTTGTGCAACGTCTACGGAACATCTGCAGTCGATAGGAGTACTGTTGGTCGCTGGGCACAGAGGGTGAAAGCATCAGAGGGCGGTGCTGCGGAGCTCCGAGATTTGCCGCGGTCGGGAAGGCCTCCCACGGCTGTCACGCCTGACATGTTGCAGCGGGCTGATGTTCTCATGCGACGGGATCGACGCATTACGACTCGACAATTGGCACTGGAGTTGTCAGTAAGCAAAGGAAGTGTGGATGTGATTATCAATCAGCTTGGATACTCAAAAGTGTGTGCAAGATGGGTTCCTCGGTGTCTTACTGTCGATCACAAATCCCAAAGAAAAGACATTTCTTTCGATTTGTTGCGACGCTTTCACGTTGACGGGGAGGCCTTTTTGTCACGGATTGTGACAGATGATGAAACTTGGGTGCATCATTTTGAGCCCGAAACAAAAAGACAATCGATGGAATGGCGTCATGCTTATTCTCCACAGAAGAAAAAATTCAAAACAGGTCCTTCAGCCGGAAAAGTCATGATGACTGTGTTTTGGGATTGCGAGGGCGTAATTCTCATTGATGTGATGCCAAAAAGGCAGTACCATTAATTCAGAGGCTTATGTCAAAACATTAGACAAACTTAAGCAGCGCTTCCGGCGCCTTGGGCGTCATGTTAACCCACAGGATGTTTTGATTCAGCATGATAACGCTCGTCCTCACACAAGTTTGAGGACTTGTGAACACATCGCGAAACTGGGTTGGATAGTGTTACCCCATCCACCCTACAGCCCCGATTTGGCTCCTTCAGACTTTCACTTGTTTGGGCCAATGAAGAATTTCATTCGTGGAAGACGTTTTGCCGATGACGAAGAAGTGATGCACGAAGTGACAACCTGGCTCCGTAGGCAGAGTAAAGATTTTTACCGGCAGGGAATACACGCTCTTGTGTCTCGCTGGAAAAAGGCCGTCGAACTTGAAGGAGATTATGTGGAAAAATCAAGCAAGTAGACAAAACATCAGTCTTTCACATATGTAAATTTGATTGTTGTGGAATAAATACTTCTGGAGAAAAAAAATATGGGGCATTATTTACTGGGCAACCCTCGTACTTTCGCACGAATTTATCACACATTAGCGATTATATCCCTGCTAATTCGTCCTTTTTTCTTGTATTTCTGCGTATTTATTTTCTCGTTTTTGCGACCTAAAGCACAATTTTTCTTACTCGTGGCACTTTGAGGTATTTATTTAACGCATTTTAAGTACTTGCTCCCAGTTCATTTAATAAATAGTAGACTGAGTAATCTATATACATAATTGACAAGTCACTGATAAATGCATGGAGGATAGTATTTACTGAAACAACTAACCTTTCCCTTTCCTGTTCCACTAGCAAATTTACGAGAGGAAGCGATTGTTTGTAAGCTTTTGTACGAGCCGTAATATCTATTATATAGTCATAAAATCGTAGAAAAATAGGTCTACAGAATCAAGTCTTAATTATAATGCGTCTCGAAATTTTTAAACGTATACAGTGTCTCTTACTAAAATGAAAACTATAATTAGAGCTATATGGAATGTACCCATGAAAAGTTACTATCCCTCCTTTCACTTATTTTTCTTTGCATCCGTAGCAACAACAGTAATTCACCATCGCTATTACACTATCAACAAACGGTGAAACACAACAAAAACTCTTGGTATTATAAACTTCAAACGCTGCAGAAAGCACACACGCACAGCGGAGTCCCGAGATCACGTGACAATCCTGGTTTAATGTTGACAACATGCGCAGAACGCAGTGCTCACTCCAGATATATTTACTCTATGGGTGTACAGGGTGGAATCGCTAGGGACTGTTCAAAACCATTCTACGAAAGCTGAATTTGATCCGAAGGAGCAAAGGGTGTTCCTGCTTTTTTAGCTCCATAGTTTCGCGTCTTCCTGTGGCGCGATCACGGCGGAGTGCGCCATTGACACATGCGTGAATAAAATGGCAAAGGGTCTCTCTAAGACGCCTCCTCCCTCTGTTTAGTAGCACCCTCGGCACCCCCTGCGCAATTTTGTTGGGCACTTAAAAGTGCCCCTGTACAGAGACAACTATTCACCGATTCCTAGCGCCGGTGTCACAGGCAACCATTTCACCACACGTCAGGTGACTGGTGCTACGCCGCTGACTAGCGCGTGCTAGGAATCAGTGGACTGTCTCTGTACAGTTACATCTTAAAGTACCCAACAAAGATGCACGGGTGGTACCCGTGGGTGCTGCCGAACTGGGGAGTTTTGGAAGGACCCTTTGCCGTTTTATTAGGGGCGTATGTCAGTGCCGCACTCCACCGTGATCACGCCACAGGAGGACGCGAATCAAGAGAGCTAGAAAAGCATTAACTCCCTTTGCTGCTTCGGATCACATTCAAATTTCGTCGAATGGTTTTGAACAGTCTCTAGAAAATACACCAGAGCAACGACTGCGGTCACGCTCCATTCCAAAGCGGTGCCGTCATGTTCAATGGTTGTTAAAGGCCCATGGATTCCTCGGAGAAGGGTTAAATAGGTCCATGGGTGTCCTCAGAGAAGGTTTAAATAGGTCTGTGGGTGTCATCAGTGCCAAAACTTGTCACGAACTTCGTCCTGTTGTTCATCGCACTACGAACTGTCGTTTTCGACCGCGAAAATTGTGGGAATTAACGCCCCAGGGGAAGGGGCAGTTTCATAGACATCCATTATATCCCGTTCTAAGACATTTTCGGTCGATTCTGAGCGGTGGTGTGCCTGAAACATTTTCCTCGGCCACCCATAAGAAGATCGCGTGGTATAAACGCTGGGCGTCGCGGTCCTGACTTTCATCGCAGACGCGTCAAGAGAAGAGATGAATGTAGGTATGAGGGGGTGTGACGACCTTCCCACAGTGTGAGATGTACACGGTGGCGTTAGGCGGAATTCTGGTGAAGTGTGGTGCCAATGTGACAGTAACCTCACACCAACTTCTAAGACCTGGCTTCTTTTTCGCGTATGCCGACACTTCGCATGAAGGCGACGTGGCTGGGTGCCACGTTTTTGGACAATTACAAAGGAAGGTTGTAGTCACCTTTGAGCAAAATTTCGAACTTCTCCGTCGATTTGGTAGACAATTACGGGGTTTCGGAAGTGTTAACATTTAATTGTGTTGCGCAGTGTAAATGTTTCCAACATTGGCATATAATTCCCCTCTCATTGCTCCCTTTCCTCCTCCTCCTCCTTGTCACTCACCCCCCAAGGAACTTCCATATTTCATCACCAGCAGCATGTAACAAAAAAATGGTTCAAATGGCTCTGAGCACTATGGGACTTAACATCTATGGTCATCAGTCCCCTAGAACTTAGAACTACTTAAACCTAACTAACCTAAGGACATCACACAACACCCAGTCATCACGAGGCAGAGAAAATCCCTGACCCCGCCGGGAATCGAACCCGGGAACCCGGGCGCGGGACAGCAGCATGTAACAGAAACAAAATAAACGATTACAGTCATCTGAAGATGAAACTAGAGATAATTTTTATCAACAGGATATTAACAGTGATTGAATGCAGTGTTCACCAGTTAACCTTCAATATGAGTTTACCAAAGCTAAAGTCGTCCCAGCACCTGAGCTACGTACATAAAAGCAGTGTCGCTCGTGTATTTTCATTCAGCGGAAACGTCGTTTCAACGTCTTGCACCGAATGTGAATACGAAATTCAGGTTACTTCGGGTACTACTCGTGTGTTTTCATTGGCGAGAACTGCGAGGACTGCAGTCCAACGGCAACAGATGGTGCCAATGTTGGAATGAGGGTCTACAGGGACGACAAACAGGAGACGGCCACGAGGCCGCGGCAGCCAAACAGCCGCCAACGCCAGGATGCTGCCAACAGCTGCCTTTCTGCTCTGCTCTTGTGTTGCGCAACACCAGCCCGGGAGAAGGCCCACGCTGGCGAGGAGTAGGGATCGCTAGAAATATTTACACAACACCAGTGGAAAGTCGATAGACCTTTCTCAATTAACAGTAAAGAATTTGGGTCGTGTCCTAACGCGCCTCGCTCACTTGTAACTCGGCCAGAAATTTGCTGCATACATTGGCACGTTTTTTGTCGCACTGGGCCCATGGACGACCTGCAAGGCAGCTCACTATATTCGCATGCGCCAGGGTGTCTTTTCTAAGCCGGGATTTCGACTGAGGGTTACGGGCAAGAATACTGGGAGCACAAATCATGACAAATGCGAGCCATCACTACATTCCGAAGTTCGAGAAAAGAGACATCAGAATGGATTCAGTGTTTCTACGTTTTCTAAACACATTCTACTCCCTACTGTTGATACGAGATAGCTAGCAGTTTTATGACTGTATTGACGACTTCTTGGTAGGAAAAACGTGGCACGTTATCCTCGACAGTCATAGACATGAACGCAGTTCCAGGTGCCATATGTCAGAGGAAAATGTGGTATTACCCGTACCGGTCATTTCATATACATAGACCTATTATAAATAACTGGATAAAGTCATCGATACATACATGATGGCAAGTGAAAACCACTTGCAATGAGGTGACAGGTGTCATGGGATACTTCCTAATAACATATCTGACTCCCTTTTTCCCAGCGTAGTGCAGCAATTCGACTTGACATGATGGACTCAACAAGTCACTGGAAGTTACCTGCAGAAATATGCAGCCATGCTGCCTCTATAGCCGACCACAAGTGTTGCCGGTGCAGGATTTTGTGCACAAGCTGATCTCTTGGTCATGTCCCATAAATGTTCGACGAGAGGCCAAATCATTCGCTCGAATTGTCGAGAATGTTCTTCAAACCAGTCGCGAACAGTTAGGGCCCGGTGACATGGCGCATTGTCGTCCACAAAAATTCCATAGTTGTTTGGGAACGTGAAGAGCATGAATGGCTGCAAATACTCGCCGACTAGCCAGACATAACCATTTTCAGTCAATAACCGGTTCTTCTGGACCAGGGGACCCAGTCCATTCCATATAAACATGACCCACATCATTATGGAGCCACCACCAGCTTGCACAGTGCCCTGTTGACGACTTGGCTCCATTGCTTCTTGGGGTCAATGCCACACTCGAACCCTACTATCACCTCTTACCAACTGAAAGCGGGACTCATCTGACAAGGCCACGGTTTTCCAGTCGTCTAGGATCCAATCGGTATTGTTACGAGCCCAGGATAGGCGCTGCAGGCAATATCGTGCTGTTAGCAAAGGCACTGCCGGCCGCTGTGACCGAGCGGTTCAGGCAATTCAGTCCGGCACCACGCTGCTGCTACGGTCGCTGGTTTGAATCCTGCCTCGGGCATGGATGTGTGTGGTGTCCTTAGGTTAAGTTAGGTTTAAGTAGTTTTACGTCTAGGGGACTGATGACTTCAGATGTTATAAGTCCATAGTGTTTGGAGCAATTTTTTGAGCAAAGGCACTAGCGTCGTTCGTCTGCTGCCATAGTCCATCTTCAGCGCACTGCCCTAATGCCCTAATGGATACGTTCGTCGTACGTTCCACATGATTTCTGGGGTTATTTCACGCAATATTGCTTCTTTGTTAGCACTGACACCTCTACGCAAATGTCGCTCCTCCCTGTCGTTAAGTGATGGCGGACGACCATTGCATGGTCCGTGGTGAGAGGTAATGCCTGAAATTTGATATTCTCAGCACACTCTTACACTGTGGATCTTGGAATATTGAATTCCCTATAGATTTCCGAAAGGAATGTCGCATGCATCGAGCTCCAACTACCACTCTGCCTTCAAAGTCCCTTAATTCCCATCGTGCAGCCATAATCACTTCGGAAACATTTTTACGTGAAACACCTGAGTATAAACGACAGCTCGGCCGATGCACTGCCCCTATTTATCTCGTGCACGTGATAATATCGGTTCAAAAAATGACTCTGAGCACTATGGGACTTAACATCTTAGGTCATCAGTCCCCTAGAACTACTTAAACCTAACTAACCAAAGAACATCACACACATCCATGCCCGAAGCAGGATTCGAACCTGTGACCGTAGCGGTCGCGCGGTTCCAGACTGAAGCGCCTAGAACCGCTCGGCCACTCCGGCCGGCGTGATAATACCGCCACCCGTGTATGTGTATATCGCTATCCCATTATTTTTGTTCCTCATGTATTCCTATATAGTTAATATTAGTAACTTATTTATATAACAAAATATCGACTTTACTATACTCGCTAACGCATTTTTTTTCATTTGTCGATTTAATGTCTCTAACGGGATTCGATATTTCGTGAACAACGATGTGCAATGACATTACCCGTGACATTAATCATTGTGTTTGTACCAGAAAAAAATAAGAAAATATTCTCAATATGAAATCTAAATGCACCGAAACAACATACTTTCGTAATCATTCCAGTGTAAACACGGCATACCGTGGCGAAAGAACCAATCGGCTTACAAATTAATAAATCATATTACGTCAGGCGCGTATTTGAGTCGAAACTTTGAAAGAACAGAGGCTTTACGGCTCTGAAAAATGTCACAGATCGCAAGTTCTTTTGTGAGTTATGTTGTTGTGATACTCTAAAAATGTACGAGCTAGTTTCGCAGTTATAAATGCTCAGTATACCTTAACATGTATCTGACGATTCGATTATGGTAGCGCAATTTGTTGTCCTTTATTCATTTGTATATTTACACGTCTACTTCCGTAGGACCAAATTGAGGAGCACATCTCCAAGGTCATGCAACGTGTCGGTACATGAAATTACAACGTAAAAATAATGAAAAATGAAATGAAATGATCGTAGGGCATTGTTGGCCGGGAGGCCCCATTCTGGGGAGGTCGGCCGCCGCATTACAAGTCCCTTTTAGCAGACGCCACTTCGGCGACTTGCTAGTCAATGATGATGAAGGACACACAACACCCAGTCCCCTGCCGGGAATCGAAGCCGGGCCCCCTGCGTGGTAGGAGATAACGCTACCGCTACACTATGGAGGCGGACAAAGTTAACTGATAAAATGGATTGTTTATGAACCCGAAAAAAGTCAAGCCATAAGTTTAAGTAAATGCAATCAACAATATAACATAAGAATCAGCTTAATTTTTTCAGTTATCTGGGTAGTTACTATTTTATTTTTGTAATTTCTTGCGTGTTTGAGTGCCTACTAGACACAACCTTTTATTTTAATAACAGTGTAGTGTACAGTATCGCCGTTGCTATCGACCCTCGTATCGTACAGGCTTTTGTTTGTTTGGTTAGAACAGCTCAGTGTCGGTTAGACCGTCAGTGAGAGAGCACTTCGATTTCCTGCTGCTAATAAGGCGAGTACACCGTTCGCTTGTTACACATTTTTACGAGCTTCAAACAGGTACAACTTATTTTCAGTTATCTGGGTAGTTACTATTTTATTTTTGTAATTTCTTGCGTGTTTGAGTGCCTACTAGACACAACCTTTTATTTTAATAACAGTGTAGTGTACAGTATCGCCGTTGCTATCGACCCTCGTATCGTACAGGCTTTTGTTTGTTTGGTTAGAACAGCTCAGTGTCGGTTAGACCGTCGGTGAGAGAGCACTTCGATTTCCTGCTGCTAATAAGGCGAGTACACCGTTCGCTTGTAGGGTAAACATAGTCATGTGCAGGGACTGTGGTTGTTGTGAGCGGACGCAAGGAGAATTGGCCACTCTTCGGGGGCAGGTGGAGGCTTTGTCTGTTAGGCTCATCGAGCTCGAGGCGCAGGCGTCGGCTCGTAGTGGCGTTGGGGCAATTGTGGTGAGACCTATGCCTACTTCGGTGGCCTTGGAATCGCATGGAACCCCTGATGTCGCTGCGTCTTCCGGCAGTGAGCATCTTACCGGTCAGCCATCACTCCAGGGTGAATGGCGGACAGTGGTGGGCTCGCGCGTGCCTGGCCGAAAGGCGAAGGTGGGATCTGGCCGCGTGGCAGCTGCCTTACCCCTTTCCAACAGGTACGGGGTACTTCCTAGTGGTGATGACATCGTTTCCGAGCCACCACAGGATGCCTCGCCTGTTGGGCCAGTGGCCGATTCTCCGGCAAGGTCCCGACAGTCACAGAGGGCGGGCCTATTAGTTATAGGGAGCTCCAACGTTAGGCGGGTTATGGAGCCCCTTAGGAAAATAGCGGGTAGGTCGGGGAAGAATGCCAGTGTGCACTCGGTGTGCTTGCCGGGGGGTCTCGTCCGTAATGTGGAGGAGGCCCTTCCGGCAGCTATTGAACGCACTGGGTGTGACCGGCTGCAGATAGTAGCACATGTCGGAACGAATGACGCCTGCCGCTTGGGTTCTGAGGCCATCCTTGGTTCCTTCCGGCGACTGGCTGATTTGGTGAAGACAACCAGCATCGCACGCGGAGTGCAAGCTGAGCTTAATATCTGCAGCATAGTGCCCAGAGTCGATCGCGGTCCTCTGGTTTGGAGCCGTGTGGAGGGTCTAAACCAGAGGCTCAGACGACTCTGCGACTATAATGGTTGCAAATTCATCGACCTCCGTTATTGGGTGGAGAACTGTAGGGCCCCCCTAGACAGGTCAGGCGTGCACTACACACCGGAAGCAGCTACTAGGGTAGCAGAGTACGTGTGGCGTGCACACGGGGGTTTTTTAGGTTAGAGGGACCCCCCCTTGGGCGAAACGATAAAATACCTGACGGCTTACCAGAGAGGACATTATCATCGTTGATAAAGAACGTCCGTCCTCAGAGACCAAAAACAGGAAAAGTCAACGTAATATTGGTAAACTGCAGGAGTATCCAGGGCAAGGTTCCTGAATTAGTATCTCTTATTGAAGGAAATAGTGCGCATATAGTATTAGGAACGGAAAGTTGGTTAAAACCGGAAGTGAACAGTAACGAAATCCTAGACACAGAATGGAATATATTCCGCAAGGATAGGATAAACGCCAATGGTGGAGGAGTATTTATAGCAGTAAAGAATTCAATAATATCCAGTGAAGTTATTAGCGAATGCGAATGTGAAATAATCTGGGTTAAGTTAAGTATCAAAGGTGGGTCAGATATGATAGTCGGATGCTTCTATAGACCACCTGCATCAGCAACCGTAGTAGTTGAGCGCCTCAGAGAGAACCTGCAGAACGTCGTGAAGAAGTTTCGTGATCATACTATTGTAATAGGGGGAGACTTCAATCTACCAGGTATAGAATGGGATAGTCACACAATCAGAACTGGAGCCAGGGACAGAGACTCTTGTGACATTATCCTGACTGCCTTGTCCGAGAATTACTTCGAGCAGATAGTTAGAGAACCAACTCGTGAAGCTAACGTTTTAGACCTCATAGCAACAAATAGACCGGAACTTTTCGACTCCGTGAATGTAGAAGAGGGTATCAGTGATCATAAGTCAGTGGTTGCATCAATGACTACAAGTGTAATAAGAAATGCCAAGAAAGGAAGGAAAATATATTTGCTTAACAAGAGTGATAGGGCACAAATCGCAGAATATCTGAGTGACCACCATCAAACGTTCATTTCTGAGGAAGAGGATGTGGAACAAAAATGGAAAAAATTCAGAAACATCGTCCAGTACGCCTTAGATAAGTTCGTACCGACTAAGGTCCAAAGCGAGGGGAAAGATCCACCGTGGTATAACAATCATGTACGAAAGGTACTACGGAAACAAAGAAAGCTTCATCATAGGTTTAAGAGTAGTCGAATCATAGCTGATAAGGAAAAGCTGAACGAAGCGAAAAAGAGCGTAAAGAGAGCAATGAGAGAAGCATTCAACGAATTCGAACATAAAACATTGGCAAACAATCTAAACAAGAACCCTAAAAAGTTTTGGTCATATGTAAAATCGGTAAGCGGATCTAAATCCCCTATTCAGTCACTCGTTGACCACGATGGCACCGAAACAGAGGACGACCGAAGAAAGGCAGAAATACTGAATTCAGTGTTCCGAAACTGTTTCACTGCGGAAAATCGTAACACGGTCCCTGACTTCAGCCGTCGCACGGACGCCAAAATGGAAAATATTGAAATAAACGATATCGGAATTGAAAAACAACTGCTATCACTTAGTAGCGGAAAAGCATCCGGACCAGACGAGATACCCTTAAGATTCTACAGTGATTATGCTAAAGAACTTGCCCCCTTTCTATCAGCAATTTATCGTAGATCGCTGGAAGAACGTAAAGTACCTAGCGACTGGAAGAAAGCGCAGGTCGTTCCCATTTTCAAGAGGGGTCATAAATCAGATGCGAATAATTATAGGCCTATTTCGCTTACGTCAATCTGTTGTAGAATAATGGAACATGTTTTGTGTTCTCGTATTATGACGTTCTTAGATAATACAAATCTCCTTCATCATAACCAACATGGATTCCGCAAACAGAGATCATGTGAAACTCAGCTCGCCCTATTTGCCCAAGAAATTCACAGTGCCGTAGACACTGGCGAGCAGATTGATGCCGTATTCCTGGACTTCAGGAAGGCATTTGATACGGTTCCGCACTTACGTTTAGTGAAAAAAATACGAGCTTACGGAATATCGGACCAGGTTTGTGATTGGATTCAGGATTTCCTAGAAGAAAGAACACAACATGTCATTCTTAACGGTTCAAAATCTGCAGATGTAGAGGTAATTTCGGGAGTACCGCAGGGAAGCGTGATAGGACCTTTATTGTTTACAATTTACATAAATGACTTAGTTGACAACATCGGTAGCTCCGTGAGGCTATTTGCAGATGACACGGTTGTCTACAAGAAAGTAGCAACATCAGAAGACTCGTACGTACTCCAGGAGGACCTGCAGAGGATTAATGCATGGTGCGACAGCTGGCAGCTTTCCCTAAACGTAGATAAATGTAATATAATGCGCATACATAGGGGCAGAAATCCATTCCAGTACGATTATGCCATAGGTGGTAAATCATTGGAAGCGGTAACGACCGTAAAATACTTAGGAGTTACTATCCGGAGCGATCTGAAGTGGAATGATCACATAAAACAAATAGTGGGAAAAGCAGGCGCCAGGTTGAGATTCATAGGAAGAATTCTAAGAAAATGTGACTCATCGACGAAAGAAGTAGCTTACAAAACACTTGTTCGTCCGATTCTTGAGTATTGCTCATCAGTATGGGACCCTTACCAGGTTGGATTAATAGAAGAGATAGACATGATCCAGCGAAAAGCAGCGCGATTCGTCATGGGGACATTTAGTCAGCGCGAGAGCGTTACGGAGATGCTGAACAAGCTCCAGTGGCGGACACTTCAAGAAAGGCGTTACGCAATACGGAGAGGTTTATTATCGAAATTACGAGAGAGCACATTCCGGGAAGAGATGGGCAACATATTACTACCGCCCACATATATCTCGCGTAATGATCACAACGAAAAGATCCGAGAAATTAGAGCAAATACGGAGACTTACAAGCAGTCGTTCTTCCCACGCACAATTCGTGAATGGAACAGGGAAGGGGGGATCAGATAGTGGTACAATAAGTACCCTCCGCCACACACCGTAAGGTGGCTCGCGGAGTATAGATGTAGATGTAGATGTAGATTTTTCAAGGAACTCCTCAACAGAATAGAAGGAGTGACCCCATGAGGAAACTCTTCCGTTTCGATTTGAAAGCGCGCAGACTACAGCTAAGATTTTTGAATCCTTGTGGTAGCTTATTGAAAATGGGTGCAGCAGTATACTGCACACCTTTCTGTACGAGGTTTAAGGAAGTGCGATCCAAATGCAGATTGGATTTCTGCCGAGTATTAATTGAGTGAAAGCTGCTAATTCTTGGGAATAAACTGATATTTTTAACAAGAAACGACAGTAAAGAATATATATATTGAGAGGGCAATATCAAAATACCCGGCAAGTGAACAGGGATCGGCAAGAGGTTCGCGATCTTACACCACTTATTGCCCGAACAGCCCGTTTCTCAGCCAAAAATATCCGTTTAGAATGGAAAGAGTTAGCCCAAAATAATATACCATACAACATAAGCGAATGAAAAGAAGCAAAGTAGACTAATTTTCGTGTCGAACGATCGCTTACTTCAGATACCGTTCGAATAGAAAAAATGGCAACATTAAGTCTTTGAACAAGATCCTGTACGTGGGCTTTCCACGACAGCTTACTATTTATCTGCACACCTAGAAATTTGAACTGTTCAGTTTCACTAATCATGTGCCTATTCTGTGAATTTAAAACGTCGAGCTTTGTTGAATTGTATGCTAGAAACTGTAAAAACTGAGTCTTACTGTGATTTAGCGTTAGTTTATTTTCTACGAGCCATGAACTTATTGTCATGAACTTCACTATTTGAAACAAAGCCAATGTTTCACACAAATCCTTTACTACCAAGTCTTTCATGAGTTAAAAAGGATGCAGGTGATGATATTTGGCGTTAGGCACCTTGTTTTGACGCCATTGACGGGTCATTGTTTGTTTGCCAACTCCGTGCCTCAGCAGCTTGGAATGAGCGGCGGTAAGGTGAAGGATGGGAGAGGGCTGCGTTTTCGAAAGTAGTACGTACAACCTGTATCTGCAGTACGGCCTGCGTTAGTTTCCTACACAATTACTATTTGTGGCAGGGGATGGCGTTCAGTTACGAAGGTTACTGTTAAGGAATGACTCGTGTGAAATAATATTTACGGTAATACAGGGTGTTCAACGTACTGGGAAAGGGCTGTGTTCGGCGCTGCACGGAAACCAGCGTTGTGGAGGCAGGTTTCCTGTTGCCGAATACGCTACAATACGTTCCTCGGACTCTGGGTGGCAGCGTACCGGTTTTAACCGTCACAGACAAGTTAGGAGCGGTCTTGGAAGGAAGGCCGAGAAAATTGTTGCGCCGTTTAGCACTTGAGGCTGCCGTCACAGTAATGTGTGCTCACAGCGCCGTGCACAAGCCTAGACACAAAACTTTCAAACTAACGGCGTGCCATCGACTGACCAGTTACGACATGTTGCTCGTCGTCACTACTGAAACCGGCTATTGCAGTCCGTACGTGATCGGTACTCATGCGGCTGCATGCTCACCAATATGTTCCAAAACGCCGTGTATAAAAACGGGATTTCCGGTGCTTATACCTCAAGTTCTGTTGGTGATGAAAAGGTAGGGTCAAGTGTTTCAGATAGCTATTGGGCTAGGGAGCATTTGTATACCCAACAGAAGGATCATCTCAATATCATTATCCTACTGTACAGGGTCAAATTCTGAGTATTACACACTTCCTACCGCTTAAGCAACTGGAGCGAAACGTTTGGTTCTTGTTGTATTTGATGTGATCTAAGGTCGGCCTGATTTGACTTAATGAAGGCAGCATCAGTTCGTGGGCAGTTCCTCGGAAAACAGCAAAAAAGTGTTTCTGTTACCATCTTTCCGCTGTCACCAGTGGACAAAACCCCAGTCGACGATTCCAAGATAGCTATGAACAGACAATGGCTGCAATTTTTACGATATATTCCTAATATTCGGATCTCGAACAACTTTGAAAATTTTCGAGATGTCTTTATCCGTTTCCGAGATGCAGATGTTTAAAGTTACCGTAGTTGTGCACGTAAAATAGGCACGTAAAATCCGGCGAGAGGTAAAAGCATAGATTATAAAGGGACATAAAGCACTCCGTCTTCAGACCACGAGTGCTCTAAGTGCCCTACCGGGACCATCCGACCGCCGTGTCATCCTCAGTGGAGGATGCGGATAGGAGGGGCGTGGGGTCAGCACACCGCTCTCCCGGGCGTTATGATGGTATTCTTGACCGAAGCCGCTACTATTCGGTCGAGTAGCTCCTCAATTAGCATCACGAGGCTGAGTGCACGCCGAAAAATGGCAACAGCGCATGGCGGCCCGAATGGTCACCCATCCAAGTGCCGAACAAGCCCGGCAACGCTTAACTTCGGTGATCTCACGGGAACCGATAAAGGGACATAGGACGGATAAATATGATGTAAAGTGTCACCGTTATCATTAGAAGGGTTCTGAGAACTCCATGCTGTAGTACGGAAGCACGTATATAATTTTTGTGCTTGTTAAATCCTGTCTTGGATGTAAAATTAATTTTGTGTTATTTCAGTTCTACATAACCAAACTATCAAAATTTTACTGACCCATTAAGTTCTTTTCATATGAGTGACATGCCCTGCTGTGGCAAGGAAAGGAGAGAGGCAACAGAAAACGCTCCCATCGAAGCACAAAAAAGGCGAATAAGTGCCTCTTTAAAAGATTGATTGAGAAGAGGGGTAGTAGCTGCCTCATTCTACCTTCCTCAGCACCTTTAAAAATTTTCGAAAAAATACTGGCCTGCAAACATATTGCACTTTTTTATGGTGAGAGGGAAGGAGACAGTGACAGCGGGGAAGAGACGAAGAAGCAATAAATACTGGAAAACAGTAGACTGTGGTTATAGCACAGAAAGAGCGAAGGAGAAAATGGCAGAGTGAGCAAAAGAGAGGGGCACTCCGGCATTAGAACGTAGTTGACAGCGACAGAACAGTGCTAGGAAAAGAGTGAAGGAGACATTACCAGTGGGAACGGAATAACGAGAAGGAGAAAATGTAAATGGTTCAGAGCCAGTAATAATGAGAGAAAAAGTGTATGGCAATGGCAACGAGGATGAGAGAGATAGTAACGGTGAGAACTGACAGCAGCAGTGGGAAGGAATGAATGAGATAGTAGCAGTAAGAGAGAGCAAGATGGAGGCACCAACAGTGAGGGGACACAGTAGTAGTAGTAGGACGGAACAAAGGCGCCTGTGGCAGTCAGACAGGAGGCAGTGACTGTTGGAGAGTCACTAAGAAATAATGACAATGAATTGGGCTGAATGAGTGAGTGAGAACTGGCAATTGGGAGTGGCTGGGCATGAGAGAGTTACAGCAACGGACCAGTGGGTGTGAGCGAATTACAGTTAGGGCAGCTTGTAGAGTGAGAGGTGAGTTGCACATTATCAAGGGCGCGAATATGTTCGCATGCTAATATTTTTGGGAAAATTTTGAAAGGTGCTGAGGAAGGTGCAATAAGGCAGCTGGTAGCCCACTATTCAGTCAGAGTCTTTTGATAAAGATGAGCCTATTCGCCTTTTTTGTGCTCCGATAGGAGTATTTTTCCGCTGATTGAGAGTTACGATCCTGAAAAGCTCTTTTTTGTGGTTAAGCGTGACTGTCTTTAGCGGGGCACGTCATGAAGCGAAACAATCGATGTTAGAGTGCTGAAAATCCTCTTAGTTATATTAAGATTCTCTGTAAGATATGAAAACAAGAGCCTCGTGTGCGATTACTGTAAGACTTGTTCTTTTCCAGTAGACCATAACTTCTGATAAGTATGAGAAAAATATACACAAGTTCTTCTTACAGAGAAATAACAAATAAGACGTTTGGTTATTTCACGCCGGGTACTGCAAGAGTTAACATTGCCAATACATCCAGGCAATATAAGGGCGATACTTCCTGTAAGTAACAGCACCTCATACTTTATCGTACAGGGATTGGCTGTATATTCTCTCCTGCGTGAAATAACGGTAATTCTTTTTATTAGTTGTCAGTTCTCCGAAAAAAGGTTGCTTTATGTTTTCCACTTACCTATCAAAAGCTACAGTTTGGTCGAATTGCCAGCCGGGGTGGCCGAGCGGTTCTAGGCGCTACAGTCTGGAACCGCGCGAACGCTACGGTCGCAGGTTCGAATCCTGCCTCGGGCATGGATGTGTGTGATGTCCTTAGGTTAGTTAGGTTTAAGTAGTTCTAAGTTCTAGGGGACTGATGACCTCAGAAGTTAAGTCCCATAGTGCTCAGAGCCAGTTTTTTGGTCGAATTGGTCGAAAAAGATGTCCAGTAATTCGTACTGATCAAACCCTACACGACAGTCATGTTTTCACAACATGCCAGGCCTTCAGTGTAACTTAACAACATTTTCTGAACTTTAGACTGGAATGTTCTGTTATTTCACGTACCCCGATCAATGCAGCCATGTCTCGTACGAAAAAAAGAGCATTTCAGGCACCATCTCTCTACCATGCACATGCTGAAATAGCCAGTTGCGGTCCTGACGTGAATCAACATCTGAATGGTCAGTCATTGCACTACTGGTACTGTTTCCAAGATTTCCATCTTGTTTTGTGTACAGTTCTGTGAACTGGCACACTAGTCTGAAGAGGAGCGATGATTTCCTCTTAATCTTTTCAAAAATGGTTCAGGTGGCTCTGAGCACTATGGGACTTAACTTCTGAGGTCATCAGTCCCCTAGAACTCAGAACTACTTAAACCTAACTAACCTAAGGACATCACACACATACATGCCCGAGGCAGGATTCGAACCTGCGACCCTAGCGGTCGTGCGGTTCCAGACTGTAGCGCCTAGAACCACTCGGCCACTACGGCCGGCTCTTAATCTTTTCCGAGGCCGCTCTTAACTCACTTATTGCGGCTAAGGTCGCCGCCACCTGCCAGATTCCGAACAACGGGTTGGAGTGCCTGCGGCGATCGTCGGGTATTTTTCCCCGCGCAGCGCCGGAACACTGTCAGTGTCAACGATGTTCTTAATAAGACATGTCTCTGTAGCTGCATCTCTGCCCCATCGGTCAAGCAGTCTGTAGTTCGACTGTAGAGATATATCACACGACTGGAATACAACACAGTAAGGGACGGTTTTTCACAGAGCAACATGTGCAACCTCTTTCTGCAGCACAAACTGAAAGTATTTCCTATGAAGCCATTATTTGTTGCAGACTTATACTCGGTACAGGGTTCAGTAGGGAGAGTTAGTGTTAAGTAATGCATAACTGCTAGTGACGCATAGAAACAATATCGGTACGCATGTTCCAAAACGTCGGGCATGAAGACGGGCTTGTTCCAGGGCTCATAACTCGAATTTTGTTGGTGATGGAGAGATAGGATCAAGTATTTTGGATAGCCCTTGGGCTAGAACCAATTTGTATACTCAACATAAGGATCGTCTTAGCATCACTACTGTACAGTACAGGGTCAAGTATGGATATTACACACTCCTTTCTGCTTAGGCAAATGGAGCTAATCGGTTGCTTGGTTCTTTTAGCATATGACGTGGTCTGCGGTGGATCTTAATGGGCTTATGGAGGCATCATTAGTTCATGGGCAGTTCCCTAGAAAACCCCTCAAACCCTTTTTTTAACTATTCTAAGACGGCTAAAGACAGAAAATGGCTGTAATTTTTGCGATACATTCCTAAGATTTCGACTTCGAACAACACTGAAATTTTTCTTGATATCCTAATCCGTTTCCGATATTCAGAAGTCCAAAGTAGCCTCACTTGCACAAGTAAAATACGCACGTAAAATCCGATGTGGGGCAGAAAAGTAGTTTATGAACTGACGTGGCACGGACAAAAATGGTTCAAATGGCTCTGAGCACTATGGGACTTAACATTTGAGGCCATCAGTCCCCTAGAAGTTACAACTACTTGAACCTAACTAACCTAAGGACATCACACACATCCATGTCCGAAGCAGGATTCGAACCTCCGACCGTAGCGGTCACGCGGTTCCAGACTGAAGCGCCTAGCACGGACAAATATGCTGCAAAGTGTTTCCGTTATCATCAGAAGGGTTCTGTGAACCCAACGTTATACTGAAGCACATGAAAATTAATTTTGCATATAAAATGCGGTCGGAGATGTAAAATTTGTTTTGTGTTATTTCAATTTCACCTAAGTCAACATCAAAATTTTAGCAACCCATAAAATTCCTTTTCATAAGAGTGACATGGTGTGCTGTGGCAAGCAAAAGAAGGGAACCAGAGGAAAAATGCTCCTATCGGAACATAAAGAGGCAAATAAGCGCCTGTTTAATAAAAGACTGACTGTTAAGTTGGGTAGCAGCTGCCTCAGTCTACGTTGCTCAGCACGTTTAAAAATTGTCCCAAAAATTCTCGCAGGCGAACATATCCGCGTTTTTTAAGCTGAGTGAGAAGAATACAGTGGTAATGGGAAAGAAACGGAAAATATTGGACAATGGTAGACAGTGAAACTTCCTGGCAGATTAAAACTGTATGCCGGACCGAGACTCGAACTCGGGACAAAGTTTGGAAGGTAGGAGACGAGGAACTGGCAGAAGTGAAGCTGTGAGGACGGGACGTGAGTCGTGCTTGGGCAGAGCAGGTGGTAGAGCAGGTAGTAGAGCACTTTCCCGCGAAAGGCAAACGTCACGAGTTCGAGTCTCGGTCCGGCACACAGTTTTAATCTGGAAGGAAGTTTCATACTAGCGCACACTCCGCTGCAGAGTGAAAATCTCATTCTGTAGTGGCAGACAGTGGTTGTGTTATAGAAAGAGCAAGGGAGGCAGTGGCAGTGTGAGGGAAAGAGAGGGATACAGTGGCAGCGGAACACAGTTGACAATGACAGAATAGTGCTAAGAGAAAAGTGAAGGTGACAGTGCCAGTGGGAGAGGAATAGAGACGGAGAAAGTGTGGGTGGGTGAGAGCCAGTGATAATGAGAGACACGGGCTTTGACAATGACAGCGAGAAAGAGAGAGATAGTGAGAAGAGACAGCAGCAGGAACGAATGAATGAGACTGTAGCAGTAAGAGAGAACAAGAGGAAGACTGTAATAGTGAGAGAAGATAGTAATAGTAGGACAGATCGAAGGATGGTGGTGGTGGTCAGTGTTTAACGTCCCGTCGACAACGAGGTCATTAGAGACGGAGCGCAAGCTCGGGTTAGGGAAGGATTGGGAAGGAAATCGGCCGTGCCCTTTCAAAGGAACCATCCCGGCATTTGCCTGAAACGATTTAGGGAAATCACGGAAAACCTAAATCAGGATGGCCGGAGACGGGATTGAACCGTCGCCCTCCCGAATGCGAGCAGATCGAAGGAAATATGACTTGGGCTGACTCAGTGAGTGATAATGGAGGGTTTTAACGTCTTACAGCGACAGACTAGTAGGTGCGAGTGAGTTACTACACGCTCAAACTAAGTTGACACTCGTTGCGTCAGCCGGTGGGAGCGACAGTAAAGGCATTTCCCATTTACAGCCGCTCGGTTCAGCCACCGCGCCGAGAGTCAACATAGTTTGCGCGTGTAATACACTTACGGGAGGTTGTGGGAGTGAGAGGTGAGTTGCATGTTAAAAAGAGCGCGAATATGTTCGCATACCAAAACTTTGGGAAAATTTTTAAAGGAGGAAAGTAGATTTCTCAGTCAGAGTCTTTTAAACAGGAGCAGATTCGCCATTTTTATTCTCTGTTGTTGTTGTGGTCTTCAGTGCAGAGACTGGTTTGATGCAGCTCTCCATGCTACTCTATCCTGTGCAAGCTTCTTCATCTCCCAGCACCTATTGCAACCCACATCCTTCTGAATCTGTTTAGTGTATTCAACTCTTGGTCTCCCTCTACGATTTTTACCCTCCGCACTGCCCTCCAATACTAAATTGGTGATCCCTTGATGCCTCAGAATATGTCCTACCAATCGATCCCTTCTTCTAGTCAAGTTGTGCCACAAATTTGTCTTCTCCCCAATTCTATTCTATACCTCCTCATTAGTTACGTGATCTACCCATCTAATCTTCAGCATCCTTCTTTAGCACCGCATTTCGGAAGCTTCTATTCTCTTTTTGTCTAAACTATTTATCGTCCACGTTTCACTTCCATACATGGCTATACTCCATACAAATACTTTCAGAAACGACATCCTGACACTTAAATCTATACTCTCTTCTTCAGAAACGCTTTCCTTGCCATTGCCAGTCTACATTTTATATCCTCTCTACTCCGACCATCATCAGTTATTTTGCTCCCCAAATAGCAAATCTCATTTACTACTTTAAGTGTCTCATTTCCTAATCTAATTCCCTCAGCGTCACCCAATTTAATTCGACTACATTCCATTATACTCGTTTTATGCTCTGATAGGAACATTCTCCCGCTGGTTTGCTGAACACTTCAGCCAACGTCAACAATGTATAAAATCCGAGTGGATCTGTTGACAATGTATAAAATCCGAGTGTGTCAGTTGCTGCCCCCTATACCCCACTGGTCGCGCGATCTCTGAAGTGAACCGCTGGACGGTAGGGATATGTCAGATGAGTTTTGAGACAATGTAACGTTCAGTACGGGGCGGTGATATCGTGTCCTAGCAGTGAGCTGAACCACACGGATGAGGAGCACCGCAAAGTGCCTGGCAGAGGAGAAGAGCGGCTGAGCCGTGGCACGTGACGCCAGCAGCAGCGGCGGCGGCGGCGGCACAAACATAGCCGCTGTCGGCAGCTCGCGGTCCGGGGCCCAACACACTGGCCGAGCTGGCCGGCCGCGCCAGGGCTGCCACCACTCCACAGCTCCGTTAACTCGTCAAGTCTGCCACTTGCATTAACTCTCACTATTAACGCTCATATCCATTTATCTGAACTCAGTTGACAATCCACATTGCGAGCAGTAATAAATATTTACTAAGAAGACGGATTAATACCAGAAACATTTCATACGGGGTGAGTCCTAACTCTGCCGACGACCTTTCGTACGTCGATCGCGGTTGTTTGTTATTTTCACAGTCGATATCAGTATCTCGTTAGAGTTTGTTACTGCGGGTACCTTTGCGACTCTATTCTATTGAGCATAGCTGTACATCAGTGCTATCGTGTGCAACACTATATGCATAAAGTGTTTTTAAACGAAACTGTGCACTGTAAGGTGCATGGCAGTGTGCAATTGCCGTTTTCCCGTGCACTCGCATTAAGCTTTCTTCCCGTTCCATGCGAGGAATGACTGTTTAAACACCTCTGTGCGCGTTGTAGTGAGTCCAATATTGTCTTCACGGTCCCAACGGCAGCGATACGTAGGGGACTGTAATATTCCCAATGTATTTACTTCACTGTTGTTGTTAATCATTTCTGTGATGCTTTCCCGTGGGTCAGACAAACCTGTGACCGTTTGTGCTGCTCTTATTTCTACATGGTGCTCCATGAGGAATGGTCAGTATTTAGGGATATGACAGCAACTATCATTCGAAGTAAAAAGTCCAGTAAACATGGGCTCTAAAATGCACACCCTAAGAACTATGACCACTTCTTTATCTCTGATTCTGTAAAACAAATCTCTTCTACTGCAAGGTCTTTGCTTTCCGTATACTGAGAGGTGGTAATATGGACCAAAACAACAAAAAACTCCCAGTAAACAAGGATCCCATTAGCACTTGTTCATCTTCACTACTGTGAAATACGTCTCTTCTATAGAGCAAGTCTTCGGAGTTCTTACGATATGCATTTGAGAGCCCTTGTTTACTAGATAGTTTTTTCTTGTTTTGGTCCGTACTACCTCCTCCCAAAACACAGAAACCAAAGACCTTACAGCAGAAGAAATTTGTCTCACATTATCGAGGGAGAGCTTCTTTTTCACCCGAACGAGCTAAGGAAGTGACGTCAAAATAACGTAGCCCAGCGTTCGCAAAGTATGTCGATATATCGATCGGCGAGTAGAAATCGAGTTGACGTGAAAGCTTAGGAAGAGTTTCTTTTCACCCGACCGAGCTAAGGAAGTGACGTCAAAATGACGTAGCCGAGCATCGATATACTTTGCGAACGCTGGGCTACGTCATTTTGACGTCACTTCCTTAGTTCGTTCGCCGGCCGAAGTGGCCGTGCGGTTAAAGGCGCTGCAGTCTGGAACCGCAAGACCGCTACGGTCGCAGGTTCGAATCCTGCCTCGGGCATGGATGTTTGTGATGTCCTTACGTTAGTTAGGTTTAACTAGTTCTAAGTTCTAGGGGACTAATGACCTCAGCAGTTGAGTCCCATAGTGCTCAGAGCCTTAGTTCGTTCGGGTGAAAATAAGCTCTCCCCATTATCTAAGATGAAGATGTGTCCAAAACTCTTAAGGTATGCATTTTAGAGCCCATATTTACTAGACTTTTGATGCTTCGAATGATCGTTCCTCTCAATTCATGAATATTGACCATTCCTGCTGGGACACCCTGTACAAGTTCAATATCCCATGTTAGCACTGTCTGATGAATCCCACATACTTTAGCGATATTCTAGGATGGGTAGCACCAGAGTTTTGTCAGCAGTTTGCTTTGTAGACCAGCTGCGTTATTCCAGTAACCTAGAAAAGACACAAATCCGACACCTACTTTACCTTCGAGTGAGCCTATGTGCTCATTCCATTTCATATCTCCCTATTTTGCTGCACCCAGGCATTTCTAAGTGTTACTGATTTCAAGTGAGACTCATTGATAACGTAGTCGTAGGATACTATGTGACTGCGTTTTATGAAGTGGACCATTGATAATTTCTGAACATTCCAAGCAAGTTTATAGCCTCTATACCACTTTAAAATCTTGTCTGTATAAATATTAGCACAATTTTCTTCAAAAAATACTGCATTACAAACAGCTGAGTCAACCATAGAAAGTCTGAGGTTATCATTATCAGTATCAGTCAGGTCATTAACGTACAACATGAACAGTAATGATCTCAACACACTTCCCCAAATGATAGTAATTTCACTTCCAAGCGTTGATGTGATCCAGAGTCAAATACTTTTTTTTGAAGTGAGGAAATACTGAAACTACCTGAATGCTTTCAGAATGTCATGTGAGAAAAGTACGCTATTTTGGAATCGATTCAGGTTGACACAGAGGAAGTCATTCTTCTAAAAATATATTCCAGCTCAGAATGCATTCCAAGATACTGGAACAAATGGGTGTAAATGATGTCGGGTAACTTCTGCTACATTTCTGGTAGACGACTGTGACATATGCTTTCTTCCTACTACTGGGCACAACTTCATCTTTAAGAGATCTACGATTAACTCAGCCGCAAATCCTGTATGGAATCTAATAGGGATTTCGTCGGGCTTTATCAGTAGTAGCGATTTCAGCTGTTTCTTAACGCCAGCCATACTAAAATTCAAATCGCTCATCTCTGCGAAGGAGCAAGAATTCAGCTGGGGCTGTACTCATAGCGTTTTAAAATCGATTTTAACAATTCTGCTTTTCCTTTTCTACTCTCAATATCAGTTCCTGTGGCATCCACGAGTGTTCTGGACACTAACTTGATAATATTTAAGTCCGGTAATTGCTATGCAAAACACATTTTAAGAGCCATTTTTCTTCTTCCTCCCCAGACACCGAGGGGCATCTTCTTATACGAAAACCCTATTCTAGAACACACCAGTGTGTACCTCCATAGTCCTGGTACCTAAGATGTGGCAGCCAGTAGAACCATACGCTTTTTAGCTGGCCGAAGTGGCCGTGCGGTTAAAGGCGCTGCAGTCTGGAACCGCAAGACCGCGCCGGTCGCAGGTTCGAATCCTGCCTCGGGCATGGATGTTTGTGATGTCCTTAGGTTAGTTAGGTTTAACTAGTTCTAAGTTCTAGGGGACTAATGACCTCAGCAGTTGAGTCCCATAGTGCTCAGAGCCATTTTTGCCATACGCTTTTTTCCCTGGTGTGTCATTTGCAATTAGTAATTATCACAGCAACAAATATTTTGGGAATATTCTGCAAAGAAACAGTTCAACTTTGTTATTTACTGTACTGTGTGTTAACAGGATTCATTCATTACTCTTTGTTTTGTAAATATTCTACATCTGTTCCTGCACTTACAACAATAGATTATATCAGATGAATTTTTCATTCCATAGATCCACAGTGAGGAGGTCCTCGACGGTGTACAACAAGTCATAAAAATACATAACAAAGTATTAGGGTGGTATTATCAGATTAAGAGGCGACTGGGTTCTTAATTTTATCGTCAGGAGCCGTATATGAGCCAACGGAAATGTGTCTTTTTTTCAGGCATGTCACGCATTGTGTTATAAACCTGTCCCCATTGGTACTCTTATTGTCTCACAGTACAAGAGCAAAGTTAAATTGGGCAACAAAGGAATAGGTTTGCTTTTTAACGAGACACCCGCGCGGCGGAGTGGCCGCGCGGAGTGTAAAGGCGCCATTTCACGAACTGCGAAGCCCCTCCCGCGGGAGGTTCGAGTCCGCCCTCGGGCATGGGTGTGTGTGTGTGTGTGTTGTTCTTAGCATAAGTTACTTTAAGTATGGTTCAAATGGCTCAAAGCACTATGGGACTTAACATCTGAGATCATCAGTCCCCTATACTTAGAACTACTTAAACCTAACTAACCTAAGAACATCACACACATCCATGCCCGAGGCAGGATTCGAACCTGCGAGCGTAGCAGACGCGTGGTTCCGGACTGAAGCGCCTAGAACCGCTCGGCCACAGCAGCCGGCTTAGTTTAAGTAGTGTGTAAGTCTAGGTCCCTTAGGATTTCACACACATTTGAACAATTCTTTGACGAGACACTGGAGACCAAGTACTGTTTATATTATAAAATTGCAGAAAACAACCATGAAATAATGAATGAATATGAAGGTTAAACATCTCGCCAATGACAAAGCCATTAGAGACGAAACAATTGATGATCTGTCTCTGAAAGTGTGTCGGTATGGTTCGGACTCGCCCTATGTACAACGTGATTCAGGTGCCCTATCTATGGGTTTTATGCAGCCCGCAACGTCTTCAAATACCACACACAAGATTTTCCTATTCTCTCACTCACTACCCGAAAACTAATAGTCCTACAGAAAAAAAGGGAACAGGACTCTTTTGTAGGAAATTTAATGTAGTTAAATTTTGTGCTGGGATACATTTTCGCTAGAGACCGTAGTTTACGAATTATTCGAGAAAAACGTACAAAAGTGATCTTCAAATGCGTTTTTCTTGAATAACTCGAAAACCGTAGCCTCCGGCGAAAACGCATCTCGCTACATAATTTAACCACGTTAAATTTCCTGTAGGACTAAAAGTTTACACATAGCGAGTGAGAGAATATGAAAATCACCTGCTGGTTTTGAAGGCACTGACGGTTGCATAAAACCCATAGTTAAGGACAGCTGAATTACCCTGTATAGTGAGTCAATTAAGTTCTTAACCTCAGTTGAAAGCACAATAGCGAACAGTAATGTAGTGAGGTAATTAGTGGTCCTTGAGAAAAACTGTTATGTTGTGTATTGTACTTATAAAGATAAGATGAATTTTATAAATGTATGCCATGGAAAAGAATTAAGTTCATTTAAAATTCGAATTTTTAGTACGCAATTACAGGAAAATTAATAAAATTATACAAGATATTACAGAAACGCATATGATCTAAAATGAGGTAATTCTGATGTCCCTAGTTTGAAAATAAAATAATTGCTGCAAAAGTACTCCGAAATTAGGGGCTGAGATATCACTTAAAATGGTGTAATGTGACACAACCTTCATTCTCGAGAGCATCCATAACTTGCCGAAACTTCCAAAGACACTGTGCAAAAAATAATCATTGGTTCTGTGTCACTGATATTATTTGCGTTTAAAGCTTTTCTAATGTGTGTGTGTGTGTGTGTCTGTGTGTGTGCGTGTGCGTGCGAAAGTGGAAGAGAGAGAGACAGAGTTCGTGCATTTTCTCATGTATGCGCTCGCAGCGTCTGTGGTCGCCTGAAAGTGGTCGGTACGGAATATTTATGATCGAGAAACGCAACAACAACAGACAGCTCGCGTAGCACAACACAAACAGTACTGGAGCAGCGCCAGGACACGCGAACGTGGAGCAGCGAGCGGCCTCCATCAGCACCAAGTGCCAAGGGCACACGCTCCGCTAATTACCTGCGATTACGTCAGTCGCACCTTCCCGTGGCTCACGAGCTGCTCCATCTACCACCCCTCACCCCGTCCCCGTCCCATCCCATTGTCACCTTCTCCCTCCCTCCCTCTCTCTCTCTCTCTCTCTCTGTCTGCACGTGTGTGTGTGTGTGTGTGTGTGTGTGTGTGTTTTCATCTACAAAACTAGAACCTAACCATCCATCTTAGCTCTCTTCAGTCGCCTTTTTTTCTTTTTTTTACTTCCGTGATGAATTGTTTTAGTTGGAATCAGTTAATTGTACACATCTGTGTCGAAACTCACAGCATACAAATAAATAGGCTGATGTTATATGGCATGAGGTTGTTCGACCGCTGAATCGGACAGCTTTTCTGTCACCTGAGCGCTTGGCAATGCTCCTTCGTGAGACGTGACTGATTATGTTTTATGTTTAGCTGTTCAGAGTACAGAACTCCTGGTGGATGGCTCTGACAGAATCTGTGGGGATGTTTGCAACTGGTCATTAAGAAATAAACTAATGCCGAACGTAAGGAAAACATACAGTATGAATTTCAGTTTTAAGAGAGAAAATTCAAGGGTATTCGCGAAGTTTTATCACCTCGAAAAAATTTGCGATCATGAAAACTGGTGACGGTGGTACTACTTCCATACGTATTCATCTTTCAGTGCAACACATTTTGTATCTCAACTGTTCAAGAAACATTCTGCCTCGAGAGTAATCAACTCGTCGTTATTCCTGAAATGTCGGCACACAATGGTTTCGTCATCCTACTAAAGAAGTCAGTGGGTGTTGTATCGGTAGAATACAGGGGAGGGGCCCGCATCTCGTGGTCGTGCGGTAGCGTTCTCGCTTCCCACGCCCGGGCTCCCGGGTTCGATTCCCGGCGGGGTGAGGGATTTTCTCTGCCTCGTGATGGCTGGGTGTTGTGTGCTGTCCTTAGGTTAGTTAGGTTTAAGTAGTTCTAAGTTCTAGGGGACTTATGACCACAGCAGTTGAGTCCCATAGTGCTCAGAGCCATTTGAACCATTTTTTGAACAGGGGAGGGATCAAGGAGCAGGTAGCACCCCCTCCCCCCTTAAACAATTCCCTGCGACGTTTCTTTTTTACAGCCTCCCATAACTTCGTCAGGAGATTTTGGTCATGTGCTACTGTGACAGTTTGACCCTTCCGAGCATAATCTGTTAGCACACGACCATGCAGTCTCCACCCCACCCCCCCCTTACATACACACTCAGAAAACAGCATTACCTTGTTTGATGGTAGTTGGGCCTTTACTTTTTCCGGCGTTGGTGATAACGTTTCCACTGCTTGCCTTACTCCTTTGTTTCGGGGTGTGTGTGTGTGTGTGTGTGTGTGTGAGTTCACTATTGTTTCTGTATGTCTTGCTACTTCTTGCACTGGACTTATTTTACTATTTAAACTTGAATCATCGCCATTATCTGCTGTGCCAAACAAAGGTTTTAGTAGTTTACCACCTGTATTGAGCCATCTTCTGTTCCCCAATACTAGAGAATGTGGGAATACACAGTCACTTGCTGCAACTGCTCTGAGCTTATCATAGGAAAACTTCAATTCCTACTATTCAGTGCGTATATCCCCTATAGTCTTGGCCCGTTTTGCTTTCCTTTAACACTTCTAAGAACATATCTTGCAACCTACTCACTTCAGTTCTTATCTTCCAGATGTCGAAGGTCAGTTTCAACGACCATCTGTGATTCGTGAGGACTTCATCCGGCTGATGCGCAAACAGGAACCCGTTCCACAAAGGCTGGTTGACAACTCCTTCTGCTCCAAAGATGAGCAAGGACACAACGTTCGCTAACTAGACCTAAGCGTCATCCTGGCCATCATCTTGAGGAAATAATTTACATGCACTCCCTCCCTTCTTAGAAACCGAGCGAGATGGCGCAGTGGTTAGACACTGGGCTCGCATTCGGGAGGACGACGGTTCAATCCCGCGTCCGGCCATCCTGATTTAGGTTTTCCGTGATTTCCCTAAATCGCTCCAGGCAAATGCCGGGATGGTTCCTTTCAGAGGGCACGGCCGACTTCCTTCCCCGTCCTTCCCTAATCCGATGAGACCGATGACCTCGCTGTCTGGTCTCCTTCCCCAAACAACCAACCAACCAACCCTCTTAGAAAAAATTGCGTATACAAAAAAGAGCCTATATTCGTAAGTACGCTGCAAGTACAAAGAAGAAAATCGTAGTCTAGTACTACCAATGTTTCTCTACATCTCTAACCACATATTTCTTGGTCTCCACCCGTATGGGCCGGCCGCAATGGCCGAGCGGTTCTAGGCGCTACAGTCTGGAGCCGCGCGACTGCTACGGTCGCAGGTTCGAATCCTGCCTCGGGCATGGATGTGTGTGTTGTCCTTAGGTTAGTTAGGTTTAAGTAGTTCTAAGTTCTAGGCGACTGATGACCTCAACAGTTAAGTCCCATAGTGCTCAGAGCCGTTTTTTTCCACCCGTATGGCCTATTCTGCAGTATTTCTTTATTCTTTTGCTTCTTAGTTCCAGCACATGGCAGTTCCGCTGGTACTTGAGGAAAGGAACCTATGACCCCTTGAAAAGGTTTAATTCTACTAATATGAACTACTATAATTCGTCCTGGCAACTGTTACTTCACACTTACAGATGTCTTTACCTCAACCTCCGGGTAAGGACCTTGAAACTTCATCAAAAACTTTTTTGTCTGATCCTTCGAAGATTAATGGTTCGCAAGTAACAGCCACTTACCTATCCAATACTATGGTAAGTTCGTCTTACTTAACCCCACACGCTCTTGACATTCTAGCACTTTCGTCTTGGCCCATTTTACCTTTTAGCAAACTTCTTTTTACAGTTTTTGCAAATACCTTAACGTGTTCACCTTCTTTTCCCAATTTTAGCTGAATCACATCAAATGGAGATGGCATTTTGCGTCCGTATACAACCTTGTAAGATGATAATCCTTTTCCTGTATAAGTTAATGAATTCCAGGCACTAACTACAAAATCTAAATATATGCCCCAATCTAGGTGTTGAGTATTCACATAAGAGTTTAGCATCTTTGGTAAGTCCTATGAACTCTTTCGATGAGACGATTTGCCTCTAGGTGGAATGGACTCATAAGTAATTTCTTGACTTTCAATATGTGACACAAAAACTTAACGAGATCAGACGTGAAATTTGTACATTGGTCCATAATAATCGTTTAAAGTACACTGAATTTAAATATATAATGATTTACTACAGCATGAGATACTGTGCTCACTGTCTAGTCCATTTACTAAATACTCTGAGAGGTGATCAACAATTGTTAACACATACTTGTTACCTGACTGTTGTGGAACAGCTCCAAAATATCAGCTCCTGTCAGACTCTGGCAGTCTTTGTAATTGTATCTTTTGATAGCATATACCAGCACGTTGCACACATAAAGTACAGTTCTTGACATACTGTTGAACACCAGTACATCTCGTTCTCCACCAGAACCTTTCTGCTACTCTGCTGCCCATTGTTCTCTTGCGCTCATGACCCAATAGCTTACATTCCTGTGTTGGTCACATAATACTTCTGACTGCAAAGCTGCTGGAACTACAACAACGGTCCACACTTGGCTGACCTACACAACATCTCAGCTGTGTGTTTGCAAACCTGTTTGTAAATTACATCACATTGAAATTCACTTAGTTTCAAAGACCATCTTGTTAGACAACTTGAAGGATTTTATAGCCCTAGTAGCCGTCTTAAAGCAGCATGATCAGTAGTCACTGTTCAAATTTGGTTCAAATGGCTCTGAGCACTATGGGACTTAACTTCTGAAGTCATCAGTCCCCTAGAACTTAGAACTACTTAAACCTAAGTAACCTAAGGACATCACACACATCAATACCCGAAGCAGGATTCGAACCTGCGACCGTAGCTGTCACGCGGTTCCAAACTGTAACGCCTAGAATCGCTCGGCCACACCGGCCGGCAGTAGTCACTGTGAACTTACATCAGTATAGATAGCATCTAAAATGAGAAATACCATATATTGGTGCCAAGATCTCCTTTTCAGTGATTTTCCTTGGCCTTATTAAGCTGATGAGACACATACGTGATTGGGTGTTCTCTCCCATCAATGATTTGCCCCTAAAACTGCTCATTACGCTGTACTACTATCATTACACAAAAATATGAATTTCTTTTATGAAACCTGGAAAAATCAAAAGTGGAGCTGAAGTTAATATATCTTTTAAGATTTGAAATACTGTCTCACTCTGACCTGTCCAACTAAGCGCAGTACCTTTTTGCAATAATTTTGTTAGTGGTCCAGCTACTTCAGCAAACCTCTTCAAACATTTTCTGTAGTAAAATGAAATTTTCACTCTACAGCCGAGCGTGCGCTGATATGAAACTTCCTGGCAGATTAAAACTGTGTGCCGGACCGAGACTCGAACTCAGCACCTTTGCCTTACGCGGGCAAGTGCTCTACCAGCTGAGCTACCCAAGCACGACTCACGCCCCGTCCTCACTGGAAGAAGTAAAGCTGTGAGGACGGGGCGTGAGTCGTGCGCCGGCACGGTAGCTCAGCGTGTTCGGTCAGAGGGTTAGCTGCCCTCTGTAATAAAAAAACTGAGTTAATGGATCAACAACGAACTTAAACGGATGTCTTACGACGTCCGCCCCGAGCAGATGCAACAAACAACAGGAAACAAAATGAGATTAAAAAAAAAGTTGGTAGAGCACTTGCCCGCGAAAGGCAAAGGTCCCGAGTTCGAGTCTCGGTCCGGCACACAGTTTTAATCTGCCAGGAAGTTTCATTTTCTGTAGTAATTTGCTAATCCAGGGAAAGATTGTAATTGTTTAGTTGCTTGAGGGATCAGAAAGTCGTGTACCGCTAACTTACGGCCAAGATCTGTCCGTACTTCATCTTGGCTAATTATATGCGCCAGATGGTTTACTTTTGATATTGCAAAGTGACACTTATCAATAATAAGAGTAAGTCGAGCCTGTCCCAACTTGTCAAGTACTGTCTCCAATTACTGAACATGCTCTTCCAGACTTTTTGCGAGTGCACTTGTATCATCTAAATAGACTATTCATTTCTCTGGTTTTAAATCTCTGAGGACTACATCTAATAAACGTGAAACGTAGCTGGCGCATTTTTCAACCTGAATGGTATCCCATGATATTGGTAGTCAGCAAAAGATTGGTAAATGCTTTTTCATGATGTACCTCAATTTGATAATACCTACTTATTAAAGCTAGAGTTGAAAAGAACTTGTACTGACCTAAATTATCTAACCTGCCAGTAATGTTAGGTATCAGGTATGCATCTGTCATCATATTCCCATTTAAGAATATGCAGTCGCAATAAAACTGATATTTCTTTGTTCCATCTGGTGACTTTTTTGGTACAGTTACTATTCTTGGTGACTACCACTATGCTCTATAATCCTGTCTAATAACTGTTGATCCACAAATTGCTCTACTAAAAGCTGTAAATACTTAAGCAACCAATACTGTCTTCTAAACTGTGGTGGATGGTTGCCTGTTGGTATTCTGTGCTGTATGTTCAGTGTAGCAAGTAACACTGCTTGTGGGTTGAACACATCCTTACATCGTATTGACACTGATTCCATTAATACGGTAACACTGCTTGTGGATTTTATAAATCCTTATACACCATGTGATCAAAAGTATCCGGACACCTGGTTGAAAATGTCTTACAAGTTCGTGGCGCCCTCCATCGGTAATGCTGAATTTCAATATGGTATTGGCCCACCCTCAGCATTGATGACAGCTTCCACTCTCGCAGACATACGTTCAATCAGGTGCTGGAAGGTTTCTTGGAGAAAGGCAGGCCATTCGTCACGGAGTGCTGCACTGAGGAGAGGTATCGATGTCGGTCGGTGACGGCAGGCACGAAGTCGGCGTCCCAAAATATCCCAAAGGTGTTCTATAAGATTCAGGTCAGGACTCCGTGCAGGCCAGTCCATTACAGGGATGTTATAGACGAGTAACTACTCCGCCACAGGCAGTGCATTATGGACAGGTGCTTGATCGTATTGAAAGATGCAATCGCGATCCCAGAATTGCACTTCAACAGTGGGAAGCAAGAAGGTGCTTAAAACATCAATGTAGGCCTGTGCTATGATAGTGCCACGCGAAACAACAAGGGGTGCAAGCCCCCTTCATGAAAAACGTGACCACACCATAATACCACCGTCTCCACTGTTCAGCTGTGCAATGTTCTCGCTCCTTACACCTACCGAGGAGTCGTTTGGCATTTACTGGCGTGATGTGTGGCTTATGAACAGCCGCTCAAACATTAAATCCAAGTTTTCTTACCTCCCAGATGTCATAGTACTTGTATTGGATCCTGATGCAGTTTGGAATTCCTGTGTAATGGTCTGCATAGATGTCGGCCTAATACACATTACGACCCTCTTCAATTGTCGGTGGTCTCTGTCAGTCAACAGACGAGGTCGCCCTGTACGCTTTTGTGCTGTATGTGTCCATTCACGTTTCCATTTCACTATCACATCGGAAACAGTAGACCTAGAGATGTTTAGGAGTGTGGAAATCACGCATACAGACGTATGGCACAAGTGATACCCAGTCACCGTTCTAAGTTCGTGAGTTCTGCAGAGCACTCCATTCTGCTCTCTCACGATGTCTAATGACTACTGAGGTCGCTGATATGGAGTACCTGGCAGTAGATGGCAGCACAATGCACCTACTATGAAAAACATATGTTTTTGGGGGTGTCCGGATACTTTTGATCACATAGTGTATCATATGAACACTGATTCCATTAATAATCTATCTTCACTCCTAAAATGCTCCTTTTTTCTTGGAATACAGATCTGTTGAGGTTCACTTTGTTCTACTTTGTACCCTAGAATCCTCGATATCTTCCTCTTCAATAACTTTTAACATGGCTGTCAGTAATCTCTTTGGGAGGCTAACTTCATCTTCCCCAAAATTATCCATAACCTATGCACTTACTTACGTACAAAACAATGTTGATCATCCAAAATGTCATTAGTTGTTGGTGGTTTTACAAAACACATCATATCATGTGGAACGTTAATATCTACTGCTATCCACATTAGTTTGCCTGTGCCTGCTGGTACACTGTCATGTACAACAACTTTTAATGCACTTACATGCAGTTTATTTGATACCACCTTTACAATGGGTACAACTTATGATATAGAAACATTTGCATCTGCTGTACTTAATGGAAAAAATTTACCATCAACTGTCTGTTACCAAAAGTTGATTCTAGCATGATTCCTAAACAGAACGTCTAACCCAAGTATCATAGCAATACCTTGTCCTACAGTTGACAATACTTCCATTTGTTCATGAAGCCTTGTGTTTCATATTTTAAACCCAAGCTGCATTGATTCAATTGCATTCCCACATAGAGTGCACATCCTATACCTTGGTTTCTGTAGTGTGTTCTTATCAATGAAGTCCAGACTGTCAACCAATACAAATACCCTTGTATTTGTATCTAGCAAAATTTATATTGTCTCCGTTTCAACCCAGCCACCAACGAACAATCCATCTCTGCATCCACTTCTAACGGACTTCTATTTAATGGGAACATTTCTTGATCGAAGGAAGATCCCCAATGATTTTTAATGACTTCTTCTTCTCAGTATTGTTACCCTGTTTCTTTGATCTACAGTCTTGTGCCTTATGACCTATCTTTTGACAGTTGAAACATTGCTGTTCACAATACTGTGTTTTTAAATGACCATTTCTTCGACATCAATAACATTCTCTGTTTGACACAAACATTTTCTGATCATTCCAAGACTTAGTACTACTATCTATCTGTTGTAGATAAGCGGCTACACACAACACTGCTGCTATGTCTTGTGGATTTTCCATTCTCACTCTGCGAGAAAATTCTGGAGAAATCTACTTTAGGAACACATGTAGCGCTCTGTCCTCAGACTGTCTCAGTAAGACTGCATTACTGTCCAGAGTGTTAGTCAACTCATAAGTTTGGAGGTTCAACTTGCCGGAAACGGTTCTACAGTCTTATTTGGGATTTATCTCAAATTAGCTAACTTTTCTCAAAAGAAACTGAGCACTATATTGTTTCATTGCTTAAGCCATTTGCCTACTCGGTAAATGTGATTGCCTTACTCAAAGCGTCATGGTGTATGTCATCCACATGCGCAGTTTCGCCACTTGCAGTGCTGTCTATTCAGTCCAGCTGCACAAGCTGGCTATGGATAACATGTCCTGAATAAAAATAGTGACATTCTCCAATGTTTAGCCAGACAGTGGGGGAATAAAACTAACGTCTATGGGATCCAAGGATGGCTAAGGCACTGCCAGTACAAATTTAACTTCACTAGGACCTGACTGTGAAGGATTTCCCATTTGACTACGTAATTGCTGAGCCATTTGCTCGCTATGTTCCTTTAATAATTTAACTGCTCCATCAGAGCTGATACCGTGTCCTCTGTAGTAGTTGCTCACATTTGTGTCATATTTGTGCAATTTCTTTTTCTGTCGCAGTAAGCCTTATACACCACACATAATATGCACTACCATGAATATCAAAACGTGCTTATCACTTATTACGTCGTGTCATCGACACCTGACGCTTAATACGGTCCCCTTTTGCATAATCATACTTCCCACAGGTGGACCATATTGTTGGTGTTACAACCCCCAACCTCAGGGATCGTAATGCGCCAGGATGATTGAGAGCGATGAATCATGCTGGGGTGTGCAGAGATACACAGTCAAGTTTAGCATTGATTTTTATTCCACTGAAGAATACACAGTGCCTCTGCTAATCCAGACGATGGCGGCGTGGCATGTGTATTTGTGTCTGTGCAAACGCTAGCACTAGAAATTGCTGCTACGGCACTCGGCCGCTACACCTTCCTAACGTAATGGCTTCTGTCCTGGCTTGGGTGACATAGAGGGCAGCGTGTGTTAGCAGAGCCATTTGCCCTGCGCCTGGCCTCTGGAGTTCAGCTGGCTATTCCCTCAAGTGCTTCTCATGGTCACAATGTAGAGAGCTGAAGGGTAACAGCCAGCAGCCACCGTTGTAGTAGAGCCCCAGCAACTCCAGTCGCCCACCCAGGGCCGTTCGATTGGTGACTGAGGACAGCCTCGGACCCAGGGGGCCACAAGATCATGTCCCAGCTCTGCCCTTACAAACGGCAGCCTACAGTCTGTCAGATGATGTCAGCCAGAGAGTGGAGGCTGGCTGCCCCAGTACTCACCACACCTGTTCAGTGCCAAGTTTTGGATCTGCTTCACCATGGCTGTGGCGTGTCGTGTCCTTACAGCAGAGCTTGGCAGTTGACTCAGCTGGCTGGTTGGCCACTGAAATTCATCAACAGAGATGGTCGTCGTCGTTGGCCTGCAATGTAATCAATCGCCATTCTCTCTGGTTCCAGACGCAGACAGAATGGCGACACTACTGCTTGTCTTGAGCCTCTGGACTCCCTTATTTATAGTCCTTTCCTTACATCTCTGACATACTTCCTCTGGAGGGGACTAGTGGAGTGTTCCTCAATAATTATGACATCACTTCATACCCACCTACAGGTTGCTAAGTGCTGTTGTTAACTCCAACGTAAGGGTTTTTCATAGCACCTCACTGCCCTGTGTTGCACCTGATTGCTGCACATCCGTCTCCACATTTGTTTACAGTGCCCGCCAGGTCGTGCTTCCTCACGTGTGAGCGGTGTCATAAAGCCGTGCTTCCTCACATGTGAACGGTGTCATAAACCTGCCTCACAGAAACATTTGTTTAATAACAACACTGCCAGTGACCACTACCCGATATATCCATTGGTAGCTTAACTTCTACCCTCTGGCCATACCTGCGCAAAATTTTCAAGAATTCCCCAAATCCATATCTCTACTTGTTCGTGGCCCAGCATACCTTCTCCCTTTCGAGAAGATTCAGCCCAAATCTTTAATATCGAGCTCCCAATAAACTACCTTCAAAAAAATGTTCAAATGTAATTGAAATCATATGGGACTTAACTGCTAAGGTCATCAGTCCCTTAGCTTACACACTACTTAATCTAAATTATCCTAAGGACAAACACACACACCCATGCTCGTGGGAGGACTGGAACCTCCGCCGGGACTAGCCGCACAGTCCCTGACTCCAGCGCCCTAGACCGCTCGGCTAATCCCGCACGGCAAACTACCTTCACTCTAATAATTTGTATATTGAGGACAAACCCCCCAATTTACAATGTAGTGTCGCCACATGGAACTTCTCCTCACATTTGTATCGCACCCTTAACTAACTACCATGTACCTGTATTGTACTCTTACATACTAATTAAGTCCTTAAAGCTAATTTCTTCCTCGGCCAATACCGGTCAACCATGTTATTGGTAACTGGTGTGTTGGCACATCTTCAGTCTGTGCTCACTTGTATTTTACCCAGAAATATAGTACGCAAATGTCTCCTAGAAACAAGCCCCAACTGGTAGCCAATATGCTTCCTAACAACACTTCGCGCTGCTGTTGTTCCTGGAAATGGTGTATATGCTCCCACATTTGTTCCATCTAAATTCTCCCTTGTTGGTACTCTACTAATTTGTCCACGGTCTACATAAGTTCTGGGTCGAGTGTATTATTTAAAGAGGTTAAATTTTAAACGGATAATACCTCCAGAGATCCTTCCAGCCAATACAATGTATTCCATGACAATGTCATAAAAGTTGAGCCTGTAGCGTAGGAGGAAGACAAAAGTCCATCCCAGTTATCTCACAAATCATATCATTAATAATTATTATGCTTTCTTGAAGTTCGAGTTCTCTCAATCCTACCGATCTTCCTCCTTTGTAGCAATTCAACCATTCAGTTTCTGGTGTGAAAACTGAGTATAACCAATGTGTTCCCATCCTCTGGAAGTAAGTTTTAGCTGGAAGGAGCTCCTTTCCACAACTCGTCGCATTTACTTCCCACAGAAAGAAACATCCTTCACATGTCCACGTCGCAGTCCGTTACCTAGCCACGCGGATAGGTCACAACCCTCCCCTGTACAAAGTTTTCCCACTCTACACGTGACGTTACCATATGAGTCTGCCTGTCCTTAAAGACTATAGTTCAATTCTTTTATCTTGGCGGCTCGGGCATGCCCGCCCAGACGCGGGAGATTGCTGCGTTGCCAGTTGCTCGCGACGCACGCGCCAATAGAAGCAGCACCATAGTATAGCATAGTTCGCAAGCTTACGTTTAGGGGGCAGCGCGCAGTTCATGAAGTAAAGCCACCACGGCCGCATTAACCCTTTCGCTGCTACAAAGACGTGCTCCCTGCATTTCACGCTGTGCGCGAATTTGTCACTGCACTGCTCGCCTGTGCAGACACATCGTGTTCCGACTGCTTTGACACTCTTATCACTCGATTCCACAAAAATTATTTGGCCCAAAAATTAGATTTTTACACATCTTCTTGACTGATACCTTCCCCCCATAAATTACTTAATTTTCTTTCGATGTTCAACGCAGTTATTATGCAGCATTAAATATAGTAAACCATTGCACGAAATTTTGAAGAGTTTGCAGAGGTAAAAGTCCATAGAGTATACTTTCCGTATGGTCGATTTTAGTTGCCACAATGTTGAGAATGAAATGTGGACAAGATACCTAAATTTCATATAAAATTTACTGTATAACAATATCTCATTTAAGTACCACATAGGTGTCGTATGTAATATTGAGAAATAATCCGTCTTTCGCGACTGTAACAAAAGTTTTATTTACACTGAGCACGTTTGGCTTTATTTTAAAGCACTTCAATCAATCAAAAGGAAGTAGACAAAATACATTAAGCAAAACTGTGGACTTACAAAAACATTAGGACTTGAATATGCCGTCTATCAGTGAAGTGCTCTGAGCTATGTCAAATATAATTTTTGTGTGTGGCACACACAAACATCATTTATTTGCTAAAACACTGATCAGCCAACACAAACGTTGAATATTGTGTTACCGCAGCACAAAACTACGAAAGGTGACTTGGCAATGGAGGAGACAAAATACTGTCCACTGAAGATGCTTCAAAAGAGAGAAACGCGTCTGGTCTAAATAAGTCGCTTATTACAGTTGCAGAAGAGGAATATATTTCAGTACCATTGGTAAAACTGCGACTGTGGAACAAAAACAAGAAAGAGAACATGAGTACCATTGTGTATGTGCCATACCTTTCATTGATTGGTGCTTTAAAATAAAGCCAAACGCGTCCGGTGTAAATAAAACTTTTATTATAGTCGCGAAAGACGGAATATTTCTCAGTATTACATACGACACCTATGTGGTACTTAAATTAAATGAGATATTGTTATACAGTAAATTTTATATGAAATTTAGGTATCTTGTCCACATTTCATTCTCAACATTGTGGCAACTAAAATCGACCATACGGAAAGTATACGCTATGGACTTCTACCTCTGCAAACTCTTCAAAATTTCGTGCAATGGTTTACTACATTTAATGCTGCATAATAACTGCGTTGAACATCGAAGCAAAATGAAGTCATTTATGGGGGGAAGGTATCAGTGAAGAAGATGTGTAAAAATCAAATTTTTGGGCCAAATAGTTTTTGTGAAATCGAATGATAAGCGTGTCAAAGCAGTGGGAACACCATGTGTCTGCACAGGCGAGCAGTGCAGTGATGACAAAATCGCCCACAGCGTAGAATGCGAGGAGCACGTGTCTGCAGCAGCGAAAGGGTTAATGAAGAGACAAAGCACTAGAAATTTCAAAAAATTACATTCAAACGAGTATAATTCGTGAAGTAAGGCACTTCGATATTGTTTCACATAGAAGCCCAACACCTTAACCGTTACGCTATCACGGCTCGTACGCTTACAGAATGCCATGAGGACTATAACACGTCATACAAAATACTGACAAACACTGTTGGTATAGCTATGAATTACTCACGCTTCGCCGAAGTACAATAGGAAATAAACAATTACCACTGTTCTTTATTGCGAAAAAGCAGTATAAAAGAAAGTCTGCTAGCAAGACATTGCTTTTGTTCTATTATTTTATTTATGACTGAACGTTTCTAAAACTGAAGACACTCATCCATGCTCTGCACTGCAGTCGAAATCTGGCAACGTCGTTCTCTGTTCATTGGCTGACTGTGTTTTGTGACGTCAGATGCGCAGAACGAACCTAAACTCGGCCGCCAACATAAATGACGCGCACTTTAGCAAAACTTCCTGTGTTCTTACTTGCATCCACTTCCTCCATATCACCCATTTCATTGAACATGGCTGAATGGTGCAGCACTGACACTCCAAGTTTCTCCCTGCAGCAGCTAACACGGATCGCTATATGCACCCTGGCCCATCTGTTTCCACTTCTACTGTAGCCATATAGAAGAACATTGCCAGATTTTCCTGTAACACTTTGACTAAATGTTGTAACACTGCTGGAAACTGCTTTTCTGCTCGACGCTATCCCATCATGAATTAGTTAGGTGTAACCCATATGGGACTAAGCTGCCCATTTACTGCATGAAAATATTGCCCCCTGTAACATCGCCGCTTCACTCTTAGCATTAGCAAGTTGGTCCGCCTGTCCACATAGCAACCTTGCTATATTCGATTCGTTGTCCAGTCCACTCTTGTTTCTGTATTCTTGCAAATTGCTGTTCAGCATTTCCCACGTTTCACTTGCACATTGGGTAAATTCTGTTGCTAATGCCCGTACTAGTGCGGTGTTTTCAACACCCCAGTTTGATAACTGCGTTGTGTACCACTCCATGGCATCCTTCACAAAACTTGCCGTCTGCTGAACCTGAAGAACTGTGCTATTTAACTCCCGCACTTGCTCTTCATCTGATTTCCCAAATCTATATCCACATCTATACTCCGCAAACCATCGTGAGATGCAAAGCAGAGGGTACATCCCATTGTACCAGTTATTAGGGTTTCTTCCTGTTCCATCCACGTGTGGAGCGCGGGAAGAATGACTGCTTGAATGCCTTTTTGCGTGCAGTAATTATTCTAATCCTATCCTCACGACCCCTATGTGAATGATACATATGGGGTTGTAGTATATTCCTTGAGTAACATTTAAAGCCGGTTCTTGAAATTTTGTTAATAGACTTTCTCTGGCTAGTTTAGTACTATCTTCAAGAGTCTTCCAGCTCAGTTCCTCAGTATTTCTGTGACGCTCTACTTCATTATAAACAAAAAATACAAAAAGCCTGATTTGCTATTAATATTATCTGCAAGGTCATTAATATAAAACATGAAAAGCACTGGTCTCAGCACACTTCCCTGGAGCACACCCGAAGTTACTTTCACATCTGACGATGACTCTCTTCCCAACGTAAAACGCTGTGTCCCTCCTTACCAAAAAGTCCTCAATCCAGTCATAAATTTCACTTGATACCCAAGTTGATAGTACTTTTGACAATAAGCTTAGGTGCGGTACTGAGTCAAATGCTTTGTGGAAATCAATAAATACTATATCTACCTGATTGCTTTGACCCAAAACTTTCAGTATGTCATGTGAGAAAAGAGCGAGATGGGTTTCACATGATCGATGTTTTCGAAACACGTGCTGCTTGGCATTGAGGAGGTCATTCTGTTCAAGATATCCCATTATGTTTGAGCTCAGAATATATTCTAGGATTCTACAACAAATCGATGTCAAGGACATTGGCCGGTAATTCTGTAGATCACTTCTACTACCCTAGTAGACGGGTGTGACTGGCCCCTTTTTCCAAAAACTGGGCACGGTTTTTGTTCGATGGATCTACCATAGATTGTAGTTAGAGGAGGGGCTAACTCAGCCGTAAATTCAGTCTAAATCTGACAGGGGTTCCGTCGTGGCCTGGAGCTTTGTTCAGTTTTAACGATTTCAGCCGTTTCTCAACTTATTTCATTCATCTTTTCTGTGGTATGAGGATTAAATTGGGGCAATGCTCCTGCGTTTTCCTTTGTAAAGGAACATTTGAAAACGAATTAAAGCATTTCAACTTTTGCTTTGCTACTCTCAATTTGAGTTCCTGTCTCATTCGTTAGGGACAGCACACTAACTTTGGTGTCAATAGCAGCATTTACACACGACCACAATTTCCATGGGCTCTGTGAAAAATCACTTGACAGTATTCTGCTACGGTAGTCATTGAAGACTTCACGCATTGCTCTCTTGACAGCAAACGCGTTTCATTCAGCATCTCTCTTTCTATAGCCCTATGCTTTGTTTTACATCTATTACGCAGTAATCTCTGTTCCTTTAGTAGTTTCTTTATACAGTTTCTTTATAGTGACTGTATACCACGCAGGTTCCCTCCCATTATAACCTTTTCTACTGCGTATATGTCTATCCAGTGGCCGGCCGAAGTGGCCGAGCGGTTCTAGGCGCCACAGTCTGGAACCGCGCGACGCTACGGTCGCAGGTTCGAATCCTGCCTCGGGCATGGATGTGTGTGATGTCCTTAGGTTAGTTAGGTTTAAGTAGTTCTAAGTTCTAGGGGACTGATGACCTCAGCTGTTAAGTCCCATAGTGCTCAGAGCCATTTGAACCATTTGATCTATCTATCCAGTGCGTCGTCAACTATTCCTATTAACTTGAGCCAGAGTTCATCTATGTGCTCATGCCCTCTGCTGAAAGTTTCAAGCTCCTAATTGAGATATGAAACTACTGATTTTTTATCTAATTTACTGAACGTTATATCTTGTTTTAGTTGCCCTTTGTACTTTAGTAATCATTGTTGTCATAACCGAGTCTTGGTCACTGATATCGGTTTCCGTATGGACGCCCTCAGAGAGGTTAGGTCTATTTGTTGCCATTAGATCCACTATACTTCCATCATGAGTGTGACTTCCAACTATCTGTTCTACGTAGTTTTCAGAGAAGGCATTTAGTAATGTTTCACAAATGTCTTATCACGCCCACCACTAACAAAACTAATTTTCGGAATTAATTGTTGGATGATTAAAGACTCCACCGATGATAACAGTATGATTGGGGAACTTACAAGCAAGTGAACTGAGGGTTCTCTCTAAAGTTTTCGGTTACAACAGGGGATGAGTCTGGTGGGTGACAGAAGGATCCAGTTACCATTTTACACCCACCCCTGATAGTGAGTCCTGCACAAACAGTCTCACATGCAGCTTAAATTTCTATCTCGGTGGATTTGAGTTTCTTGTCTACTGCGACAAATACATGAGCTCCATTTGTCTATCCTTTCGATATAAACTTAAATTTTCCCCAAAAATCTCACTGCTATCAACTTCAGGTTTCAACCAGCTTTCTGTGCCTAATATTATGTGAGCTTCACTGCTTTTCATGGGCGCTTTAAACTCTGGCTCTTTGTTGCGAACGCTTCGGCAGTTTACCATTAGGATTTTAATACTCTCACCTATGGGAGGCATTTCTTTCGATCTTACACTGATACTTTTGGGTTTCCTTCAGCTTTCGTTATCTGGATTGGATGGAGAGTCGCCTAATCTAAAACAACCTTGTGTGCACCGCACGCACAGTCAGCTACCTGACTAATAGCCTCTGATGTGTAGTGCACACCTGACCTATTTAGGGGCACCCTACAGTTCTAAACCCTATGGCGAAAGTCGAGGAGGACACAACCTGAATAATCACAGAACCTTTGAAGTCTCTGTTTCAGTCCTTCCACTCGATGCAGAACCAAAGGGTCCTTGGGGACAATTCTGCAAATTTTGAGCTTCATTGAAGCTCCATGCTCAAGGTAGGTCTTCTGAACCTTCTCTGTCAGTCGCTGGGATGACCCACGAATGATCTCGGAGCCCAAACGATAGGCATCATATGTTCCAATGTCACAATCTGCAGCTGGTTGCACCCCATTCCCTCAATGGCTGCAGGAACAGTCTCTTCAGCATGTTGAATGAGGCACCCAGGTATATACAATGAGTGCACTGGGTGTCCTTTTCCGTCCCTTGCTTCCATTTCCGTAAGGGGTACCATCATCCGTCATACGTTTGAACTGCCGACAATTAATTAACCCCTGCCCTTTTGCGTTTGCCTCCTCCTGGCACTGGACGGAATAGGTTTCCCCAAAACAGGCGAAGTCAGTCCCACTGACGCAGTTTCAGTTTCAGTGAAACACAGAACATCAAACTTGTTGGTTTGGGGGATCGTTACAACACCCAGAGTCCTCCCTGGTCGCCGTCCATCCCGTACAGGACGCCTAGATCTACGAATATGACACGCCACTAGGAGTCAAGTGGATGGGTATTGACACATCCTGCCATTGTCTTGAACAACTTTCCTCTAACATTTACCCAGTCCCTCTTCCGCCAACTCCTGGCTTGCAAAGCTACACCCACCAACTGTGACAACTGTGTCCTTAATTTACTGTAAGTAACTCCTGGTACCCTCCTTTATCTGCCTAAACAAATTATTCCCCTTTGCCGTGTTATACAATTCTGAAAAAACGTATTCTAGCCTACATACCTCATTCCTGATCTCCCAGATCTCCACTGTTGCCCTCAGCGGCCATTTATGAATAGTAAGCCACACATCTGGTTGTCTTGAGAACACCAAACCCGATTCTAGACGCTGAACAACCGTTACATGCCTTTGCCTCACTCTTCATAAAGCACAGCAACAGCAGGAGCACCTTCATCACCCAGGACGTCCGTATGCCTTCGCCATCTGTGGAACAACATTACTCTGTCAGCTTCTCCCTCCTTTCAACAATGCACAATACACACAAAAAGCATTCCGCAAAAAAAAAAATCCCCATGGTAATAAAAATACACGCTCTCCAGTACACTAACCTGAAAAGCCCTCAACAAATTACAATCATACAACTTACTTAAGCGACCTTAACCTATGTAGCACATACCGTACCTTATGTTGCTCACCAATTCCAGGTCCTTACATTTTACCCCTTTTAACTGTCTCCTGCCTGTTTGTTGCCGACAACTGCGGTATACCCTTTAACATTCCTTTAAACGGCTGTATGCGACTGACGTGTGTTAACACACGTTTTTGTGAACTGTACCTTCACGTTGACCGGTGGGGTCATTTCCACGACCTGGTTAGGTCCCTCGTACTTAGTTAAAAATTTCTTTGCTTTCACCTTTGTCTTACAGGGATTCGTGACCATTCCCATTGCCCCATGTGGCACTGAGGCAGCTTGCTTATGCGTCTGTTCAGCTGTTCCTGCCATTCTAGCGCCTTCGTGTTTGTTTTCTGTATATTTCTTCGAACGTCCCTTGTTCTTCTGGCAGACTTCCTTACCTACTCGACATATGGCCCCAATTTAGGAGTCAAAACCTCAAAGGGAGATAGCATCTTCCTGCCATACACCACCTCAAATGGCATATCTTCGAATTGTAGGCGTAAAGGACATAAGGAAGATATGTTTCCCAGTCATCGTGCCTAGAATTAACATAATAACTCAACATTTTCCAACTGTTTTGGCCACACGTTCATTTCTCCAGTTGGTCTGTGGAAGAAACTGACTCGTCCGTTACTTCCATTTATGCAGTACGCGGCATAGTTGTTTCATTAAATTCGAGACGAAGTTTTCACCCTGAACCGTAACTATGGTATCAGGTGCCTCAAACTTCAATATCCAGTTGTTTACTAACACCTGCGCCACGGTACTAGCATCTTGGTCTGGCGTCGGTCCCGATGCCAAAAATCGAGCAAAATGATCGATGATCGTGAGAAAATACCCATTCTCTATAGGTGTCTTATTGAATGGCCCGTGGAAAACCAGTCCCAACACAGAAAACAGACCGGACGCCTCTAGTAATCTTTCTTTGCAACGGTACTTTCTGATGCGCAATATCGGCCCTTTTAGCACATAGCACACAATCGCTACCATACTGCTCCACGCGCACTTCCTATTCCTCCACCAAAACTGCTCTGCTACACGTCTATCCGTCGCATGTCGCCCTCCGTGGCGTGACAGCGTATGGTCATGAGCTTGCTGTAAAACTTCCTTCTGAAAAACCGCTGGAACCACCACACTTGATCCACACCTTGTCGTTCTATACAACTAATCCTCGTGAATAACAAAATGTGGCAGTGAATTAATCGCCTAGCACTCCTTATCCTTTGCCTGTGCCCACTTCCACTATTCCACGCTCCTCCCTAACACTCTTGTCATCGCTACCTTATGGCTTAATGCATCTGCGTCTGCATTTACATACGATTTCCCTGGCATATGGATTAGCTCATTCACTAGTTCACTAAGCTTAAGTGCCCACGGCGTATATCTACTAAACGGATCTTTTAAACGAAGCAACCATTTCAGTGAGGCAGAGTCTGTATGACCTTAAACTTCCAACTACACAGGTAACATCGGAAATACGTAATACCATATATGATTCCCGACATACCTTTCTCAGTAATTGAGTAGTTAAACTCTGCCTTGTTCAACTGCTTCGAAGCGTAAGCTACCAAATGTTCTTGACCATCTACTGTCTGTCAGAAAACACAAGCGACTGCTTCATTTGAAGTATCACGGGAAAGGAAAAACCAATAGCGGATCTGAAATTAATATTTATTTTAATTTCTCAAATGCCTCTTGATATTCCTGGGACCATTGGAATTTGTCCCCCTTTCTCAAGGCTTTGGCTATTTTGCAAGGTCCTTCACAAACAGTAGATAATAATTACGAAGTCTGAGGAACAACTGTACCTGTCTAGTCGCCGTGGTGTCGCAAAATTTTGAACTGCGTCTGTAAGACGAGCATGTATCTGTACACCACGTTCACTGATCATGTGGCTCAGATATTTTACCCGGGTTTGTGCAAAATCACACTTCGCCATTCTTAACACCAAACGTGCCGACCATAGCCTACGAAATACATCCTCCAGAGGTCTCAGATGCTCTGGTAAATCCTTTAAAAAAGACAGTAGTGTCATGTAGATACATCATACAAGTTTTTGGTTTAAATTTTCTCAGTACCCCGTCTAACAACATCTGAAAAGTTGGTGGCCCATTATTTAGTCCAAGCAGCGTGTGCCTGTAATGACAGTGGCCACTCAGTACCATAAATTCTGTTTTTGGCCTATCCTCAGGCGCCATTTCCAATTGATGGTACCTGCTCCTGAGATCCATAGTTGTAAAGAACCGACATTGTCCCATATTATCCAAAATTTCTGTGATGTTTGGAAATGAATGAGCATCCGAAATGGTTCATGAATTTAGATATGTGTAGTCATGGCAAAATCTGTATTTCCTTGTTCCGTCCACTGATTTCTTTGGCACGACCACTATATTCGAGATCCAGGGGCTATCACTCGATTCTCATAGTTGATGCTTTATAAATTCTTCTACTAATGGTGTAGTTGTCTTGATGTATAGTATGGCTTCATATTAAATGTTGTGCTAGCCCCTGTTGGCATGTGATGTTGTGTCTCCAGGGTTGCTGATAACACTTTGTCTTCACAGAATAAATCAGAAGCCCAAAAACATGTTTTCCACAGCCCGTCCATCACTGCACCTCCCCTCGTAATACTTCCATTTCGACAGTTTGCTTGCAGCTTTCCTCTAGACTAGTACTGTCGAAGTCCTCATCTCCAAAGACTTCTGTAGTGGCTATTACAGTGTCGGTAATGCTGGAATTCAATATGGTGTTGGCGCACCCTTAGCCTTGATGACAGCTTCCAGTGCTGCACTGAGGAGAGATATCGATGTCGTTCGGTGAGGCCTGGCACGAAGTCGGAGTTCCAGAACATCCCAAAGGCGTTCTATAGGATTCAGGTCAGGACTCTGTGCAGGATAGTCCATTACAGGCGTGTTATTGTCGTGTAACCACTCAGCCGCAGGCCGTGCATTATGAACAGGTGCTCGATCGTGTTTAAAGATACAATCACCATCCCCGAATTGCTCTTCAACACTGGGACTCAAGAAGGTACCTAAAACGGAAATGAAGACCTGTGCTGTGACAGTGCCACGTAAAACAACAACGGGAGCAAGCACCCTCGATGAAAAACTCGACCACACCATAACACCACCGCCTCCGACTTTTACTGTTGACTCTACACATGCTGGCAGATGACGTTCAACGGACATTCGCCATACCCACACCCTGAAATCGGATCGTCACATTATGTACTGCGATTCGTCACTACACACAATGTTTTTCCACTGTTCAGTCGTCCAATGTTTATACTACTTACATCAAGCAAGGCGTCGTTTGGCATTTACTGGCGTGATGTGTGGCTTATGAGCAGCCACTCGGCCATGAAATCCAAGTTTTCTCACCTCCCGCCTAACTGTCATAGTACTTGCAGTGGATATTGCTGCAGTTTGGAATTCCTATGTGATGGTCTGCCTATTACACATTACGACCCTCTTCAAATATTGGCAGTCTCTGTCAGTCAACAGACGAGGTCGGCCTGTACGCTTTTGTGCAGTCCGTGTCCCTTCACGTTTCCACTTCAGTACCGCATTGGAAACAGTGGACTTAGGGATGTTTAGGAGTGTGGAAATCTCGCATACAGACGTATGGCACAAGTGACAACCCATCACCTGACCACGTTCGAATTCCGTGAGTTCCGCGGAGCGCCCCCATTCTGCTCTCTCACGATGTCTAATGACTACTGAGGTCGCTGATACGGAGCACCTGGCAGTAGGTGGCAGCGCAATGCACCTAACATGAAAAACGTATGTTTTTGGGGGTGTCCGGATACTTTTGATCACATAATGTACCTTACACACACCGCCGTGCTAAACATTGCAATTCGACTCCCCTAACGTCAGAGATCTGCAAGTATGTGGACTTGAAGAATAAAGATTTAAAATGTTAATATCATTTGTTTTATTTAAAAAGCTTTAAGAGTCTTTACACAAAAAGCTCGGAAGTGTTACACATCAGCACCCACTCGTATTTATGATGCAGTTTCTAAATAAACTCAGCAGTTGAGTCCCTTTGGCGTCCCTCTCAGCATGAAAACCCCGGCGGCTGTAATGTGTCCCGAGCGGTCTTAGGCGCTGCAGTCATGGCCTGTGCGGCTGGTCCCGGCGGAGGTTCGAGTCCTCCCTCGGGCATGGGTGTGTGTGTTTGTCCTTAGGATAATTTAGGTTAAGTAGTGTGTAAGCTTAGGGACTGATGACCTTAGCGGTTAAGTCCCATAAGATTTCACACACATTTGAACATTTTTGTAATGCGTCGCTTGGGATTGGGCATTAAACCGGCGCTTGTGCGAGCAGTTGTGGAACTCAGTGTGCTGCGGCCTTCGTCAGGTTTAAAATTCCGTTCGAGATGTGGGCAGCTCATACACGTCTGATTTCAACTTTTTGCGCTCTCACCTCGATTGTGATAGGCCCACGGCCACCCTTCTCTTGTGGTTAGAGAGATTGTCTGCCATTTCGTTCTTCGTTATTAAGATATTTTTGCTCAACTTGAGGAGTCTGTACCATCTAGAATTTGGCTCATAGGATGATGCATTGTTATCTTAGACATTCAATATATCATTAGGGCTCGATGTTTTCCTTCAAATACGAAGAACGAATTACTGCACTAACCCCACTTTATCAGTGGGCTGCTCCTCTAGCGGCCTGCAGCAGTAATGTGGCCGGGAATTTCATTGTCTGCGAGGAATGCAGACATGTACCTGTAGACAAAGATAAAATAAAGTATGTAACTTTACTTTTTCCAGGTAATAATTCGAACTTAAGCTACCTAACATAACACTGTACCAGTAGAATTTCATACATTCTGCAACAAATACAATTTTTTTTTTTCAGGGAAAACTGTTTGTTGGATGTGAAATGACGACGCAAAGGCTGTAACAAACAGAATATCGTCCTGACAACAGAGTGTAACAGCAAGTGTCTCCTAGTTTGTCCCATTGTCCCATGCCCACTCAGTCCTAAGCTCTGGTATCATTTTCTGGGGACCAAGTCCACAAAATTCGACCAATTTATTCAAGCTACAGAAAGGGCCATAAGAATTCTAACAAAATAATAATCGAACCCACTGTCAAAATCTGTTTAAAGAGTTTGGGATTACGATTTCACAATGTGAATATATGTACAGATACGTTGTGATCATTAAAATAAACATTAGTAATTATTACAAATTCAAATGGCTCTGAGCACTATGGGACTCAACTGCTGAGGTCATTAGTCCCCTAGAACTTAGAACTAGTTAAACCTAACTAACCTAAGGACATCACAAACATCCATGCCCGAGGCAGGATTCGAACCTGCGACCGTAGCGGTCTCGCGGTTCCAGACTGCAGCGCCTTTAACCGCACGGCCACTTCGGCCGGCTTAATTATTACAGAAGAGCCAGAGTTAATACGTACAGAGAAAAATTGAACGAAACACTCAAAATAGAATTTTATGCCAAAGAAGCAAGTAGTACAGTCAGTTACTCAAAGAAATGAAAGAGACAAAAACCAACATGTTTAAAAAGGCAGATAAAGCATAGTTCTTAAGTAACATAAAATATACAACAGACTAACCCTTGGATCCTGAAGAGGGGCAGCAGCCTCTTCAGTAGTTATAGGGGAAACTGATTGACTGACCTGGTCTTGTAACATTAGGCAACATTGCTTTGCTATTCTGGTACTACGAACGCTTGAAAGCATTTTTTGTTTTTCCCGGCATACAGGTCTTAATAATGATATCCTCTTGAGTAAACTATTCTGGAGGTAAAATAGACCGCCATTCGAATTTCCGAGTGGGGTCTATTCACGAGCATGTTGTCACCAGGAAAAACAAAACTGACATTCCGTTCGCCGGGGCATGAAATGTTAGAACCATTAATACGGTATGCAAGTTAGAGGATTTAAAAAAGGAAATGAATAGGTTGAGTTAGACATAGCGGGCAAGATGAATAGGGCTTCTGGTCAGATCAGTACAGGTTTATTAACACAAAATCAAAAAGGGGCAATGCAGTAGGTCTTACAATGAACGAGAAAACAGGAATGCGGGTAAGATACTATGAGTAGCATAGTGAACGCATAATCATAGCATTATTGTAACACAGGAAAGGAATACAACAGAAGAGGAATAGGTAGCTTTGAGGGATGAAGTAGGGAAGGCAGCAGAGGATCACATAAGTAAAAAGCCGAGGCCTAGTAGTAGTCTTTGGATAACACAGAACGTACTGAATTTAAATGACGTTAGAAGAAAATGTAAAAATGCAGCAAATGTAGCACGTGAAAGGAAATACGATCGTCTAAAAAATTAGACTGAAAGAAAATACGAAATGGCTCAGAAGGAATGGCTAAAGGACAAATGCAAGGCAGTGGAAACAGGCATAACTACGGACAAGGTAGACGTATCCCACAGGAAAATTAAAGAGACTTTTGGTGAAAAGAGAAGCTGTATGAATATCAAGAGGTCAGATGGAAAGCCAGTATTCAGCAATGAAGGGAAAGCTGAAAGGTGAAAGCAGTATATGGAGGGTCTAAGTAAAGGAAACAAAGGGCGACATTCCCTCGGAATTATTATGATCCTTGGGAGAGGCAGCCATAAGAAAATGGCGTTAAATATACACGAGACAAGCAAAATACCCTCAGATTTCAGGAAGAGTATAACATTTCCAATCTAGAGATGCCAGGTGCTTTCAAGTGTGACTACCATCCAATCATTTGTTTAATTAGTCATGGTTACAAAGTATTGAAACGAATTATTTACAGAAGAATGAAAAAACTGGTCAGACTCGACCTTGTGGAAAATCAGTTTGGATTCCGGAGAAATGTAGAAATGCGCGAAGCAGTCCTCACTTTACGACTTATCTTAGAAAACAGACTAAAGAAAACACATTATGAAATTCGTACATTTAGAGAAGACTTTTTACAATGTTGACTGGACTATACTCTTTGAAATTTTAAAGTATTAGAGATACAATGCAGCGAGCGTACTATCATATATAACTTATACAGAAACCCGACTACAGTTATTAGAGTCAAGGGACATGTGAAAAGGCAGAGAGGGTTGTAGTCTGTGCCTGATGTTATTAAATCTGTACAATGAGCGAGTTATAAAGAAAACGAAGAAGAAATTTGGAAAAAAAGTGAGTGAATTAGAGTTTAACGTCCCGTCGAAGAAGAAATAACGTTCCCATCAGGCTGTAGGAATGTGTGCACCGCCGAGGAGCTCATCTATCGGTTGTAATATTCAAGGAATTAAATTGCTTGTGACATTCAATAATGGCATACTCTATGCTATATACTGACATAAATAAATATGTGTAAAGTAATTGTGCTCGTCCATTACTCTCCATTCCAAAATTTCCCGTTCTTTTGAGTCACCCTGTATATTACCGTAATTGAAAAGTTTACATTTAAGACGCATTTGTAGTAACTGGGACAATATTTAATACTGATGGCATTGGCAGTGCATAGCTACAAATTCACAAACTTTTCGTAAACGGCTCGTTTGTGGACCCATGTTTACTGCAATACTTTTTGCACCTACTATCGTGTGTATCTATTATCCTGCGTCAGTTTTAGCTGCTATGAGGGCGTGGTGGAAAGTAACGTCTCCGAATTTTTTATGTGAAGATTGTTAAAGCTTTTTAAATAAAACAAACTTTATTGACAATCTACGCCTTTATTCCTCATCTATACATATTTATTTCTCAACATAGTTATCCTGACGAAAGATCAGTTTGTTGACACCGTCACTGTAGAATGTTTGACTTTGTTGATGGAGCAACAAACTCACCCCTGCCTGCACCACTTGATCACTATCAAAGCGAAGTCGTTTGCAATTATAGCAGCAAAGCAACTGACGATGGCCGAAGTAAAGAGGTTATAACAATAAACTGACAATAGCAAGAAAATTATTTGGCCTGGACTCTCACTGACTGGTGTGGAATTGTCTTTAGGGATGAATGCCGCTTCGAACTGAGCCCCAATGGCCAGGGAAGATGTTTCTGGAGACGTCCCGGACAGTGGACGGATACCAACCGGACTGTCGCCATCGTACAGCCCGATAACCAGGAGAGGTGGTCTGGAGTGCCATTTCTTTCCGTAGCAGGACCCTCTTGCTTGTCATCCGCGGCACCTTCACTTCAGAGGTAAGTCGACGATATACTACCCCTGCGTTTTGTTGCTCTTCATGGCAAGCCATCCTGGGCTTGCATTTCAGCAAGATAGTGCCAGAACGCACACGGCGATAGTTTCTACTGCTTGTCTTCTTACTTACCAAACACTTACTTGGCCAATAATGTCGCCAGATCTCTCCCCAAATGAGAACGTTTGAAACATTATGGGCGGGGCCCTCCAACCATCTCGGGATTTTGACGATCTAACACGCCAGTTGGACAGAATTTGGTACGATATCCTTTAGGAGAGCATCCAACAATTCTATCAATCAGTGCCAAGCCGAATAACTGCTTGCATAAGTTGGATCAATAGGTTATTGACTTGCTCAGTTTGTAAACTTCTTTCTCTCGAATAAATCATCCATTTTTTTCTGAAATTGTAATCATTTGTTTTTCTTACATGTACATCAAATCTACCAATTTCCTCTCCATTCGGATAATTATTTCGTAGTGTGTCGTTTTCCTTTATTTTTTTCTTAGAGCGTATGTAGGTTGTAGTTGTTACTGAGAGATAAAGTGGCTTATACAGAATAGATTAGCATAGAGAGCTCAATCAAACCAGTCTTTGGACTGAAGACCAGAACAACCACATACAGCAAGAAATTTCTTAAATAATGCGAAATAAGGTGTGGTGGGAAAAATTTTGTGTTGGAAAAAATTTAAAAATGCGAGGGCGTGCAGAAAAGAAGTGCCACTGAAATTTTCATTCTGCTTTCAATATCGGTTTGTAATATCTCTTTATATTCGATGAATTATTCAGATACAATTCTACCCCTGAATGACGTTTACTAATTTTCTATCTTCATACTCGCAGAATCCATGCGAAAAGTAGTTCATACAATAGCTATGCCATGAGCGCATAAGTATTCTTTGTAGTACTCTCTCTGGGGGTTGTTAAAAAAAAAAGAAAGGGAGCTTTCGAGATTGTCTTCGTGCCGATTAGCCTGAGCTTGGTTTGAAGAATTTTAATCTGATTATTGAGATTTATGACAGAAGATAACTGATACGAAATTGTACAATTAAAAGTGAAATATATATATATATATATATATATATATATATATATATATATATATATGGCTCCTTCATACAAAAGGTGTGTATTTGACATTTGAGAATTAATGATATTCATCGATATATTGCGTAGTTGTTAATCATGAAGGGAACTTCCGAAAGACTGGATACGAACCTGCATTTAATAATCCAAGAGCTCCATTACTTCTTCGGAAGGTTAAACTTCACCAAAGCCAAATATCCGCTTGATCTGAGGTTTCCCGACTGATTATACAACGCTCCCAAAATTACGAGGCGTTTTATTTGTACAGATTAGCAGACTGCCGCAAAGCACGAGCCTGCAGAGAAGAAGAATCATCGCCTGATTTCATTCTAACAAGTAAAATTTCTGAATCATTTTTAGTGACTGAGCTATGACTGTGTTTCATATTATGAATGACTGATTGCTCGAACGAATTGAGAGCTACAGAATTACGTAGATAGGAGGAAAAATTACAGTGGCGCCAGTGTGACAGGACTCTCTTGGATTTTTATATAATATATGTATTTTTTGTTTTATGAAAACCAACGGGAACGAGAGGTAACTAATCTGAAGAGAGATTCGGTGCCCATAGTACAAGATTGCTGATACCAAGAAACGATTTCAACTATTGGACAACACCGAGACTACAGAACAAGGCCAGAGAAATCTAATTTTTTTATCCTGTAGTTAAAATAGTTTGAAATCAATTTAGAAAGAACTTTTTTCCAGATAGTAGTTAGATTGTAGAACTGTATATTGTGTGATTTTCGTATCTGGACATTGAACTTTATACCATCTGTGAAGTAATTTGAAAGTTAAGTGTGTCTACGACAGTAAATTTGAAACTGTATTTACTGATTAGAACCTGATATTGACAGTTATTCAATGGTATTGACTAGAGCGGCATTTAAAATGTCATTGAATCAGCAACGAGAAGTGCAACAGCCTTCAGCTGTTTGCGCAGGAGCAGAGGCCACGGATAGCAATTCTGAGACTGTTGTGGCTAGCGGTAGCAATATAAATAATCCCACTGGTTCAGAAAACATTCATACAACAGTTGATCAGACTGTTGTTGACACATTAGTTGTTATTATGCAACAGTTGTCTCTATTAGCCGAAGGCTAAGCGGAGGTAAAACGAGACTTATCCGTTATACAAAATGAACTCCAAAATCAATTAGCCGAAAATCAAACAGAATTACAAAATCAGTTAAGAGCAACCTTTACCGAATTAGATCAGAGATTAAATACTCAGACACAGGAAATAAAAGAACAGGCAGAAAGGACCGAACAGAATCTTATTGCTCCAATTGATCAGGTCCGCCAACAATGCCAAGAAAACAATAGTAAATTAAAAGCGGAACTAACCGAATATGTATCCGTCAAAATTGACACGATACAAAAACAAGTAGAACTGTTTCCTCAAGTAATACAAGCTCAAGATGACAGCTATGATACCAGAAATTATAGAATCCCAAGATAATCTAAAGAAGCAATTTGACGAAGTGAAGGTAAAACAGGAGACAGTGGAACATAGAATGAATGTACTTGCGGGAAAGTTTTCAGAAATGACATTAGAGCGGCAAAATTTTCCTTCGGAAACCATAGAAGAAACTGTGAAAGTAGCTTTACAGTCAATTTCAGAGAGTTCCGAGGAGAATTTTTTCAATAAAGGGTTAAAGGAAGTTCGAGAACAACTTGGCGAAGAATTCTCGCGTTGGAAAGAAAATATCGAAAGATCACTAAATCTCTCGCAGGAGGATTTAGAAACAGCGAGAAGTAGGAAACAACATTCTCAATCTGCGCGTGAAATTCCGTCCACGTCAAGATCCGATGTAGACAGAACTGGAACGTCACAAGTTAGATTCGATATAACGGATAGCCACAGGGAAGAGTACGAACAGGATGATTTTTGGAATCGTAGTACCGTTGAGGAAAAGATGATTAAACAGAGACAATTTCAAATCTTTAACCCTGACAAAAAGAATGTTCATCCTGTAGTCTTTATTCGAAGTTTCAGAGGTCTATTTCCACGATCTTGGACAGAATGGTAAAAGATTAGTTTTGTATCTGGATATATACAAGGATCAGGAGCATTGTGGGCATCCGAACAAACATCTTCTTATAAATGTTACGAAGAATTTGAGCAGGCTTTTCTAGCAAAATATTGGTCTGCTGGAATACAAGAAAGACTTAGGCAGGAAGTATTATATCCTGAGCGATTCTCATTTTCTAGAGGATCTCTAAAGAGATATTTTGAGAAATACATTAATAAATCTTTGTATTGGGATGTACCGATTCCTTTGCCGGATATACTTAGGATACTCAAGTCCAGACTACCCACCAGCATAGGGAATCAGCTGTTATATATAAATGATGAGGATATAGACTCATTTATAACTACGCTTGATCATATTGATATAATTGAGGAGGACAATAAAAGGGCAAGAGAAATGTCATATCAAAGAAGAGCAATAGAAGCGAATCCGAGCTGCAACTCGAGTGGGAATGGCAGTAATGGTAGCAGTAACAATAATCATAACCAACTACACTCTCCGAGGAGACTTAGCAATGGACAAAATGCAAACAATAATTATTACCATAATGGAAACTTTAGTAATGGTGCAGCGAGGGGCTATTTTAGGAACAGTAGGAATTTTAATCGATATAATCCAATGTATGGCAACACAGGACAGTTCTACCAACACCAGCAGAACAACAACAATAATTACACGAATCAAGCAAGACAACATAGACAGAATTCACCACAACAACCGATAATCACTGAAGTAGCTGAAGAGACAAATACCAATCGGACCAACAATCAGTCAAACTAAACATGACCGCATCGTGCCCCGGAGGAGCGGTCAGGGGATCTGTTAGGGGCGAAACAGTAAAATTACAATTGTTAAGATATAATGATGGTGAGCTGTTGACTGAAGAGTTAACAAAGGATTTAATAACGTGTCATAATGACAGATCGAGTGTTCCGGTATCGGAAGTATTTGTTGAAATAGAGGAAGTTCCAACGAATGTGATATTAGACACCGCCGCTTCCGCCAATGTCATCTCAGGCGCTCTTTTTCGGAGAATTATTAGGAAGAAGAAGGTACCAATTTTGCCAGTGCAGAACAGCAAAATCATCGGAGCTGTTGGAGCACGCTCTCCCAATGTCAAAATACAAACACAATTAGAGATGAAAATGGGAAATGTAGCAATAAAAGCACGTTCCTTGTAGTGGAGAAGTTATTAGTGGACTGTATTCTTGGTATTGGGAGTATGCAGGAGTGCGATTTGCAGATTGATTTTTTGGAAGTAATAGTTAAATTTAGATTAAATGGAGAAGAGATAGCACTGGATTTAAATAGAAAGGAAACGGTGCATGAGAAAAATTGTCGCGGTGCCATAATTCAATTAATTGACACTACAAACGGTCGTTGGAAGGAGCTTTCAAAGGATTTGATACAACAGGAGGACTTTAACCAAACAACAATAATAAAAGCTAGTGAATCAAATCAGCTTACCGGAGAACAAAGGCAGCAGCTTCATTATTTGTTAGAGGCATATGAAGAGATTTTTGATGAGAAACCAGGAATTATTAAAGGGTATATTTGTCACCTACAAGTGAAGCCACATCAGACTTACTGTTACACGCACTATCCGATCCCCTGGCGTTTAAAACAATCCGTTCAAAGGGAGATAAATAGAATGTTAGAATGGAACTTGATTGAGCCATCAACTAGTCCATATTGTTCTCCGCTCTTAGTCGTCCCAAAACCTGCAGGTAACGTTAGATTGGTTCTGGATGCGAGAGGGATTAATAAAATAATAGTACCTGTAAGAACTCATCCGGAAAATATAGATGAATTAATTCAAAATTTCCAGGATGTTTAGTACTTAACAAGTGTTGATTTGAGAAGTCCGTACTGGCAGGTCCAAATGGATGAAGAATCTAGGAAATATACCGCATTTATCTATGCTGGGAGAAGTTATCAATTTAGAGTTGTCCCGTTCGGACTTAATATTAGTGCCGGAATATTTATTTCAGCGTTGGATTATGTTCTTGGACCAGAATTGCGTAGTTGTATAATTGTGTTTGTTGACGACTTATTAATAGCCACGAAAACATGGGAAGAGCATTTGCATATTTTGGAAAGGATTTTTGCTGTTTTCAAGAAAACCGGAATTGCAGGAAACTTACAAAAGTCTCATTTTGCTTTACCACAAATTAAGTTCTGAGGACATATGATAGATGCGAAAGGTATCCTGCCTACCGAGAAGAAGATAAAAAGACTCAAGCCATGAATTCTGAGGCATTAAACCGGCTTCTACGGAAGGATGTGCCATGGCAATGAACTGAAGAATGTGAACTAGCTTTTCGAGACATTAAAGACCAACTCGTTAACGCATCCTTATTATATCACCCTGATATGAATTGTGAGTTCTGTCTGTCCACGGATTCATCGGATGTTGGATTAGGTGCTTGTCTCTTCCAAATAAGGAAAATAAAAGGGGTACCAACATTCTGTCCGATAGCATTTGCTAGTCGAGTGTTATCGCCCTGTGAAAGAGCCTATACGACCACAGAACTTGAAGCACTTGCGGTTATCTGGGCATTCAAGAAGTTTAACTATTATTTATATGGTTCGAAAACGATTGTGTATTGTGACCATCAATCACTAACCTTTTTGCAAACATGTAAATTATTACATCCTAGACTGTCACGTTGGACAATGACACTACAACAGTACCAATTTAAAATTATTCATGTGTCTGGCAAAGAAAATATTATTGCGGATGCACTGTCAAGATCCCCAGAAGGTTTAACGCCGGAAATAGAATCAGTAAATACTTCGGATTTTCCAGTATTACTGATGCAGGACAATATCTACAAGACTTATTATGTACATCTTTGTAGAGATATGGGAAATTTACAACGAAAAGACCCTCGATGGAAGAAGATAATTCAGCTAAAGGAACAACAAAATTCAAGGGCTAGTTTAGATCATTATAAATTAGTAAATGGAGTATTATTTTTCAGATGTGGAAAGGACAACAATCCACGGTGGTGTGTATGTATCCCGAAGGAATATGAGGAAAAATTAATTTGGTTTATCCACTTATCATCGGGACATTTTGGTGTAATTAAATGTGCCAATAAAATAGGAGCATACTGTTATTTTCCGAATATTCGGAGAAAAGTGCACCAAACAATACAAAACTGTTTACTCTGTCAAAAGGCAAAACCGGATAATAGAGGTAGTAAGCATGTTCTGCATTCAATTATCCCACGAGAGCCAAGGGCGTTAATTTCGTGCGATATCTGCGGCCCTCTCCCACGATCAAGAGGAGGAGTCAAATTCATTGTTGGATTCTTTGACGTGTTTACGAAATATGTAAAACTATATCCATTAAAGTGTGATACTGCCAGAGCTGTTGTAGTGAGATTGGTGCGTGACTAACTTCCGCATGTAGGTTTACCGAAATCCATAATTACAGATAATGCCAGAATTTTTACTGGATTTAAATGGAAGGAAACATTAACACAACTTGGTATTCGACAAATTTTGACATCATGTTACCATCCACAAGGTAGTCCAATAGAACGAGTTTTCCGAGAATTAAACCGATTTATGCGTACATACTGTCACAGTAAACAAACATCATGGGCTGATTATTTGTCAGAATTTGAACAAATATTTAATAATCTGACACATACCTCAACTAACTTTACTCCAACAGAGCTTATGTTCAGTCAGATTGAAAAGAACTTCTGGATAAACCATCTGCCAAAGTATGAAGACCAGAATTTAAAATGGGAGGAAAAGATTCGACTCGCACTCGTCAATTTAACTAAAAAGGCAATACAACGGAAATTGACATATGATAAACGGATTCACCGGATTCAGACGTTTCATCTTGGAGAAAAGGTTTTATTGAGGCGACACATCCATTCCTCGAAACTGATGAAGAACATAAAGAAATGGAATCTTATTTATACCGGACCATATGTTATTGTAAATATACCAAATCCTGGATCATACTTGTTGGCATATCTCGAATCGAAAAGAATAAAGGGATTATTCCCGCATAATGATATTAAGAAATTTTTTGAAGGATCGTAGATCTGTGATACCAAATATGGAGAATAATTTAGAGTGGAATTTGACTATAAGTCGAATGTGTATATAAATATCAAGATGTTTATGTTGTCTAGAGGTTAAGAGACAGTAAAATTACTCCTGTGGTAGGTTAAGAGACATTGAGATTACTCCTGTGATAGGTTAAGAGAAAGTGAGATTACTCCTGTGATGGGTTAAGAGACAGTGAGATTACTCCTGTGATAGGTTAAGAGACAGTGAGATTACTCCTGTGATAGTTTAGCACAAAAATTTTAAGATAGGTAGAAGAATTTGTTAATTACTAGTGTTTGTAAGTGTGGACTATGAGCAGAAGCCACAGTGATATACAATGAAAGTGCATCTACATTTCATCAAGAGACGGCACTTATGTGAGAATTGCGTGTGAAACTTGAACAGTGCGGGATATGTAGGTAAATACGCTGTGAGTATGATGTGCGCTGTTCGTGCAAGAAAACAAATGAACCGTGAAATGAAGCAACAGTCGATAATGTCAATGTTGCAAACAATTGAAGAAACTCTCTGGTTGCGCGAGAGAAAATTATTATAATTTTCAGATTTTTCATTATGCCTTCTCGACCAGGAGAATTAATTTAAGAATTTTAATTAACATTTTAAGAATAGCAGTTTGTGTGTTTCATATTATGGACATAATTGTTGAAATATATTTCCATGAATGTTCATGAGAGGATGAAGAAGATTCTGCGAGTGGATGATTTGTTAATTGAACATACGTCATCATTAATGATATTTATTTGCTAGTGGATCTATAAATCAATTAATTATAAGAATAATGAAAATTTTTCAAATTATTCCTTTTGTGGAGTCAGTGTCATATGCCTATGTTTAAAATTTTTCATCATGTGTAAACTTAAATTTTATCCATAATTTCGTAATTGAAAGCAAACCTCGGACAGATTCAATGCTCTACTTCCACCTGCACTATAACAAAACGAAAAAAAAATTGAGAGGAATACATTCGATTTAAATGCCCACAGTCAATTTGGCAATGTTTTGGACAATCAGCAGTTGTAATTGGTATTGAGCACTACAAAAAAAATTCGCAATTGTCAGGACTGATGGATGTTACAGTCTAGTGCAGATGGAAGAATATAAGAATCCACTCCGATTTTCAGTTCAACGATGAAATATGGACTTCATTGCCTTAATCCACTCTCTTCCAGGGATTTGTTTAGTCAGAACGTTTTCTTATTCCACTTTAAACCTGTTTCATGTTCACGTCCTTGACCATCTGTTCCTGAGATCATCTTCCTGTTTCTACATCACGTTACCAGCTTCTATCCTGTACCATAAGCCATCGCCTGTCCTCCGTGCCACCTCCACCAAACGCTGTACGTCGCCTACCCGCTGTCCGTACCTAGTGTTCCTGTTCCATCGACTTCACAACGAGATCGCCGGCTACATCGTCGAAAGAAGAATTTTGAAAATTTTTTTGAGCAATATTGTAAAATTTTTTTTGGCTATGAGGCACTTTTCCTTCGATCTAATCTATGGAGCTTCTATATATTTCAAAATTACTGGATTTAGGCTTTCCTATCTTCTTTAATACCTGAGCTGTGGTCTATTCTTCCGGGTTTTCCAGGGTTTCCCTGTGAAGGCCAGTTCCCAAATGGGTAGACCTTTTTCGTAATTACACCAATCTACATCTTCCCTGGTTATGTACTCGGGATGCGGGTATACCCCGGTACATGTAAACGCTACAGCTTAGGTATTCTCGTAACTTATTGTCTTAACATGTTACCCATACTCTCTATAGTAAAATTCTACTATTTCAAAATATTCCTCTTTTGAATAAACAACCCAACAAATTTTTTCTGTTAGCTCGCAAAGTGTATTATCATTAACTTTGCTCGCTGCGAGGGGCAATTGTAATATCTCTTTATATTCGATGAATTATTCAGTTACAATTCTACCCTTGAATGACGTTTACTAATTTTCTATCTTCATACTCGCAGAATCCATGCGAAAAGTAGTTCATACTGTAACCTCCCCACACGAAAAATGTTAAATAATAATGCAAAATGGAGCCAAGTGTAAACTCCCCACACAAAAATTAATGAATGAAAATTGACCATTAACCCACAATAATATTAATTAAACAATGAACCATGAACGAAATGTAACCTCCTTACAGAAATAATAATATCTGGTAAATTTTATAAGGACAGCAGCGCTGACCTTCGGCCCTGTATTCTGAATAAAAAAGTAAAAATTCTTACCTCAATAAAAACTGCAATTATATCTGCTCTTAATTATACATTCTTCGACACAGCTTCGTGCAATGCTGGATATATATATATATATATATATATATATATATATATATATATATATATATATATTATTGAAAGGAGTGATGATCCATTGGAAATGTTCTTTAAATTGTAATGAATGTTTTTCCTTAAAAGAGTTACTTTATAAAAAAAATTATATTGGGGCATTTTTTAACAAATTAATTACAATTAACATACATTATTAAATATGCGCAATGCTGCTTCTTTACCTTTTACAACAATACTCATCGTCCAGAATACTGACCAGAGTCGCGATCAGAGCACACAGCCGACACATGCCGACTCCCGCAGACTACTACTGTCCACTCGCTACTAAAGCCGACCGACTACTCCTGTATCCGACTGACTACTACTGCAGACTGGCTTCTACTGTCGACTCGCGCAGACAAGCACAGACACGCGACAAGCAACAACTAACAATAAACTACTCTCTGGTCAGAGATTCTGTCATGCCTCGCCCATCGCCGGCGAAGCATACGCCTTACATAACCCTCCACTGGGGAGGGGGGGGGGCAAAAATTTGGTAGCGATGGTGAGTCAATTGGACTTTCCATGAGCAACAAATTTTTCATAATAAACTAACTTTACAATCACAGAAAATATATATATATATATATATATATATATATATATATATATATATATATATAGGTGCAGAACATGAAATAAAATATAGTGCACATGCACTGAGTACAGAACATATCAATCAAAGACAAAATGTATACACAATGAGTACAAAACATATTAACAAATGGCAAAAATGTACATACACTGTAAAACTCTTTAGCATTTTTTTTACAACAAATAAACATGAGTACAAATCATATTGACAAATGACAAAAGTGCACATGCACTGTAGTTCAGAACATATCAGCAAATCACAAAAATGTATATTCAATGAATACAAATCATGTTAACAAAATGACGAAAGTGACCACGCACTGTAATACTCTCTAATATTTTTACAACAAATAAACATATCAAGGAGTGAAATAAAGTGCACACGCACTATAGAAGTCTTTAGTATTTTTAGGACAACTGATCTTGTTAACAAATGAAATGAAGTGCACACGCACTGAATATGTCTTTATTATTTTACAATAATTAGGAAAGGAATGGGAAGGATTGCGTCATGGTTGTAGCACTTTAGTTTGCACGCAGCTGCACTAAAAGTCCATATCTTTGTACAGAAGCACAAGACCAAGTGAGACAATCTGAAGTTCTTTTCCTTGAAGTATTAATCAGTGTACCCAAGACACTGAAATGTCGTAATAATATTCCATGCTATCATTTTGGTAGTACACTAGGTACACCAAACAGTGGGACCATAATAACATCTCCATTGCTCAAGGTGGTGGACAGCATGTCGTGTCAACACCATGTTCTTGTAAAGTAGACCAACGTAGAATTAGTGCATAAACCAAATATAGTGCTCCATGATCATGAGGATAGACAGGACAAATGGATATTGCAGTAATTTCTGGTAATTAGGTCAGAAGGTGAAGGACATTAAGTCACATAGTAGTCTTCATTGAGAATTACACTAGTCTAACAACTGATTTGAGTAATTGGTGGCACTCATCGCCCACTTACTGAACATTTCTGTACCATGTATGTAGTATTACAGAATAATGTTCATAAAATTATCTGAATATAGTAATTATTGGCACTCATTGCCCAGTTACAAACCATCAGAAGTCATCATTCAAAACAGAAGCTAATGAATGGCATAGTATTAACATAATTCACTTAATTATAGTAATCATTGGCATCATAGGTCATCTTATTACAATAATCAATTGCATTCATTGGCCAGCTACAAAGCATTTTTTTGTATTATTCAGAAGTCATTATTCAAAATGAGTTAATTATTGGCATAACATTTATACATAATTAATCTAATTATAGTAATCATTGGCATCATAGGTCATCTTATTACAATAATCAGTGGCATTCATTGGCCAGCTACAAAGCTTTTTTTTGTATTATTCAGAAGTCATTATTGAAGTGACATGCTATTCAGAGCTGATCAGTATTACTCAGAACTCTCTTAAACTAGTAGCATTATTTGGGACTGGTAATTCCTTTGTTTGCTTTTGAGTTATTGCTGCAAGTGAAGATGTGTAACGTCATTCGTCATGAGTCAGCTGTAGCAAGGTTATGAAACAAGTAGAGTATATGTGATCACATTCATAAACGACATAGGTTTAATAAACAACTGCTTATAGCACATTAATTTCATGAATAATTTCTCCTGCAAAATATACAAAATGGATTATTAAACTGAAAGAAGAAACGCATATTATGCTGAAAAGTAGTGAACTTCGAATTAACAGGTAGTGAAATGTGTATAAAATATATATGTTCTCTAGCTGTCCCTTCCAAAACCTTCAGTCATCATACCATGCGATATAAGACATACTGTCAAAACGAACTGCAACAAATACTTAAATAACTACATAGCATCTCTTAACTAACAGTAAATATATAAACTTCATCATTATTTTCATCTGCAAAGAAAAAACTTCATTATCCATATTATCATAACTCCATTATTATCATCACCTGTAAAGAAAAACTTCATTATCCATATTAGCATATTCTTCATCATTATTCATCGCCATTCATTATTATCTGCAAAAAAGTCACTTCATTATTCATTATACAACTATTCCTTATTTCTAGCATATTTCACCACTAAAACTAAGATGTGTAGTTCTGTCTGACAGCCTGCATCAATCGCCTTGTATTCTGAAAGAAAAAATTAGTTAAGACTGCTATTCTATGATGTGTATAGTATATTCTTGTGAATGCTCGTTAATTCTCATCCATTTACTCTTCATCATGAGGTATTGCATCCTCTTTCGTTCATTCCGACGGTGAAATTCCCATTTCTGTTTAATTTATTTCGTTTACACGTTATTTCTTTCTGAAAATAATGAACAAAGATTAATGTCTTGCATTTAAATCATATACCCACTAAATAAAAACTGGTTTATAGTAACATAATTGAGCATACAGCGTAGCATGACAGAAAACGTAATATGTCAAAAACATTGACAGTGTTCAGAAGCAAAAATGTACACAGTGTATCACAATGTAGCAGCAAAAAAAAAAAAAAAAAAAAAAAAAAAAGGTAAAGTAGTCACGATGTTGAGATACCGTAAGGCAAAAATGTTAAAGTCAACTGGTGTTTGTTATATCTTAAATATTTAATAGAGCATTCAAACAAAACAGGAAAACAATCATACATACATGAAAAATGGAAAATATGCACGGTCTGGTGTGTAACGACAAGAAAAGCGACCTGCTAACCTTACCTTGCCGGGCACTTGCCAAGAAAAAATGCGATGATCATCAGTAAGTAGTCAGATAAATATAATTGCATAAGTGGTAAAAAAAATTAGGAAATGGCATTACAGTGTGATAAATCATAAAGTATGTTCATTCAATAAAAGGTTTGATGTTCGATATGTGGTGGTTCCCTTTGGTTTTTCTGGTTCTCAAAGTTTCGACGTGTACTACATTGGGGTGAGGAATGCTGCGAATCCGATATGGACCTGCGTATAGAAGTTCAAATTTACTGCACCTACCTTTTCCTCTATTGTATAAATAGTGTGTACGTCCTAATATCTTCTGTCCAATGTGAAAGTCACGGCGTGTACAAACCTGTTTTTGCTGTCTTCTCCGGCGCTCTGCGGCACGTTTGATGTTGTTCAGCGCAATGTCAATTATTTCATGGTGTCGAAGTCGACGAGACGTAAGAAAGGTTACTAATTCTTTAATTTTGTTAGGTGGTTCAACATTTTTCAGTATAGCAGACGGAGATAACATAGTAGATTCATTTGGTATGGAATTAATTACATCCTGGAATGAGATTATGTGTGTGTCCCAATCAATATGTCTTTTATGGCAGTATATTCTACACAGTTTACCAATTTCTTTCATTAGTCGTTCACAAGGGTTCGAAGAAGCATGGTACCTGGATATATATATATCGGAGAAATGTTTCTAGCTCGTAACGTACGTGTCCATATAGCAGATCGAAACTGTGGTCCATTGTCAGAAATTACTTTCAACACATGCCCTACATGAAATAGAAAATGTTTTATAAATGCTTTCGAAACAGTTTTAGCAGTAGCTTTGCGTAACGGAGTGAAGGTAGCAATTTTTGAAGTGAGTTCAACAGCGACAAAGATGTAGCAAAAACCTCTATTAGTTCTGGGAATCGGACCAAAAATGTCTACAGCGGCCATATGTCTCAATTTAACAGGTACAATGGGATGTATGGAGGAATATGTGAAGTCATGTCTGATTTAGCTTTCTGGCAGATTTTACATGACGCTAAAACTCGTCGTATACGTTTCTCCATGTTGGCAAAATAACAATTCTGTCTCAGTATAAGAAAATATTTTCTGGCTCCGTAATGTGCGTAACTTAAATGAGTATACCAGCTTAATTTGTTAACAAGTTCGTCAGGAATGCATAATAACCAATTGTTGCTGTCAGGATGAGAGCGGCGAAACAGAATGTCATTGCGTGCAGTGTAATGGTTTCTAATGGTAACATTATTTCTATCTTGCCAAAGGTGTTTAATCTCTTTCCATACGTTGGCTTTACTCTGCTCTTGTGCTATGTCTTGTAATGACGACGAAATGAAATTTTCAAATGCAACTTGTTGAATGTACATGACGCTGAAATTTGCTTTGCAGAAGTTGGTTGCGATGTCTTGCTGATTGTTGCTGAGAGAACGGGATAGTGCGATCTGCTACAATATTTTGTGTGCCGGGAATGTGAACAATTGTAAAATTAAATTCCTGTAAATAAAGTTTCCATCTGCTTAATCTGTCGTGTGTAAATTTAGCCGAAAGTAAAAATTGTATCGCTCTATGATCTGTGTAAAACGGTGGTATGTCTTCCATAAAGAAAATGCCGAAATCTGGTAAAAGCCCATACAACACATAATGTTTCAAGTTCTGTGACAGAATAATTGCGTTCAGCAGTTGACAGAATGCGACTTGCAAAAGCGATGTTTTTAATTACTGTACAACCCATCTTCTTCAATTTCCTGAAAAATATGTACGCCTAAAGCGGTTTTAGAACTGTCGGTGTCAATGGAAAAATTTCTGGTAAGATCTGGGTGCGATAAAAGTGGTGCATTCAACAAGGCTTCTCTCAGGTTCACAAATTCAGAATGTGCTTGCCTATCCCAGGACCAAATAGTGTTTTTACCTGTCAATTGACATAATCTAAGGGTGTCTAAAGCGGAGTAATGAATAAATTTACGGAAAAAGTTAATTAAACCCAAAAAACTGCGTAGTTGTTTCTTCGTCGTAGGAACAGTAATGTCACGTAAAGCTTGAAGTTTTTCCGGGTCAGGCGTAATGCCCTTTGCTGAAATTACATGTCCAAGAAATTTTATAAAAGTTTTCCCAAAGTGCGACTTACTGAGATTAACTGCGAGTCCTTGTGCACGAAAAGTTTGCAACAGTCGTTCAAGAATCAGGTTGTGTTCAGACCAGTTAGCTTCTGCAATAAGAATGTCGTCTACGTACGTTGTGATTCTGTCTTTAAGTTCTGTCGGAAGTATTGTATTCAAACCGCGAATAAAAGCTGCTGAAGAAATAGTTAAACCGAACGGTAATTTACAAAATTGATAACAGTCACCAAAACAGAGAAATGCTGTGTACTTTCTGCAGTTCGGATGGGGTTGAATTTGCCAAAATCCCGATTTCAAATCTAATGTGGAATAAATAGCAGTACCATGAAATTTCTGTAGAAGTTCTTCTAGTGTCTGTGGGCGATCTGTTTCATTAATAATAATGTCATTGATGTGACGCGAATCAAGTACGAGGCGAAGTGAACCATCTTTTTTCTTAACAATATGGAACGGGTTTATGTACGGACTAACTGCTGGTTCAATAATTCCTTGGTCAAGCATAGCTTGCAATTCCTTCTTAACCTGTTCTCTATGAATATACAGAATGGGATAATGCTTGGCTTTAAATGTGTCGTGCTGTTTAACTTGAAATTCATACATAAAACCGGACATAGTACCAGGAACGTTGTCAAAAACTGGAGCTTGCTGTAAAAGAATTTTGTGTAGTTGCGTGCGTTCGTCGTCTGTATTTGCACTGCTCTGTTTAATTTTATCAGAAATCGTCTGTATAACGTCATACTCGGCTTCGTCTGAGGTATTATAGTTGTGTACATACGTATCTGTGAACAATGTGGAATGACAGTCTATGTTACGTGATGCAGAAATGACCTCTGTACGATTAATTGTTTGCTCTTCTGCAGATAAAGAATGCTGAAATTCTAAAGCCACTTGTACATTTTCATCCTTCAACATTAAATAGGAATTTTGAAAGTCAATAATGGCATCGTGTTGTACCAGAAAATTCGTACCTAAAATAATGTCTGTCGTTAATAACGGAATAATCCAAAAATTTGAGTGAAATGTATGACCTGCAATACAAAATGATAAATGTGTCTGTAATTTTACATCTACTCCTTTACTAGATACTGCTCCTTTCACTTTTGTTTTGCCTAATGGTAACGTAGGATAGGTATTCTCTTTGTTACATTCGTTGAAAGTTTCTTCATTAATAACTGACATAGGTGATCCAGAATCGATTACTGCTGAAAATTTCGATGGTCCAATTTTAATTTCGATGACAGGGTGTGAAATGGTTTTTTGAACAACTGGTCTTTCCTGCAAAAGAGTGTCTCGGATGTCGTCAAAAGTAATAACATTTTCGTGAACAAGATTCTGTATATCTGAAGTATTGCTTACATTGCTGGAAGATGCAACCTGTACTGTATCTAGTCAAATTCTATCTGACGTGTTATTATTTTCAGGAGGATTCTGTGGCATTTCGACTATTTGAACTGTTCTGTTATATTTTCTTTTTGCTGACCCATTAAAAGTGACACTCTTAATGACCGTGGTAATTTAGAAATACATAATTGAATAAGTGCAGATTCACTGTATGGTTCACTTAAGTACTGGTTTTGTTGGACCATGTGTTCAAAAAATTGCGTAACACTGGGAAAATTTGAATTCTCATAATTTGGTAAACTAATTAGTTGATCCTTAATTCCGCGCTGTGTCGTCTTCGACCAGTACGCTGACAGAAAAGAATTCTGAAATTCTTCGACCGAGTAGCATTGTCTCGCGATCGGTCTCATACGAGTTGCCGGTTCGCCTTCCAAAAAACTGCAAATAAATTCAAGTTTATGTGTTACGGGCCAAGTCGGTGGAAAAGCAAAGCTAAATTGTTGTATCCAATCCAAGGGGTGAATCTGTGTTCTGTCATTTTTAAATGCTTTAAATTTTCTCACGGATAGAAAATGCTTGTAATGAAAATTATTGTCTCTGTACATCTGAACAGGTTCAGGATTGTATGAGAATCTATTTGTCTGTGACTGTTCGGAATCTAAGTCATGTACTCTCTGTAAATTACTCAAATTATACTGGCTGTGTGATTGTGAGAAATGTTCGGAATGTGCCGTATGCTGTGACGTGTTATTAACTGAAATATTTTTTATCTCTGTCACTTCTTGTTGTAAAGTTGACAATTTTCTACGTACTGTATTATTGGATGAATCTATCTCACTGATTGTCTGCTGTAATATTGGAATTCAGGTGTTTGATTAAAGGAAATCGGTGAAGTATCGTCTGATTTGCTGTCATTATTACTTTCAATAACGTCAATACGACTGGCCAATTCATCATATTTTTCAGTCAGTATTTTTACCTGATCATCGTTTTTAGTGTCAGAAGCATTAATTTGTTTTTTGTATTTTACGTGTGGTTTCGTTCAATTTTTTAACGCCAGCTTTGATGACATCGGAATCCTGTGTTAGTTCTAATTGTACGAGTCTGTCGGTCACTGTCTAAAAGTCTACTGTGTGTGTGTATGTGTTTTTGTTTTAAGATCGCAAATTTCATCACGCAATTCGGTGTTCAACTGTTTGATGGTATTAATTTCGTCCGATACAGTAGCAATATTGTTGTCTACGTATGTTTTTGCTTTCGTAAACAATTTATGTTTATCTTCCTGTCTTTGTGCGGTAATTGTTTCCATGACTTGTCGTTTTACTTTATTTTGTTCCTGTATAAATTTACGGAAAAGCGTTTCACTGTTTTGTAGGTGATGATTAAAACGTTCGTCAATTTGACTGTTCTGTTGGTCGAATTTCGCGTCTACTTTTACATCCAGTGTGCGCGAAAGTTCTGCTGTCATTAATTTAAACTAGTCGCGTAATTGTGTTGCTTTTTCAGAGCATTGTTTACCGACTGCACTAATTTCCTCTCTAAGTGTTTCTGGTGTAGCTGTTTGCATATCCCTTAATTCTTGAGCAACAGATCTAATTTCTTCACTACTCTTCCTAGCACAAGCCTCAATTTCCTCACGTAACTGTTCTTTAGTATCATGACATTGTGCGGCAATGGCTGTAATCTGTTCACTAAGCTGTCTGGAATTGTTGTCTAATTTTTCACTAAGTTGTTTGAAATTTTCATTAAGGTTGTCTTGTTTTTCACTCTGCTGTATGGAATTTTTGTCTAGTTTTTCATTAAGGTTCTCATATTTTTCATTAAGTTGTTTATTCTGTTCACTAACTTGCCTGAAATTTTCATTCTTAAACTGTAGCAATACTGCCATAATTTGATCCAAGCCAAAATTAGCAACTCTATTTTCTATGCTGTGTGATGGTGTATCTGCAATTGTCACGTTTTGTGTAACCATTTGGTTATTCTGTGATTCTTGAAAATGTTTGCCAATCGGATGTGCACTGTTAGTCACTACACCGGAATTAAATAAATCTATCGTACTCTGATTACACTGTTCATTTTCATTAGAAAAATTTGTCTGTTCGTCACTTAAATTTTCCAAACCGGGTGTGTCAAGCTGGGCAGCGCTCATTGCAACAGAACGCCCCGCGTCATCAATTGTCGTTAAATTAACAGAGGACACAATCGAATTCGTTTGTTCATCACTAGGATAAAAATCATCAAAAGTGGTCGGTACGCACTGATTGTCTGTAAATGGAGGATTGTCTTCATTACACTGTGGGTCGCAAGTACTATCGGTCAAATTATTTGACTCGGCTATTTCACTCATTGTACATCGCGATGTACTGTTAACAGTTTTTCGCGGCATTTTTCACAAAACAAATTATTCACAAATGAAACGAAGACAATGCAAAATGTAACAAACACAAATACAATAAAGAGCAAAAAATTGCCGATGATCTGTGAAAGAAAGAGTGACAAATTAGTAAAATGCGTTGCGCCAGATACAAACTACGTTCAAGTAAATAAGAGCAGATATATGACTACTTATCAGAAGATACACAAAGAAATACGATCCTGACCGGATGTCGCCAAGTGTAACCTCCCCTCACGAAAAATGTTAAATAATAATGAAAAATGGAGCCAAGTGTAAACTCCCCACACAAAAATTAATGAATGAAAATTGACCATAAACCCACAATAATATTAATTAAATAATGAACCATGAACGAAATGTAACCTCCTAACAGAAATAATAATATCTGGTAAATTTTATAAGGACAGCAGCGCTGACCTTCGGCTCTGTATTCTGAATAAAAAAGTAAAAATTCTTACCTCAATATAAAATGCAATTATATCTGCTCATACTTATTCATTCTCCGACACAGCTTCGTGCAATGCTGGCGAATATATATATATATATATATATATATATATATATATATATATATATATATATATATATATAATTGAAAGGAGTGATGATCCATTGGAAATGTTCTTTAAATTGTAATGAATGTTTTTCTTTAAAAGAGTTACTTTATAAAAAAATTATTATTGGGGCATTTTTAACAAATTAATTACAATTAACATACACTCCTGGAAATTGCAATAAGAACACCGTGAATTCATTGTCCCAGGAAGGGGAAACTTTATTGACACATTCCTGGGGTCAGATACATCACATGATCACACTGACAGAACCACAGGCACATAGACACAGGCAACAGAGCATGCACAATGTCGGCACTAGTACAGTGTATATCCACCTTTCGCAGCAATGCAGGCTGCTATTCTCCCATGGAGACGATCGTAGAGATGCTGGATGTAATCCTGTGGAACGGCTTGCCATGCCATTTCCACCTGGCGCCTCAGTTGGACCAGCGTTCGTGCTGGACGTGCAGACCGCGTGAGACGACGCTTCATCCAGTCCCAAACATGCTCAATGGGGGACAGATCCGGAGATCTTGCTGGCCAGGGTAGTTGACTTACACCTTCTAGAGCACGTTGGGTGGCACGGGATACATGCGGACGTGCATTGTCCTGTTGGAACAGCAAGTTCCCTTGCCGGTCTAGGAATGGTAGAACGATGGGTTCGATGACGGTTTGGATGTACCGTGCACTATTCAGTGTCCCCTCGACGATCACCAGTGGTGTACGGCCAGTGTAGGAGATCGCTCCCCACACCATGATGCCGGGTGTTGGCCCTGTGTGCCTCGGTCGTATGCAGTCCTGATTGTGGCGCTCACCTGCACGGCGCCAAACACGCATACGACCATCATTGGCACCAAGGCAGAAGCGACTCTCATCGCTGAAGACGACACGTCTCCATTCGTCCCTCCATTCACGCCTGTCGCGACACCACTGGAGGCGGGCTGCACGATGTTGGGGCGTGAGCGGAAGACGGCCTAACGGTGTGCGGGACCGTAGCCCAGCTTCATGGAGACGGTTACGAATGGTCCTCGCCGATACCCCAGGAGCAACAGTGTCCCTAATTTGCTGGGAAGTGGCGGTGCGGTCCCCTACGGCACTGCGTAGGATCCTACGGTCTTGGCGTGCATCCGTGCGTCGCTGCGGTCCGGTCCCAGGTCGACGGGCACGTGCACCTTCCGCCGACCACTGGCGACAACATCGATGTACTGTGGAGACCTCACGCTCCACGTGTTGAGCAATTCGGCGGTACGTCCACCCGGCCTCCCGCATGCCCACTATACGCCCTCGCTCAAAGTCCGTCAACTGCACATACGGTTCACGTCCACGCTGTCGCGGCATGCTACCAGTGTTAAAGACTGCGATGGAGCTCCGTATGCCACGGCAAACTGGCTGACACTGACGGCGGCGGTGCACAAATGCTGCGCAGCTAGCGCCATTCGACGGCCAACACCGCGGTTCCTGGTGTGTCCGCTGTGCCGTGCGTGTGATCATTGCTTGTACAGCCCTCTCGCAGTGTCCGGAGCAAGTATGGTGGGTCTGACACACCGGTGTCAATGTGTTCTTTTTTCCATTTCCAGGAGTGTACATTATTAAATATGCGCAATGCTGCTTCTTTACCTTCTACAGCAATACTCATCATCCAGAATCCTGACCAGAGTCGCGAGCAGAGCACACAGCCGACACATGCCGACTCCCGCAGATTACTACTCTCTCTGGGGGTTGTTAAAGAAAAAAGAAAGGGAGCTTCCGAGATTGTCTTCGTGCCGATTAGCCTGAGCTTGGTTTGAAGAATTTTAATCTGATTATTGAGATTTATGACAGAAGATAACTGATGCGAAATTGTACAATTAAAAGTGATATATATATATATATATATATATATATATATATATATATATATATATATATATATATATGGCTCCTTCATACAAAAGGTGTGTATTTGACATTTGAGAATTAATGATATTCATCGATATATTGCGTAGTTGTTAATCAGAAGGGAACTTATATGGCTCCTTCATACAAAAGGTGTGTATTTGACATTTGAGAATTAATGATATTCATCGATATATTGCGTAGTTGTTAATCAGAAGGGAACTTCCGAAAGACTGGATACGAACATGCATTTAATAATCCAAGAGCTCCATTACTTCTTCGGAAGGTTAAACTTCATCAAAGCCAAATATCCGCTTGATCTGAGGTTTCCCGACTGATTATACAACGCTCCAAAAATTACGAGGCATTTTATTTGTACAGATTAGCAGACTGCCGCGAAGCACGAGCCTGCAGAGAAGAAGAATCATCGCCTGATTTCATTCTAACAAGTAAAATTTCTGAATTATTTTTAGTGACTGAGCTATGACTGTGTTTCATATTATGAATGACTGATTGCTCGAACGAATTGAGAGCTACAGAATTACGTAGATAGGAGGAAAAATTACAGGTTGCGTTTTACATGTCATACATATTACTCGGCCAACTTCCCCGCTTCACTGACACAACCTTCTGCGCTAGAGGGCACCGAATTGTAGCGTCTAACCTGGCGGTGTGTACCGTAACTACGTCGGTGCGTGATGAACAACGTGATGCAATCGAGTTTTCTAACCACAGAAGAGATCGCCCATACATGGAGCACCCTCTCTTTCAGCATGACAATGCCAGACAACACACTAGCGCAGCTACAGATGCAACAAGCCGACGCCTAGGGTTCACTGCCATCGATCACGCTTCATACGGTCGCCATTCGGGCCCATTCGATTTTCATCTATTTCCAGGACTTCAAAGAAAACCTCCGAGGACAAGTGTTGATGGTGTTGAGACAGCAACCAGCCACAAACTCATTTTCAGTTCCTTTATTCAAAAGGTATCATCACCGGTTTTGAATCAGTGCGATTCATCTTCAGATGGTTTTCATGCTTTCATTAGAACACGTGGTGCGTTATTTGCAGATTAATTGTCCTAAAATTTAAATAGTACATAATTATAATCACGCCACACAGATGGTGGCGTTACAGATTGGCGTTGGATGTGATTTACGTGAAATGTCGGTTTCGAGTGTTTGTTTTCATAGTTTTCGTCCAACAGATGTGAATACATTCCCACGGCATTTTTATCGTTGCACACGTAAATTTTTTCTCACTGAACACTTTAGATTTGTCACAGAATAGATTTCAGACATGCACCACATGTATTGATACATGCAAAGTGCTTACAAACATATGAGTGTCAAAGATGCTATAATATATCGAAATATTATAAAGATGTACCATGTTTGGAAACAGACCATATATTCATTTATGCAACTGAAACGCTGGGCTGCAAATGCAGAGTTGTTCAAGATGCCAAGCCTTAAAGCATCAATGTATTCTATGTATCTAACTTCAAAACTTCTGTCTGTCTGTCCAATGTATAATTATGGGCATGTATCGCATTTGAGTTTGTATATTCCTGATTTATGGTATGGACTCTTAGAGGTATTTACATCATGGATTTTAATCTATGAACAATTCTGAGTGAGATAAAAACAAACAGTTAAGCCAATACAAATGTTTTGACAGAGTTATTAATACAATTGACATCCATTCAGTAACAGTGAACTCCGTCAGCTACTACAAAACTGTAACTTCTTACTGAACAAACATGATATACGTAACTGTATAACAATGAATCCCTTAGCACCAAAACTGAGTGCACAGACAAAGGTTCATAAAGAAAATTGTCCCATTCGGACGACTGTTAACTCAAGAAACAGCCCTGCATACTTCATAAGCCGCAAACTAAAAGACCTCATTACAAAATACTATACATTTGAAAATAACTACACCATACATAACACTCATGAACTCATAAGCTTAATTAAAGACATCCACATCCCACCAACAGCTAAATTAGCATCACTAGACATAGTCAACCTATACACACACATCCCTGTCAAAGAGACTATTAACATTATAAGAAACAATCTGCTTGAATATAAGAAAATTAGTATTGCAGAGATCTATGAACTCATAGAAATACTTTCACTTATTCTAGAGCATAATTACTTTAGCTTCAACAACAAACTGTAACAACAACATGATGGTTTGGCAATGGGCAGTAGCTTAGCTGGGATATTGGCTGATATTTACATCAACCATGTAGAAAAAAATTCTTCTCAACCAACAAGCACATCTCAAACAAAATAATCTACTACAGAAGATATGTTGATAACAAAATCTTGCTTTTTGATGGTACAAACAATGAAACTGATACATTAGCAGCAGATCTAAGCAAAATGCACAAAAATATTAAATTCGCAGTTGAACATGAAACTAATAAAAGTATTAACTTTCTTGACCTGAAGATTTTCAGTAGTACCCATAAACATCGATATAGTATTTACAGAATACCTACCACCACAGATGTCAGCATTGACAACTCATCTTGCCATCTCCACCAACAAAAAATGGCATATTTCAGAGCCATGGTACACTGAATTAAAAAAGTACCAATGGTTGACTCAGACCAACAGAATGAAATCAATATAATTAAAACAGTTGCTCATAATAATGGATGTAAATCCACAATACTAGAAAAACTCCACAACAAAATGCAAACATAAACCACACATCCACTTAACAGCAAGCCACACAACATGCACTCCAAACCAAATCGGTGTGCCACAGAAGCCAAACCTAAATATGCTGCTCTCGCATACATAGGCCCACTATTATACCAAATAGTAAACCTAATGAAAAAGAAAAATATCGCAATCAGCTTTTCCACAAATAATAAATTACAACAAAAAGTAATCCATGATGGAAATACCTCCAAGAGTCACGACAGTAAATCAGGAATATACAAAATCAAATGCGATACATGCCCATAATTCTACATTGGACAGACAGGCAGAAGTTTTGAAGTCAGATACAAAGAACACATTGATGATTTAAGGCTTGGCAACTTGAACAAATCTGCATTTGCAGCCCATATTGCTGAAGAAAACTATTCAGTGAGAAACACTGAGAACTACTTAAAAAATTTACATTTCGCGGAAAAAGGAGGCACTATGAATATATTAGAAGAAATAGAAATACACTCACTCAAAAACAGCACCCCAGACTATATCCTTAATGAACAAACCGATTTAGCTAACACCCCCTTTCCTGAAAAAATTGCAAAAATTATTTTCCACCTTCCAAAGCAAATAATATCCCTACACCTATCTGCGGATCAAGTAGCAAATTTATATGTTACTACAATTCCCATGATGCTAAATGTAAATAAATAATGTACTGTCTTACCTATACTGTACTAAAAAATTTTTTTATAATTAAAAAATCTATCTTTGACATGGAACATCTTTATAATTAATGTTACAGTATTCGCTCTAAAACTCACAAAATCAGTGTCTCTGTGTACTAGTGTAAAAGCCATTTCAGTTGCATAAGTTAATATATGTTCTGTTTCCAAACATGGGACATCTTTATAATGTTATGATATATCATAACATCTTTGACACTCATGTGTTTGTAAGCACTATGCATGTATCAAAACATGTGGTGCATGTTAGAAATATATTCTGTGACAAATCTAAAGTGTTCAGTGAGAAAAAATTTATGTGTGCAACGATAAGAAAGCACTGGGAGTGTATTCACGTCTGTTGGACGAAAAATATGAAAACAAACACTCCAAACCGACATTTCACGTAAGTCACATCCAATGCAAATCTGTAACGCAACCATCTGTGTGGCGTGCTTATAATTATGTATTACTAATATTTTAGGACAATTAACCTATATAAAACGCACCACATGTTCTAATGAAAGCATGAAAACCGTCTGAAGATTAATCGTAATGATTCGAAACCGGTAACGATACCTTTTGGATAAAGGAACTGAAAATGAATTTGTGGCTGGTTGCTGTCTCAACACCATCAACATTTGTCTTCAAATAACAGCCACGGTCTCCAACCATGTCATCATATGACAAAATTGCAACAAACCTTCGAGGACTTCAGTTAGTGATGAAGCGGTGCAATCAGAGGTGAGGTTGTGACTCCATCAAAATTGTCAAACATTCTAAAATGACGGTATCAACGAAGCAGTCTCTCGGGAGAAATGTGTTCATCGTCAGAATGAATAGGCTGAGAAATAAATATGTAAAAATGAAGAATAAAGATGTAGAATATTGGTAAAGTTTGTTTTATTTAAAAAGATAAGAAATTCGGAGGCATTATTTTTCAGTACGTCCTCGTATAACATCTCTATCTCTTCACAGTATAATTTCAAGAGTCTAGTGTTATTGGAAAACCGTATGTACAATGTCTGTGATGAAAACTGCTACTTTCATCTCCCTGAGCTCAACTCCTCATTCATGGCGGATAGATACTCGCTCAGTTTTTCAGAGTGATGTGTGGGAAGGCACAGATAATACACGGTGTACATAAAGTCTGGGAACACTTTGTGTAATTTATTGCACAAGAACTAAACATTGTACAGGTGTCATAATATTGCATTTTGAAGAGAAATTCTGAAAGTTTTTTATTTTTTTTATTTACGGTAATCGAATTCTTGCCATACCCGTCCCAGCATGGCATCGTGGACATTGGCAGTCACATCTCGTATTCTCTCCCGGAGCTCTGCTACATCATGTGGTAGAGGAGGTACATACACCAGATCTTTAACGTGTCCCCACAGAAAAAAGTCACGTGGAGTGAGATCTGGTGACTGGGGAGGACGTTTCATGAAACAGCTGTCCCCTTCTGTAGCACGGCCGATCTATCGATGCGGCAGCTGCGTGTTTAGGTACCCACGAACTTCATGATGAAAATGGGGTGGAGCCCCATCCTGCTGAAAGATGAACAGAGTCTGATTGCGCTTGAGGCATCGGCCATTGCTGCAACACGTCCAAGTAGGAATATCCAGTGACAGTGCTCTCGGCGAAGAAAAATGGCCTGTACAGTTTCCGACGTGACAAGGTACAAAAAACATTTATCTTTGGGGACTCAAGCTCAAATTCAGTGCATTCGTGTGGATGCTTTGTAACCCAAATTCGACAATTATGCCTGTTCACTTTCCCATTAGTGTGAAAAGTAGCTTCGTCGCTAAAAATTAAGCTATCAACAATGCCATCCCCATCCTCATTCAATTGTTGCAACTGCGAACAAAACTCAAAACGTTTGTCTTTGTCGTCGTCATTGAGCTTCTGCACTAGCTCCAATTTGAATGGTTTCATAGACATCTTCTGTCGCAGGACTTTCCGCACTGTCACTGGAACAATTTCGAGTTCACGGGATGCACGACGCATCGATTTCTTTGGACTCCTTATGAATGTCCCTCGTACGCACTCCACATTCACTTCACTCACACTGAGACGTCCACTTCTATTTGCCGGGCACAAGCAAAGCGTGTAACGAATTTGTTGTGTCAGTGGTAAATGACCTTCCTTGATGGTGGATTTTTAACGTACTTGGTTCTAAATATCCGTTGACCAGCTGTAGCACACTTGTTTTTGTCGAACTCCAACACAAAGAAAGCTCGTTCCGCACCTGAACTCGCCTTGTTTGCGACTAGCGCTGACAATCGGCATTTAACAAACTACGCTGTGGCGGTGTAAAAAAATGGCTCTGAGCACTATGGGACTCAACTGCTGAGGTCATTAGTCCCTAGAACTTAGAACTAGTTAAACCTAACTAACCTAAGGACATCACAAACATCCATGCCCGAGGCAGGATTTGAACCTGCGACCGTAGCGGTCTTGCGGTTCCAGACTGCAGCGCCTTTAACCGCACAGCCACTTCGGCCGGCCATGTGGCGGTGTACATTAAGAAAAACTTTCAGGGTTTCTCTTCAAAATGACATACGTATGTTATCTGCACAGTATTTGGTTCTTGTGCAATAAATAATTGAAAGTGTTCCATGTACATCCTGTTTAACGGATAGGCAGTCGTTTCATCATGCTCCTGATGTTAGCCGAAAAGCTCTGGAGAAATTGTGTGCAGCAACTCGTAATTATATGTGAATAACTAGTGGGACAAAAAACAAAATTGTGTTTTGCTAGAGGCGGACCCCACCCAAAAACGTGTGTAGTGTAACGTTATTGACATGGGACATAAATGCAGCCAGTACAAATCCTAAGGAACTAAAGATTTCGCAATATTTCGCGTCCTCTTATGGCAAACAGATAAACATCTAAAGTGTTTCATCGCCTTATTATAAGTACAAAGCACGAAACTAGGAAGTCACGGCTAGCACCTGCTATCAGTTATCACTCTTACTTTGATCTAGCCTCTTGTCATCAAGCAGAAACTTTACGCTGTTTATCTGAGATAAAATTGTTTTGCCTCGAGGCTGTTGTGAAATCAGACTGCTTTGTTATCTATTCTGCCAAGGCTCTGTGGAGCGATGTAAGGACTTGAGAGAAACCATGTAAGGTAGGATAAGTTGACTCAAACCTACATGCACGTGTAAGAAAAACTTTATTGTAGTTAGCCGTATGCCATCAGAATGACTTTGTCAACCTAAGGAAAATCTTCAAGAATGCTACTCCCAATCTAATAAGGAAAAATACTGTGCCCTCTGTCCCATGAGTAGCGAGCAACTGGATACCCGGGAGATCGCAAGCATGACACAGCACGACAAGACATGGATTTTGAGATGGGGCAGAACTTTTGTGCTTTAGTTCCAGATCTTCAGTATGTACAGCTATTTTCTCCATTCAGCCTGATGCTGTATAAGCGATCACACTACGCTAGTCAGAGATAACCGTATCATTAACTTGTAATTTAGACCATACGAGGAAAAAGAAATACTCCTCGGCTTCGCATGGATGCTATTGACGTCATCGAATTTTTTGTTATGTTGGTACATGTTGGGCAATAAAGTTAGCCAAATATCAGTCTGATCTCAGCAGCAGCTACGTTTTTAAGTAGTTTTAAAGTAATTGCACTTTTTTATGAATCAGATGGAATGCTCCGATGTTACAAAATTCATCCAAAGTTAGTGAAGCTTTGTAAGAACTCCGCTCCTCCAGTTTCAACAGCTAAGAAACGAGCGATCGATCCAAATACAGCCGTACTTTTTTACAAGATAAGCCACTTGAAAGACCCCCAAAACTGTAACTGCAGAACCGGCCGCGGTGATCTCGCGGTTCTAGGCGCGCAGTCCGGAACCGTGCGACTGCTACGGTCGCAGGTTCGAATCCTGCCTCGGGCATGGATGTGTGTGCTGTCCTTAGGTTAGTTAGGTTTAAGTAGTTCTAAGTTCTAGGGAACTAATGACCACAGCAGTTGAGTCCCATAGTGCTCAGAGCCATTTTTTTTTGTAACTGCAGATCAAAAAGCATCAAGAGAAATGTGTAATTTCGTATTGGACAACTGATGATTAAAGATATCTGAAATAACTAACTCCACAGCCGTACAAGAAAAAAGGAGGGCTATGCATTTTACATGTGGCACTAATATTATGACACGATCTGTATAAGGTGGGTACCACGATCGTTTCTTGCTGACGAAAAGCAAGCGGGAAAACGAATTTCCCATCAATTTTTTTTCTCGTCCCACCCTTGAAAGCGGTCGGTTCGCTCTGTCAGTTCTGTCAGCTCCAGCAGCTATCAGGATCATTGGACCACTTCTCGATCATTCTTCGCTGCTGATCAAGCATCTTGACCTCTTTGGAGGGTATACCGTTTCCTTATTTTCCAGGAACGCTCAGCAGTTTGACTCTGTATTCCTCAGTGACCAGGGACAAGGAAAACGTATCCGCAGTTCTTGGCGAAGAGTACTTTTATCTCGATACCAGTACGTTTTTACTCGATACTTTTCATGTGATACTTTCGATCATATCACTACTTTATAGCTGGTATGGTATCGAATTATAGTAGTAACGACTTATTACATTTTTATTAGTAGTGAGAGAGAGTTACTGAGGCAAAAACAAACTGTTACACCTCTTAGGATAATCTTACATGTAACGACTCGTTGGAATTCTATTTATTACCGGCTTGAGAGACACCCTGAACTGCCCCATATTATAAACCATTTTTTTATGCTAAATACGACACCACCTACTCTCTCAGGTTTAGAAATACAGAATATCGGACTGTTGCTTGCCAGGTTGAAGGCATTGGAACATCCCACCAAAGAGTTATTAGGTGAGCAGAATATGATTTTAAACCATATTATACCTTTGGTCAACTGTTTAATTAAGCCGGATGGCAGCAGTATAGTAAAGGCAGTAAAAGATGAGCAAAACAGGCAAACAGATCCCATCTTTGAACAAACTGAGACAATCATTTGGCTGCAGTATCCTTCTTGCTTGACCCAAGAATCAAAAATATACGACTTCAGCTCCTCAAGGCTTGCGCTAGGGCAATATGTGCAATCAGAAGTTTATCAGCAATTGATCTTGCTGCTAATATTGGCCGCAGCAGCAGAGAACCAATTAACTATTCTCCTTTTGAAAATGTATGTGGCGTTTGGGAAAGAAAAACAGATGAGCAGGGCCCTCTTTAGAACCTGCTGATCTAAAAGATTCAATGAGCCTTTATTTGGTGACACCTATGTCACCAGTGCGGCTTACTCCTTTTGATGCTATGTGAAAACATTGAAGTTTTATTCTCCCAATTCTATAAGCTAGCCAACAGGAGCTTGACGATTCTAGCAACGGCTGTGTTCACCAAGGCAAGCAGCACGTTGTCAGACACACGTAACACGAAATAGAATAGCGACGAAACGACTGGATAATATTCGATTGACTGTACAGAGGAAGATTGGCAAGTTTAAATAACGATTTATTTACTTTTGAGTATTATTTGGCTGTTTTTCTGATAATCTGTTCTGCAAGTTCCTATTTAAAGTTCCAAATTTTTAAAAATTTTAATCTCTAATGAAAATAAAAACATTGTTTCATAAATCTTGTCTCGCTACATTTAAAATTTGTGAAAATCGTTTGTCTCTCTTTATTATAAACAGATTTTAGAAACATACACGAAGATATTGGAGCCAGTATAGAGCATATAAGCTAATCTTTTCAGCAAAGACCTCAAGGCATCGATACTTTTCTTTCGTTACTTTTATGAGTACGATGGGTTTCTTTCGATATTATTCATGGATAAAGTGTTGATACCATTTGTTCGGTGCCATGTCTGCGTCACCTTTTCTGCAAGCACTGCCGCACTTCTAATGTGCAGTAGCTGCATTGTAAATCGTGATAGTGGCGCTAAATTACCAGCAACTCTGGAATGAAATTTAAAATACATTATTTCGCATCCCACTGAGGAGACGAAAATGAAGACTAACCTACATTTGTACAAACTTATACTTTGCTAGTATGGAATGAAAAAAGAAGCCAAGCAGGTTTAATATTTCTCTGACATTAATGCCTTTATTGACACATGACTAGTTAATGACTATCTTATTTTGTTAGTGGTTCGAATACATAAGCTGTACATCTGATGACTAACAGAAAACAAAGAACAAAAAAGTAGATGAAAAACGATCATAATTATATGCCAAGTTAATTGGCACCAAATACAATTCATTTGTAGTATTGAGGAAGAAAGTTAAAGAACAGTATTCATTCATCAATTGGATTTGGTGGGACATTGCAACATTATATTCCGGTTATACGATTAGGGTTAACAGATCCAAAAGTACAAAGGCCGGGCTCAGCATTATATTTAGCTGAACATTTCGCCC